>NC_086446.1:289265614-289570614 GCF_028390025.1 Pseudophryne corroboree
GACCCCCCCCAAAAAAGAAGCAATTAATCTCTCCTTGCACAAACTGGCTCTACAGAGGCAAGATGTCCACCTCATCTTCACCCTCCGATATATCACCGTGTACATCCCCCTCCTCACAGATTATCAATTCGTCCCCACTGGAATCCACCATCTCAGCTCCCTGTGTACTTTGTGGAGGCAATTGCTGCTGGTCAATGTCTCCGCGGAGGAATTGATTATAATTCATTTTAATGAACATCATCTTCTCCACATTTTCTGGATGTAACCTCGTACGCCGATTGCTGACAAGGTGAGCGGCGGCACTAAACACTCTTTCGGAGTACACACTTGTGGGAGGGCAACTTAGGTAGAATAAAGCCAGTTTGTGCAAGGGCCTCCAAATTGCCTCTTTTTCCTGCCAGTATAAGTACGGACTGTGTGACGTGCCTACTTGGATGCGGTCACTCATATAATCCTCCACCATTCTATCAATGTTGAGAGAATCATATGCAGTGACAGTAGACGACATGTCCGTAATCGTTGTCAGGTCCTTCAGTCCGGACCAGATGTCAGCATCAGCAGTCGCTCCAGACTGCCCTGCATCACCGCCAGCGGGTGGGCTCGGAATTCTGAGCCTTTTCCTCGCACCCCCAGTTGCGGGAGAATGTGAAGGAGGAGATGTTGACAGGTCGCGTTCCGCTTGACTTGACAATTTTGTCACCAGCAGGTCTTTCAACCCCAGCAGACCTGTGTCTGCCGGAAAGAGAGATCCAAGGTAGGCTTTAAATCTAGGATCGAGCACGGTGGCCAAAATGTAGTGCTCTGATTTCAACAGATTGACCACCCGTGAATCCTTGTTAAGCGAATTAAGGGCTGCATCCACAAGTCCCACATGCCTAGCGGAATCGCTCCCTTTTAGCTCCTTCTTCAATGCCTCCAGCTTCTTCTGCAAAAGCCTGATGAGGGGAATGACCTGACTCAGGCTGGCAGTGTCTGAACTGACTTCACGTGTGGCAAGTTCAAAGGGCATCAGAACCTTGCACAACGTTGAAATCATTCTCCACTGCACTTGAGACAGGTGCATTCCACCTACTATATCGTGCTCAATTGTATAGGCTTGAATGGCCTTTTGCTGCTCCTCCAACCTCTGAAGCATATAGAGGGTTGAATTCCACCTCGTTACCACTTCTTGCTTCAGATGATGGCAGGGCAGGTTCAGTAGTTTTTGGTGGTGCTCCAGTCTTCTGTACGTGGTGCCTGTACGCCGAAAGTGTCCCGCAATTTTTCTGGCCACCGACAGCATCTCTTGCACGCCCCTGTCGTTTTTTAAAAAATTCTGCACCACCAAATTCAAGGTATGTGCAAAACATGGGACGTGCTGGAATTTGCCCATTTTTAATGCACACACAATATTGCTGGCGTTGTCCGATGCCACAAATCCACAGGAGAGTCCAATTGGGGTAAGCCATTCCGCGATGATCTTCCTCAGTTGCCGTAAGAGGTTTTCAGCTGTGTGCGTATTCTGGAAAGCGGTGATACAAAGCGTAGCCTGCCTAGGAAAGAGTTGGCGTTTGCGAGATGCTGCTACTGGTGCCGCCGCTGCTGTTCTTGCGGCGGGAGTCCATACATCTACCCAGTGGGCTGTCACAGTCATATAGTCCTGACCCTGCCCTGCTCCACTTGTCCACATGTCCGTGGTTAAGTGGACATTGGGTACAACTGCATTTTTTAGGAGACTGGTGAGTCTTTTTCTGACGTCCGTGTACATTCTCGGTATCGCCTGCCTAGAGAAGTGGAACCTAGATGGTATTTGGTAACGGGGGCACACTGCCTCAATAAATTGTCTAGTTCCCTGTGAACTAACGGCGGATACCGGACGCACGTCTAACACCAACATAGTTGTCAAGGACTCAGTTATCCGCTTTGCAGTAGGATGACTGCTGTGATATTTCATCTTCCTCGCAAAGGACTGTTGAACAGTCAATTGCTTACTGGAAGTAGTACAAGTGGGCTTACGACTTCCCCTCTGGGATGACCATCGACTCCCAGCGGCAACAACAGCAGCGCCAGCAGCAGTAGGCGTTACACGCAAGGATGCATCGGAGGAATCCCAGGCAGGAGAGGACTCGTCAGACTTGCCAGTGACATGGCCTGCAGGACTATTGGCATTCCTGGGGAAGGAGGAAATTGACACTGACGGAGTTGGTGGGGTGGTTTGCGTGAGCTTGGTTACAAGAGGAAGGGATTTACTGGTCAGTGGACTGCTTCCGCTGTCACCCAAAGTTTTTGAACTTGTCACTGACTTATTATGAATGCGCTGCAGGTGACGTATAAGGGAGGATGTTCCGAGGTGGTTAACGTCCTTACCCCTACTTATTACAGCTTGACAAAGGGAACACACGGCTTGACACCTGTTGTCCGCATTTCTGGTGAAATACCTCCACACCGAAGAGCTGATTTTTTTGGTATTTTCACCTGGCATGTCAACGGCCATATTCCTCCCACGGACAACAGGTGTCTCCCCGGGTGCCTGACTTAAACAAACCACCTCACCATCAGAATCCTCCTGGTCAATTTCCTCCCCAGCGCCAGCAACACCCATATCCTCCTCATCCTGGTGTACTTCAACACTGACATCTTCAATCTGACTATCAGGAACTGGACTGCGGGTGCTCCTTCCAGCACTTGCAGGGGGCGTGCAAATGGTGGAAGGCGCATGCTCTTCACGTCCAGTGTTGGGAAGGTCAGGCATCGCAACCGACACAATTGGACTCTCCTTGTGGATTTGGGATTTCAAAGAACGCACAGTTCTTTGCGGTGCTTTGCCTTTTGCCAGCTTGAGTCTTTTCAGTTTTCTAGCGAGAGGCTGAGTGCTTCCATCCTCATGTGAAGCTGAACCACTAGCCATGAACATAGGCCAGGGCCTCAGCCGTTCCTTGCCACTCCGTGTGGTAAATGGCATATTGGCAAGTTTACGCTTCTCCTCCGACAATTTTATTTTAGGTTTTGGAGTCCTTTTTTTACTGATATTTGGTGTTTTGGTTTTGACATGCTCTGTACTATGCCATTGGGCATCGGCCTTGGCAGACGACGTTGCTGGCATTTCATCGTCTCGGCCATGACTAGTGGCAGCAGCTTCAGCACGAGGTGGAAGTGGATCTTGATCTTTCCCTAATTTTGGAACCTCAACATTTTTGTTCTCCATATTTTAATAGGCACAACTAAAAGGCACCTCAGGTAAACAATGGAGATGGATGGATTGGATACTAGTATACAATTATGGACGGGCTGCCGAGTGCCGACACAGAGGTAGCCACAGCCGTGAACTACCGCACTGTACTGTGTCTGCTGCTAATATAGACTGGTTGATAAAGAGATAGTATACTCGTAACTAGTATGTATGTATAAAGAAAGAAAAAAAAACCACGGTTAGGTGGTATATACAATTATGGACGGGCTGCCGAGTGCCGACACAGAGGTAGCCACAGCCGTGAACTACCGCACTGTACTGTGTCTGCTGCTAATATATAGACTGGTTGATAAAGAGATAGTATACTCGTAACTAGTATGTATGTATAAAGAAAGAAAAAAAACCAACGGTTAGGTGGTATATACAATTATGGACGGGCTGCCGAGTGCCGACACAGAGGTAGCCACCGCCGTGAACTACCGCACTGTACTGTGTCTGCTGCTAATATATAGACTGGTTGATAAAGAGATAGTATACTCGTAACTAGTATGTATGTATAAAGAAAGAAAAAAAAACCACGGTTAGGTGGTATATACAATTATGGACGGGCTGCCGAGTGCCGACACAGAGGTAGCCACAGCCGTGAACTACCGCACTGTACTGTGTCTGCTGCTAATATATAGACTGGTTGATAAAGAGATAGTATACTCGTAACTAGTATGTATGTATAAAGAAAGAAAAAAAAACCACGGTTAGGTGGTATATACAATTATGGACGGGCTGCCGAGTGCCGACACAGAGGTAGCCACAGCCGTGAACTACCGCACTGTACTGTGTCTGCTGCTAATATATAGACTGGTTGATAAAGAGATAGTATACTCGTAACTAGTATGTATGTATAAAGAAAGAAAAAAAAACCACGGTTAGGTGGTATATACAATTATGGACGGGCTGCCGAGTGCCGACACAGAGGTAGCCACAGCCGTGAACTACCGCACTGTACTGTGTCTGCTGCTAATATATAGACTGGTTGATAAAGAGATAGTATACTCGTAACTAGTATGTATGTATAAAGAAAGAAAAAAAAACCACGGTTAGGTGGTATATACAATTATGGACGGGCTGCCGAGTGCCGACACAGAGGTAGCCACAGCCGTGAACTACCGCACTGTACTGTGTCTGCTGCTAATATATAGACTGGTTGATTAAGAGATAGTATACTCGTAACTAGTATGTATGTATAAAGAAAGAAAAAAAAACCACGGTTAGGTGGTATATACAATTATGGACGGGCTGCCGAGTGCCGACACAGAGGTAGCCACAGCCGTGAACTACCGCACTGTACTGTGTCTGCTGCTAATATATAGACTGGTTGATAAAGAGATAGTATACTCGTAACTAGTATGTATGTATAAAGAAAGAAAAAAAAACCACGGTTAGGTGGTATATACAATTATGGACGGGCTGCCGAGTGCCGACACAGAGGTAGCCACAGCCGTGAACTACCGCACTGTACTGTGTCTGCTGCTAATATATAGACTGGTTGATTAAGAGATAGTATACTCGTAACTAGTATGTATGTATAAAGAAAGAAAAAAAAACCACGGTTAGGTGGTATATACAATTATGGACGGGCTGCCGAGTGCCGACACAGAGGTAGCCACAGCCGTGAACTACCGCACTGTACTGTGTCTGCTGCTAATATATAGACTGGTTGATAAAGAGATAGTATACTCGTAACTAGTATGTATGTATAAAGAAAGAAAAAAAAACCACGGTTAGGTGGTATATACAATTATGGACGGGCTGCCGAGTGCCGACACAGAGGTAGCCACAGCCGTGAACTACCGCACTGTACTGTGTCTGCTGCTAATATAGACTGGTTGATAAAGAGATAGTATACTACTAATATTATATACTGGTGGTCAGGTCACTGGTCACTAGTCACACTGGCAGTGGCACTCCTGCAGCAAAAGTGTGCACTGTTTAATTTTAATATAATATTATGTACTCCTGGCTCCTGCTATAACCTATAACTGGCACTGCAGTAGTGCTCCCCAGTCTCCCCCACAATTATAAGCTGTGTGAGCTGAGCAGTCAGACAGATATATAATATATATAGATGATGCAGCACACTGGCCTGAGCCTGAGCAGTGCACACAGATATGGTATGTGACTGACTGAGTCACTGTGTGTATCGCTTTTTTCAGGCAGAGAACGGATATATTAAATAAACTGCACTGTGTGTCTGGTGGTCACTCACTATATAATATATTATGTACTCCTGGCTCCTGCTATAACCTATAACTGGCACTGCAGTAGTGCTCCCCAGTCTCCCCCACAATTATAAGCTGTGTGAGCTGAGCAGTCAGACAGATATATATAATATTATATATAGATAATAGATGATGCAGCACACTGGCCTGAGCCTGAGCAGTGCACACAGATATGGTATGTGACTGAGTCACTGTGTGCTGTGTATCGCTTTTTTCAGGCAGAGAACGGATTATATTATGTACTCCTGGCTCCTGCTATAACCTATAACTGGCACTGCAGTAGTGCTCCCCAGTCTCCCCCACAATTATAAGCTGTGTGAGCTGAGCAGTCAGACAGATATATATAATATTATATATAGATAATAGATGATGCAGCACACTGGCCTGAGCCTGAGCAGTGCACACAGATATGGTATGTGACTGAGTCACTGTGTGCTGTGTATCGCTTTTTTCAGGCAGAGAACGGATTATAAATAAAAGTGGTGGTCACTGGTCACTATCAGCAAAACTCTGCACTGTACACTACTGAGTACTCCTAATGCTCCCCAAAATTAGTAAATCAAGTGTCTCTCTAATCTATTCTAATTCTAAACGGAGAGGACGCCAGCCACGTCCTCTCCCTATCAATCTCAATGCACGTGTGAAAATGGCGGCGACGCGCGGCTCCTTATATAGAATCCGAGTCTCGCGATAGAATCCGAGCCTCGCGAGAATCCGACAGCGTCATGATGACGTTCGGGCGCGCTCGGGTTAACCGAGCAAGGCGGGAAGAGCCGAGTCGCTCGGACCCGTGAAAAAAAACATGAAGTTCTGGCGGGTTCGGATTCAGAGAAACCGAACCCGCTCATCTCTAGTCAAATGTCTGTACGTGATAAAGTTCTACAGACTTCTTCCTTATGTCAAAAAATGGATTAAGGAGAGATCGAGTAAGAAGAGTCCTCCAGTTACCATAGCCAAACTTCCCCGCCCATTATCATAAATGTCCCACGTTGTGATTCCAGATACAGTAAAACTTTGCCATCTCAAACTGCACATGTCAGAATGTAGCAATTCAATTTCAGATATATGAAAAAAAATCTGCTGATAAAACAGGCAATTATATTTGTTCGGTGGTGACATTTGGCAGCATCTTGCCTGTCATGGCCCATTCCAGGTGGTGGCGGATGGTAGCACCTGTTTGTGAATGCCTCATTAATTATCTGAGCAGAAATAGCTAATGAGCAGGAATAAAATGCATCTTCTGTTGACTTATTGAAATTATGTTAAAATTAGCAAACTATAGACTGTGAGTTAAACCCCTAGTTGTTTGGGAAAGGTCACTCCTTGATGGAATTGTTTACCTTGAGTAGATATATTTTGAATTCTTTCATTTACCTTATGCAAATGAGAAATAATAACCTTTAAAATTCCTGTGATAGGGAAAAATCCATTAATCTTTCCCAGCACCTAAAAAATAATGAAAATAAATTAGCGTACAGGAGTTTTTATCCAGATTCAACCAGTTTGACTTAGAAAGTAAGGTTTGTGTAGAAAATGGAACGCTAGTTATTTAATTTTTATTTTTTTAAATCAGAAATTTAAACAATCTATAGGCAGCCTTTTGTAATTAGAAACAGTATTTGTCATTTGATTTACTAACAACCATCGGTATCATCTAACTGAGTAACTGGCAGCTGGAAGAGGAAGATTAATTTAGGAAAGAATGGGACAGAAGGCAAATAGAAAACCAAGAAAAAAGAAAAAAGGGTAATAAAAAGTAGAAAATACATGTTATAAAGTAATATGAAGAAGCTGATTGGTTGATATGGGCAATTTCTTCACGCGTTAGATACATTTGCCCCTTATCCTTCTGACGTCAAAATTGTTCTGTTAATCGGACACCTTCATCAGACACCTAGGGGTATATGTACTAAAGTGCAGGTTTACAAAAGTGGAGGAAAAAATGGAGTTGCCCATAACAACCAATTAGATTCTGGCTATTATCTTCTAAAAGTGCTATATAAATGATAAGAAGAATCTAATTGGTTGCTATAGGCAACATATCAACATTTGTAAACCCGCACTTTAGTAAATATACAGTACCCCATGCAATAGGTACCAGGAACTGGGGCAATGATGGCCAGTCCAGTTATGGTACTGCCAAGAACCATGGATTAATATTTACTTACAATAAGATGTCTCAAATTTACATCTCTATAGATTTACCAAATTTTTTACACTAATTTATATTTACAACCGTGAAAATCAGAAACTACCGTGCAAAGAACGGGTAGAACAGCTAAAGCCCTCACTCACTCACTCACTCACTCACTCACTCACTCACTCACTGATTTATCACTAATTCTCTTACTTCCCAATATGTTAGGAAGCTGAAATTTAACATATATATTCTTCAGGTGGGAAATAGGAAAACCACGTAATTAGAATTTTAATAAACCTCCCCTAAGGAGATGAAAAGGGAGTTGAAATAGTGATGTCATTACCGACGATAACGCCAAAATGGACAATCGGATCCAAATTTGGATAACACCTCCAGTGTGTAGAATTTAAAATAAAAAAATGGCCCTGTCACTTTTTACCGTATCTGCTACGGGTGCGCCTCTAGTAACACCAAGAACCATGGATTACTATTACTTACATTAAGATGTTTCAAATCTACATCTCTGTAGATTTACCAAATTTTTTACACTAATCAACAGCCGTGAAAACCAGAAACTCCCATGATACATATATATATATATATATATATATATATAGTATTAGAGATGAGCGGGTTCGGTTCTCAGGGAATCAGTTTCAGTTCTCTAGGGGATCTGGGGTGATCCAAGCCACAGCTCGAATCTCCGTGCCTGCCCTGCAGGGCCGTTTCTTGGGGCAGGCGAGCAGTGCAACCGCACTGGGCGCCCGCCGCGGCACTAACTGTGGCTCCCTGCTTCCCCCTCCTATTTCTCCACGAGTAACCCGCTCGGGGGGCGGAGTTTCACGGAATGACGCGGTTGCGTCGTTACGTCACGACGCAACCCCGTCACTCCGCGAAACTCCCCCCCCCCCCCCCCGAGCGCAGTACAGAGGGGGATCCAAGTTAGGAAGAGGGAAAGGCCGGTGCGAGGAGCGACTGGTGAGGCGGGCCGAAGAGCGGTAATCGCCTCTGTAAGTATTCTCTCTCTCTCTCTCTCTCTCTCTCTCAATGTGTAAAATGGGGACACCTGCCATAATGTGTGAAATGGGGACTCTTGCCTGCCGTAGTGTGGGGATTTAATGTATCAAGGGCATTGTGGTGTGTGGCATAATATGGTGCAGGGGGCATTACTGTGTGGGGCTTAATATGGTAGAATTTTTTTTTCCTGTGGTGGTCGTGATCTGTTGGAGCAGGGTCAAAAACTGGATTGTGAGGTAGTCTTTTCAGACGAGGCCATGCCCATTTAAATGAGGCCACACCCATTTAGATGAGGCCACGCCCCCTTGCCGGGTGCACGCGCAAGTTGTTTTCTCTAACGTCCTAGTGGATGCTGGGGACTCCGTCAGGACCATGGGGATTAGCGGCTCCGCAGGAGACAGGGCACAAAAATAAAGCTTTAGGATCAGGTGGTGTGCACTGGCTCCTCCCCCTATGACCCTCCTCCAAGCCTCAGTTAGGTTTTTGTGCCCGTCCGAGCAGGGTGCAATCTAGGTGGCTCTCCTAAAGAGTTGCTTAGAAAAAGTTTTTTAGGTTTTTTATTTTCAGTGAGTCCTGCTGGCAACAGGCTCACTGCATCGAGGGACTTAGGGGAGAGAAGTGAACTCACCTGCGTGCAGGATGGATTGGCTTCTTAGGCTACTGGACACCATTAGCTCCAGAGGGAGTCGGAACACAGGTCTCACCCTGGGGTTCGTCCCGGAGCCGCGCCGCCGACCCTCCTTGCAGATGCCGAAGATGGAAGAGATCCAGAAGCAGGCGGCAGAAGACTTTTCAGTCTTCCTGAGGTAGCGCACAGCACTGCAGCTGTGCGCCATTGTTGTCAGCACACTTCACACAGCGGTCACGGAGGGTGCAGGGCGTTGGGGGGGCGCCCTGGGCAGCAATGTATTATACCTTTTTATGGCTAAAAATACATCACATATAGCCCTTTGAGGCTATATGGATGTATTTAACCCCTGCCAGATCTCACAGATTCCGGAGAAGAGCCCGCCAAAATAGGGGGCGGGGCTTATTCTCCTCAGCACACAGCGCCATTTTCCTGCTCAGCTCCGCTGTGAGGAAGGCTCCCAGGACTCTCCCCTGCACTGCACTACAGAAACAGGGTAAAAAATAGAGGGGGGGCACTTTTTTTGGCGATATTAATATATTTAAGCTGCTATAAGGATACAACACTTATATAGGGTTGTTCCCATATATATTATAGCGCTTGGGTGTGTGCTGGCAAACTCTCCCTCTGTCTCCCCAAAGGGCTAGTGGGGTCCTGTCTTCAATAGAGCATTCCCGGTGTGTCTGCTGTGTGTCGGTACGTGTGTGTCGACATGTATGAGGACGATGTTGGTGTGGAGGCGGAGCAATTGCCGGTAATGGTGATGTCACCCCCTAGGGAGTCGACACCGGAATGGATGGCTTTGTTTATGGAATTACGTGATAATGTCAGCACATTACAAAAATCAGTTGACGACATGAGACGGCCGTCAAACCAGTTGGTACCTGCCCAGGCGTCTCAGACACCGTCAGGGGCTGTAAAACGCCCTTTACCTCAGTCGGTCGATACAGACACAGACACGGACACTGAATCTAGTGTCGACGGTGAAGAAACAAACGTATTTTCCAGTAGGGCCACACGTTATATGATCACGGCAATGAAGGAGACTTTGCATATCTCTGATACTACAAGTACCACAAAAAGGGGTATTATGTGGGGGGTGAAAAAACTACCTGTAGTTTTTCCTGAATCAGAGGAATTGAATGATGTATGTGATGAAGCGTGGGTTAACCCAGATAGAAAAGGGCTAATTTCTAAAAAGTTATTGGCATTATACCCTTTCCCGCCAGAGGTTAGGGCGCGCTGGGAAACACCCCCTAAGGTGGATAAGGCGCTCACACGCTTATCAAAACAAGTGGCGTTACCGTCTCCTGATACGGCCGCCCTCAAGGATCCAGCTGATAGGAGGCTGGAAACTACTCTAAAAAGTATATACACACATACTGGTGTTATACTGCGACCAGCCATCGCTTCAGCCTGGATGTGCAGTGCTGGAGTGGTCTGGTCGGATTCCCTGACTGAAAATATTGATACCCTGGATAGGGACAGTATTTTACAGACTTTAGAGCAATTAAAGGATGCTTTTCTTTATATGCGAGATGCTCAGAGGGATATTTGCACTCTGGCATCGAGAGTAAGTGCGATGTCCATATCTGCCAGAAGAAGTTTATGGACACGACAGTGGTCAGGTGATGCGGATTCCAAACGGCATATGGAAGTATTGCCGTATAAAGGGGAGGAATTATTTGGCGTCGGTCTATCGGATTTGGTGGCCACGGCAACTGCCGGGAAATCCACCTTTTTACCTCAGACCCCCTCCCAACAGAAAAAGACACCGTCTTTTCAGCCGCAGTCCTTTCGGTCCTATAAGAACAAGCGGGCAAAAGGACAGTCATATCTGCCCCGAGGCAGAGGAAAGGGTAAGAGAGGGCAGCAAGCAGCTCCTTCCCAGGAACAGAAGCCCTCCGCGGGTTCTGCACAGCCCTCAGCATGACGCTGGGGCTTTACAAGCGGACTCAGGAGCGGTGGGGGGTCGACTCAAGAATTTCAGCGCGCAGTGGGCTTGCTCACAGGTGGACCCCTGGATCCTGCAGGTAGTATCTCAGGGTTACAGGTTGGAATTCGAGAAGTCTCCCCCTCGCCGGTTCCTAAAGTCTGCTTTGCCAACGTCTCCCTCAGACAGGGCGACGGTATTGGAAGCCATTCACAAGCTGTTTTCTCAGCAGGTGATAGTCAAGGTACCCCTCCTACAACAGGGAAAGGGGTATTACTCCACGCTATTGTGGTACCGAAGCCGGACGGCTCGGTAAGACCTATTCTAAATCTGAAATCTTTGAACCTGTACATACAAAAATTCAAGTTCAAGATGGAATCACTCAGAGCAGTGATAGCGAATCTGGAAGAAGGGGACTTTATGGTGTCCCTGGACATAAAAGATGCTTACCTGCATGTCCCAATTTGCCCTTCACATCAAGGGTACCTCAGGTTCGTGGTGCAAAACTGTCATTATCAGTTTCAGACGCTGCCGTTTGGATTGTCCACGGCACCTCGGGTCTTTACCAAGGTAATGGCCGAAATGATGATTCTTCTGCGAAGAAGAGGCGTATTAATTATCCCTTACTTGGACGATCTCCTGATAAGGGCAAGGTCCAGAGAACAGCTGGAGGACGGAGTAGCACTAACCCAAGTAGTGCTGCAACAACACGGGTGGATTCTGAATTTCCCAAAATCTCAGTTGACCCCGACAACATGTCTGCTGTTCCTGGGAATGATTCTGGACACGGTTCAGAAAAAGGTGTTTCTTCCGGAGGAGAAAGCCAAGGAGTTATCCGAACTTGTCAGGAACCTCCTAAAACCAGGAAAAGTGTCTGTGCATCAATGCACAAGAGTCCTGGGAAAGATGGTGGCTTCTTACGAAGCAATCCCATTCGGCAGATTCCACGCACGAACTTTTCAGTGGGATCTGCTGGACAAATGGTCCGGATCGCATCTGCAGATGCATCAGCGGATAACCTTATCGCCACGGACAAGGGTGTCTCTTCTGTGGTGGTTACAGAGTGCTCATCTGTTAGAAGGCCGCAGATTCGGCATACAGGACTGGGTCCTGGTGACCACGGATGCCAGTCTGAGAGGCTGGGGAGCGGTCACACAGGGAAGAAACTTCCAGGGAGTATGGTCAAGCCTGGAGATGTCTCTTCACATAAATATACTGGAGCTAAGAGCGATTTACAATGCTCTAAGCCTGGCAAAACCCCTGCTTCAGGGTCAGCCGGTGTTGATCCAGTCGGACAACATCACGGCAGTCGCCCACGTAAACAGACAGGGCGGCACAAGAAGCAGGAGAGCAATGGCAGAAGCTGCAAGGATTCTTCGCTGGGCGGAAGATCATGTGATAGCACTGTCAGCAGTGTTCAATCCGGGAGTGGACAACTGGGAAGCAGACTTCCTCAGCAGACACGATCTACACCCGGGAGAGTGGGGACTTCATCCAGAAGTCTTCCACATGATTGTGAACCATTGGGAAAAACCAAAGGTGGATATGATGGCGTCTCGCCTCAACAAAAAACTGGACAGGTATTGCGCCAGGTCAAGAGACCCTCAGGCAATAGCTGTGGACGCTCTGGTAACACCGTGGGTGTTCCAGTCAGTGTATGTGTTTCCTCCTCTGCCTCTCATACCCAAAGTACTGAGAATTATACGGCAAAGGGGAGTAAGAACGATACTCGTGGCTCCGGATTGGCCAAGAAGAACTTGGTACCCGGAACTTCAGGAGATGCTCACGGAAAATCCGTGGCCTCTACCTCTAAGACGGGACCTGATTCAGCAGGGACCGTGTCTATTCCAAGACTTACCGCGGCTGCGTTTGACGGCGTGGCGGTTGAACGCCGAATTCTAAGGGAAAAAGGCATTCCGGAAGAGGTCATCCCTACACTGGTTAAAGCCAGGAAGGAGGTGACTGCACAACATTATCACCGCATTTGGAGAAAATATGTTGCGTGGTGCGAGGCCAGGAAGGCCCCCACGGAGGAATTTCAATTGGGTCGATTCCTACAATTCCTGCAAACAGGATTGTCTATGGGCCTCAAGTTGGGGTCCATTAAGGTTCAAATTTCGGCCCTGTCGATTTTCTTCCAGAAAGAATTGGCTTCAGTTCCTGAAGTCCAGACTTTTGTAAAAGGAGTACTACATATACAGCCCCCGGTTGTGCCCCCAGTGGCTCCGTGGGACCTTAATGTAGTTTTGGATTTTCTCAAATCCCATTGGTTTGAGCCACTCAAATCGGCGGATTTGAAATATCTTACATGGAAAGTAACCATGCTACTGGCCCTGGCTTCAGCCAGGAGAGTGTCAGAATTGGCGGCTTTATCGTATAAAAGCCCATATCTGATTTTCCATTCGGACAGGGCAGAACTGCGGACGCGTCCTCATTTTCTGCCTAAGGTGGTGTCAGCGTTTCACCTGAACCAGCCTATTGTGGTGCCTGCGGCTACTAGCGATTTGGAGGATTCCAAGTTGCTGGACGTTGTCAGGGCATTGAAAATATATATTTCAAGGACGGCTGGAGTCAGAAAATCTGACTCGCTGTTTATACTGTATGCACCCAACAAGCTGGGTGCTCCTGCTTCTAAGCAGACGATTGCTCGTTGGATTTGTAGCACAATTCAACTTGCACATTCTGTGGCAGGCCTGCCACAGCCTAAATCTGTCAAGGCCCATTCCACAAGGAAGGTGGGCTCATCCTGGGCGGCTGCCCGAGGGGTCTCGGCATTACAACTCTGCCGAGCAGCTACGTGGTCGGGGGAGAACACGTTTGTAAAATTCTACAAATTTGATACCCTGGCTAAAGAGGACCTGGAATTCTCTCATTCGGTGCTGCAGAGTCATCCGCACTCTCCCGCCCGTTTGGGAGCTTTGGTATAATCCCCATGGTCCTGGCGGAGTCCCCAGCATCCACTAGGACGTTAGAGAAAATAAGATTTTACTTACCGATAAATCTATTTCTCGTAGTCCGTAGTGGATGCTGGGCGCCCATCCCAAGTGCGGATTGTCTGCAATACTTGTACATAGTTATTGTTACAAAAAAATCGGGTTGTTCTTGTTGTGAGCCGTCTGTTCAGAGGCTCCTACGTTGTCATACTGTTAACTGGGTTCAGATCACAAGTTGTACGGTGTGATTGGTGTGGCTGGTATGAGTCTTACCCGGGATTCAAAATCCTTCCTTATTGTGTACGCTCGTCCGGGCACAGTATCCTAACTGAGGCTTGGAGGAGGGTCATAGGGGGAGGAGCCAGTGCACACCACCTGATCCTAAAGCTTTATTTTTGTGCCCTGTCTCCTGCGGAGCCGCTAATCCCCATGGTCCTGACGGAGTCCCCAGCATCCACTACGGACTACGAGAAATAGATTTATCGGTAAGTAAAATCTTATTTTTTTTTATCTAGGTGTGTGTGTGGGGGGGGCACATCTTTTTATGTCATGGGGTGGCGCATTTTTACATCTCGCACTGGGAGCCAAATTGGCTAGAAACAGCCCTGCTGCCCTGTATCCCCAATTGAGGTAAAACCTCAGGATCCCACTGTCAGATCCTGAGGTTTTGCCTCGGGCGTCAGTCCCATTGTATTCAATGGGCTGACTGCTGATTGGCTGAGAGTCTGTCATGGCTCTCAGCCAATCAGTATGTCCCTATTGAGTACAGTGGGACAAGATGGATGCCCCCATCGTGTGCGCCGCAGCCCACATTGCCAACACCACCGCCCGCACCCCTGCACTGCTGACACCGCCGCCCGCACTGCCAACACTGCCGGCACCTCTACACTGAGGACACTGCCAGCTCTCCTGCATTAAGGACACCTCCGGCACTCCCGCATTGCTGACACTATAAGCACCTCCTGCACTGCCGACAATGCTGGCACCACCATACTGAGGACACTGCTGGCACCCCTGCACTGCCAACACTGTAGCAACCCTGCACTACTGACAATACCGCACTGAGGACACACCACTGACACCTCTTCACTGCCGACACTACCGCTCTAAGCACACCGCTGGCACCTCTGCACTGCCGACACTGCTGGCACCACCACACTGAAGACACCACTGACAAAACCCGCACTGAGGACCCTCTGTCACAGTAAGGGCACTATTGGTGTAGCTAACCTGCACTGTAACCTGTGCTGTATCTGACCCACACTGTATCCGACCCACATTGTATTTAACCTGCACGGAAACCCACGCTGTATCCGACCCACATTGCATCCATCCCGCATTGTATTTGACCAACACTGTTTCCAACCGACACGGTATTTGATCTGCACTGTATCCAACCCATACTGTATTTGACCCGCACTGTAACCTGCACTTGGGGGGTCATTCTGACACGTTCGCATGCAGCGGTTTCTCACTGTGGTGCAAATGGGTGTGGAATGCGCATGCGCCGCGGCCGCATTGCGCATACGCGACGTTGCCCGGCGACAGGGATCGCCGGGTTACGATGCATCCAGCGAACAAAGCGGTCGCAGAGCGGACCGCTAAGAAGATTGACAGGAAGAAGGTGGTCCTGGGCGTCTCCACAGCGTTGGCGGACGTTTTCGGGGAGTGGATTGAAAAACGCAGGCTTGTCCAGACCAACGGAGGGCGGATGTCTGACGTCAGAAGCAGCTTCAGCATCTCAGGGATCATCGCACAGGGTAAGTATGTCCAGTGCTACTCTGAAACTACTTGAAATTTTTTAAGCTTAGCAGGGCTGCACAAGCGATCGCAGCCCTGCTAAGCTAAAATACACACCCGCATAGGCGTGGACTGTTGATCGCAGCAGCAGCTAAAAGTTGCTGGCTGCGATCAACTCGGAATGACCACCTTTATCCGGACCACACTGTATCTGACCCACAATATATACAACTCACAATGTATTTGACCCGCACTGTATCTGACCTGCACTGTATCTCACACTGTAGCCAACGTGCACTATATCTGACCTTGCACTGTAGCCAACCCTCACTGTATGCAACACGCACTGTATCCAACCTGCACTGTAGCCTACACTGTATCCAACCACACTGTATCCAACCCACACTCTGACCTGCACTGTATCCGACCTGAACTGTATCTCACACTGTATACGACCTTGCACTGTAGCCAACGCACACTATATTTAACCCGCACTCTGACCTGCACTGTATCTCACACTGTATCCAACCTTGCACTGTAGCCAAGGCACACTCTAACCTGCACTGTATCTCGCACTGTATCCGACCTTGCACTGTAGCCAACGCGCACTATATCCAACCCGCACCCTGACCTGCACTGTATCCAACTTGCACTGCGTCCAACCCGCACTGTAACCTGCTCTGTATCCAACCCACATCTACGATTAGCTTCCATGACATGCGGGGCGACGCCCAGCACAGGGCTAGTATGCCCCGCATGTCAGGCCCTACCCCGTCGTACAAGCACAAAAGCATTGCACAGCGGCGATGCTTTTGTACTTTAGGAGTAGCTCCCTACCAGTGCAGCTCCTGCGCACTGGCAGGGAGCTACTCGTTGCTGCCTGGGTCGCAGCAGCTGCATGTGACATCACGGAGCAGGCCTGCGTTGCCCGAACTGCGCCCCCCTAAACGGCAGCTAAATTCTGCCGCCCTGCCCTCTCCTGCCCAGCAACCGCCTCTGCCTGTCAATCAGGCAGAGGTGATCACTGGGCTATGAAAGCCGCGCATGCGCATTTTAGACCTGATCGCTGCTGTGTGAAAATGCACAGCACCGATCAGGTCTTTATCACCCCCCATATGCGATCTGCTCTATATACAACTCGCAATGAATTCCATCTACACTGTATCCTCCTGCACTGTCTCTGACCCATACTGTAATTTTATCTGACCAGCTTTGTATCCAACCTGCACTGTAACCTGCACTCTGTATGGTCCACACTGTATCTGTCCAGCACTGTAACCTGGTCAGTATTTAACTGTGTGTCACAAAGTATGCTGCACTGTACTACGCAGGTACGGAATGCTGTTTTTTGTGATTGAGGAAATTTTGGGGAGCTGCTTGACTAAAAGGCTGATTGGGGCTTTACATGGGCACAGAGTGCCAGTTATCAGTGACCCAGGGACCCCAGGAGGGAGGTACAGACTGGGCACTGAGAATAGGCATGTGCTGGGGGCATGTGCACTTGTATAAGGGGCATAAATGTCTGCTTTTGCTTATTTACACATGGTTTCGGGTTTTTCTTCTTTGCTGTTTGGAAATACTTTAGACTAGAGCAATGATATTGTACACACGATTCTCAGGAAATTTCTGTGTTGGATTGTTTTCTATTGATAGTACTTGTGAGTTGGTTTGATTTGTTATTGCTAATACAGTACTAATTTGTAAATTACTGCCGTATATTTGTGCCGCTGCTAAGTTGCTTAGCTTATCCAGCCAGGTTTTGGCCTATGTTGATGAACAATATTGTAAGCAGTGAGGTGGTCAAAATTGACTGGAAATGAGTGGAAATTAATGTTATTGAGGTTGTTAATAAATAATACTGTAGGAACAACAACAAACAAACCAACCAAATTCTGTGATTGTAGCTGTTTTTATGTTTTATTTTTTAAAATACAGATCCAAAACCAAATCCTGAAAGGGTGGTTTTGGCAAAACCAATCCAGATACAAAACAAGAAAGGATATCCAGATCTAAAACCAAAACACAAAATCCGAAAAGTGCACATTTATAATATATATATATATATATATATATATATATGAAAAAATAAAGTCGCGCATTAAAACAATATAGTCTTTGAAATATATTAGTCCAAATTTATTATTGCTGCAGTCCTCCTTCAGGAGTAAACCTGTACTTCTCAGCACATGTGAAAAAGAAAACAATGGAGGGCGCAATGGTGAGTGTGATAATCAAAAGTAATTTACTGGCAAAGTATTCACTCACATACATTAAAAGTAAAAGGTAACCAGCGCAGTGTAGACAGCTCGTGTAGCCCCCGGATAGCATCCGGGCACTGGATGCACGTCGCAAATCCTGCTGGCCATGCCCAACGCGTTTCGTCACGGTACTTCGGCAGGGGGTGTCCCGTGATGAAACGCGTTGGACGTGGCCAGCAGGACTTGCAAAGTGGATCCAGTGCCCGGATTATCGGCGTGTGAGGTCCGTTTGTAGTCCGTGCGGCTGGATGTCCACAGCAGCTGTTGGTATCCTTAGAGCAGGGGTGTCAAAGACAAGGCCCGCGGGCCAAATCCGGCCCGCCAGACCTCGTCTGATGGCCCGCGGTGCCGCCGCCATGAAACCCCCTTCTCCCGAGTGCCCAGCTTGGGGGGGCGGGGTTTCGCGGAATGACGCGATTGCGTCGTGACGTCACGGCGCAAACGCGTCATTCAACGAAACCCCGTCGGAGGAGGGAGAAGGGAGCCGCGCAGACGAGGAGGGAGAGGCGGCTGAAGAGCGGCGAGAACCGCTTCAAATGTAAGTCAGCCCCTCTCCCTTCCTCTCTTTCTCTCTCTCTCCCTCCTTCCACCACCTGCCACAATGTGTAAAATGGGGACCTGTACCTGCCGCTATGTGTAAAATGGGGACCTGTACCTGCCGCTATGTGTAAAATGGGGACCTGTGCCTGCCACAATGTGTAAAATGGGGACCTGTGCCTGCCACAATGTGTAAAATGGGGACCTGTGCCTGCCACAATGTGTAAAATGGGGACCTGTACCTGCCGCTATGTGTAAAATGGGGACCTGTGCCTGCCGCAATGTGTAAAATGGGGACCTGTGCCTGCCGCAATGTGTAAAATGGGGACCTGTGCCTGCCACAATGTGTAAAATGGGGACCTGTGCCTGCCACAATGTGTAAAATGGGGACCTGTACCTGCCGCTATGTGTAAAATGGGGACCTGTGCCTGCCACAATGTGTAAAATGGGGACCTGTGCCTGCCACAATGTGTAAAATGGGGACCTGTACCTGCCGCTATGTGTAAAATGGGGACCTGTGCCTGCCACAATGTGTAAAATGGGGACCTGTGCCTGCCACAATGTGTAAAATGGGGACCTGTACCTGCCGCTATGTGTAAAATGGGGACCTGTACCTGCCGCTATGTGTAAAATGGGGACCTGTGCCTGCCACAATGTGTAAAATGGGGACCTGTGCCTGCCACAATGTGTAAAATGGGGACCTGTACCTGCCGCTATGTGTAAAATGGGGACCTGTGCCTGCCGCAATGTGTAAAATGGGGACCTGTGCCTGCCGCAATGTGTAAAATGGGGACCTGTGCACTATAAAAGGGGGCACATGGCTGGGCACTATAAAAGGGGGCTCATGGCTGGGCACTTTAAAAGGGGGCAGATGGCTGGGCACATATAAGGCAGGTGGAGCGGTAAATTTGGATAGACCTACAGATACAACCGGCCCTTTGATGGGGACCAAACTGCTGATGCGGCCCCCCATGAATTTGAGTTTGACACCCCTGCCTTAGAGCAACGTTGTACATCGGTGTATGCTATCCGGAGGCTACACGAGCTGTCTACACTGCGCCAGTAAATTACTTTTGATTATCACACACACCATTGCGCCCTCCATTGTTTTCTTTTTTATATATATATATATATATAAAATAGATAAAGAAAAATCAGCATCAGCGGCACTCCAGAACTTCAAAGTAATAAAGATGTGTATTAAAACATCACAAAATACAAACTGTGACCGACGTTTCGGGGCCTGTAGCCCCTTTTTCAAGGTGTATGAAAAAGGGGCTACGGGCCCCGAAACATCGGTCACAGTTTGTATTTTGTGATGTTTTAATAAACATCTTTATTACTTTGAAGTCCTGGAGTGCCGCTGATTTTTCTTTATCTATTGTTGCATTATCCTGGAGGGCACCCGGGCCTGTCATTGGACATACTCAGGGAGTGCCGGGCTGTTCCATTTTATATATATATATATATATATATATATATATATATATATATATTAGAGATGAGCGCCTGAAATTTTTCGGGTTTTGTGTTTTGGTTTTGGGTTCGGTTCCGCGGCCGTGTTTTGGGTTCGAACGCGTTTTGGCAAAACCTCACCGAATTTTTTTTGTCGGATTCGGGTGTGTTTTGGATTCGGGTGTTTTTTTCCAAAAACACTAAAAAACAGCTTAAATCATAGAATTTGGGGGTCATTTTGATCCCAAAGTATTATTAACCTCAAAAACCATAATTTCCACTCATTTTCAGTCTATTCTGAATACCTCACACCTCACAATATTATTTTTAGTCCTAAAATTTGCACCGAGGTCGCTGTGTGAGTAAGATAAGCGACCCTAGTGGCCGACACAAACACCGGGCCCATCTAGGAGTGGCACTGCAGTGTCACGCAGGATGTCCCTTCCAAAAAACCCTCCCCAAACAGCACATGACGCAAAGAAAAAAAGAGGCGCAATGAGGTAGCTGTGTGAGTAAGATTAGCGACCCTAGTGGCCGACACAAACACCGGGCCCATCTAGGAGTGGCACTGCAGTGTCACGCAGGATGGCCCTTCCAAAAAACCCTCCCCAAACAGCACATGACGCAAAGAAAAAAAGAGGCGCAATGAGGTAGCTGTGTGAGTAAGATTAGCGACCCTAGTGGCCGACACAAACACCGGGCCCATCTAGGAGTGGCACTGCAGTGTCACGCAGGATGGCCCTTCCAAAAAACCCTCCCCAAACAGCACATGACGCAAAGAAAAAAAGAGGCGCAATGAGGTAGCTGACTGTGTGAGTAAGATTAGCGACCCTAGTGGCCGACACAAACACCGGGCCCATCTAGGAGTGGCACTGCAGTGTCACGCAGGATGTCCCTTCCAAAAAACCCTCCCCAAACAGCACATGACGCAAAGAAAAAAAGAGGCGCAATGAGGTAGCTGTGTGAGTAAGATTAGCGACCCTAGTGGCCGACACAAACACCGGGCCCATCTAGGAGTGGCACTGCAGTGTCACGCAGGATGGCCCTTCCAAAAAACCCTCCCCAAACAGCACATGACGCAAAGAAAAAAAGAGGCGCAATGAGGTAGCTGTGTGAGTAAGATTAGCGACCCTAGTGGCCGACACAAACACCGGGCACATCTAGGAGTGGCACTGCAGTGTCACGCAGGATGTCCCTTCCAAAAAACCCTCCCCAAACAGCACATGACGCAAAGAAAAAAAGAGGCGCAATGAGGTAGCTGACTGTGTGAGTAAGATTAGCGACCCTAGTGGCCGACACAAACACCGGGCCCATCTAGGAGTGGCACTGCAGTGTCACGCAGGATGTCCCTTCCAAAAAACCCTCCCCAAACAGCACATGACGCAAAGAAAAAAAGAGGCGCAATGAGGTAGCTGACTGTGTGAGTAAGATTAGCGACCCTAGTGGCCGACACAAACACCGGGCCCATCTAGGAGTGGCACTGCAGTGTCACGCAGGATGTCCCTTCCAAAAAACCCTCCCCAATCAGCACATGATGCAAAGAAAAAGAAAAGAAAAAAGAGGTGCAAGATGGAATTGTCCTTGGGCCCTCCCACCCACCCTTATGTTGTATAAACAAAACAGGACATGCACACTTTAACCAACCCATCATTTCAGTGACAGGGTCTGCCACACGACTGTGACTGATATGACGGGTTGGTTTGGACCCCCCCCAAAAAAGAAGCAATTAATCTCTCCTTGCACAAACTGGCTCTACAGAGGCAAGATGTCCACCTCATCTTCACCCTCCGATATATCACCGTGTACATCCCCCTCCTCACAGATTATCAATTCGTCCCCACTGGAATCCACCATCTCAGCTCCCTGTGTACTTTGTGGAGGCAATTGCTGCTGGTCAATGTCTCCGCGGAGGAATTGATTATAATTCATTTTAATGAACATCATCTTCTCCACATTTTCTGGATGTAACCTCGTACGCCGATTGCTGACAAGGTGAGCGGCGGCACTAAACACTCTTTCGGAGTACACACTTGTGGGAGGGCAACTTAGGTAGAATAAAGCCAGTTTGTGCAAGGGCCTCCAAATTGCCTCTTTTTCCTGCCAGTATAAGTACGGACTGTGTGACGTGCCTACTTGGATGCGGTCACTCATATAATCCTCCACCATTCTATCAATGTTGAGAGAATCATATGCAGTGACAGTAGACGACATGTCCGTAATCGTTGTCAGGTCCTTCAGTCCGGACCAGATGTCAGCATCAGCAGTCGCTCCAGACTGCCCTGCATCACCGCCAGCGGGTGGGCTCGGAATTCTGAGCCTTTTCCTCGCACCCCCAGTTGTGGGAGAATGTGAAGGAGGAGATGTTGACAGGTCGCGTTCCGCTTGACTTGACAATTTTGTCACCAGCAGGTCTTTCAACCCCAGCAGACCTGTGTCTGCCGGAAAGAGAGATCCAAGGTAGGCTTTAAATCTAGGATCGAGCACGGTGGCCAAAATGTAGTGCTCTGATTTCAACAGATTGACCACCCGTGAATCCTTGTTAAGCGAATTAAGGGCTGCATCCACAAGTCCCACATGCCTAGCGGAATCGCTCCCTTTTAGCTCCTTCTTCAATGCCTCCAGCTTCTTCTGCAAAAGCCTGATGAGGGGAATGACCTGACTCAGGCTGGCAGTGTCTGAACTGACTTCACGTGTGGCAAGTTCAAAGGGCATCAGAACCTTGCACAACGTTGAAATCATTCTCCACTGCACTTGAGACAGGTGCATTCCACCTACTATATCGTGCTCAATTGTATAGGCTTGAATGGCCTTTTGCTGCTCCTCCAACCTCTGAAGCATATAGAGGGTTGAATTCCACCTCGTTACCACTTCTTGCTTCAGATGATGGCAGGGCAGGTTCAGTAGTTTTTGGTGGTGCTCCAGTCTTCTGTACGTGGTGCCTGTACGCCGAAAGTGTCCCGCAATTTTTCTAGCCACCGACAGCATCTCTTGCACGCCCCTGTCGTTTTTTAAAAAATTCTGCACCACCAAATTCAAGGTATGTGCAAAACATGGGACGTGCTGGAATTTGCCCATATTTAATGCACACACAATATTGCTGGCGTTGTCCGATGCCACAAATCCACAGGAGAGTCCAATTGGGGTAAGCCATTCCGCGATGATCTTCCTCAGTTGCCGTAAGAGGTTTTCAGCTGTGTGCGTATTCTGGAAAGCGGTGATACAAAGCGTAGCCTGCCTAGGAAAGAGTTGGCGTTTGCGAGATGCTGCTACTGGTGCCGCCGCTGCTGTTCTTGCGGCGGGAGTCCATACATCTACCCAGTGGGCTGTCACAGTCATATAGTCCTGACCCTGCCCTGCTCCACTTGTCCACATGTCCGTGGTTAAGTGGACATTGGGTACAACTGCATTTTTTAGGACACTGGTGAGTCTTTTTCTGACGTCCGTGTACATTCTCGGTATCGCCTGCCTAGAGAAGTGGAACCTAGATGGTATTTGGTAACGGGGGCACACTGCCTCAATAAATTGTCTAGTTCCCTGTGAACTAACGGCGGATACCGGACGCACGTCTAACACCAACATAGTTGTCAAGGACTCAGTTATCCGCTTTGCAGTAGGATGACTGCTGTGATATTTCATCTTCCTCGCAAAGGACTGTTGAACAGTCAATTGCTTACTGGAAGTAGTACAAGTGGGCTTACGACTTCCCCTCTGGGATGACCATCGACTCCCAGCGGCAACAACAGCAGCGCCAGCAGCAGTAGGCGTTACACGCAAGGATGCATCGGAGGAATCCCAGGCAGGAGAGGACTCGTCAGAATTGCCAGTGACATGGCCTGCAGGACTATTGGCATTCCTGGGGAAGGAGGAAATTGACACTGAGGGAGTTGGTGGGGTGGTTTGCGTGAGCTTGGTTACAAGAGGAAGGGATTTACTGGTCAGTGGACTGCTTCCGCTGTCACCCAAAGTTTTTGAACTTGTCACTGACTTATTATGAATGCGCTGCAGGTGACGTATAAGGGAGGATGTTCCGAGGTGGTTAACGTCCTTACCCCTACTTATTACAGCTTGACAAAGGGAACACACGGCTTGACACCTGTTGTCCGCATTTCTGGTGAAATACCTCCACACCGAAGAGCTGATTTTTTTGGTATTTTCACCTGGCATGTCAACGGCCATATTCCTCCCACGGACAACAGGTGTCTCCCCGGGTGCCTGACTTAAACAAACCACCTCACCATCAGAATCCTCCTGGTCAATTTCCTCCCCAGCGCCAGCAACACCCATATCCTCCTCATCCTGGTGTACTTCAACACTGACATCTTCAATCTGACTATCAGGAACTGGACTGCGGGTGCTCCTTCCAGCACTTGCAGGGGGCGTGCAAATGGTGGAAGGCGCATGCTCTTCACGTCCAGTGTTGGGAAGGTCAGGCATCGCAACCGACACAATTGGACTCTCCTTGTGGATTTGGGATTTCAAAGAACGCACAGTTCTTTGCGGTGCTTTTGCCAGCTTGAGTCTTTTCAGTTTTCTAGCGAGAGGCTGAGTGCTTCCATCCTCATGTGAAGCTGAACCACTAGCCATGAACATAGGCCAGGGCCTCAGCCGTTCCTTGCCACTCCGTGTGGTAAATGGCATATTGGCAAGTTTACGCTTCTCCTCCGACAATTTTATTTTAGGTTTTGGAGTCCTTTTTTTACTGATATTTGGTGTTTTGGTTTTGACATGCTCTGTACTATGCCATTGGGCATCGGCCTTGGCAGACGACGTTGCTGGCATTTCATCGTCTCGGCCATGACTAGTGGCAGCAGCTTCAGCACGAGGTGGAAGTGGATCTTGATCTTTCCCTAATTTTGGAACCTCAACATTTTTGTTCTCCATATTTTAATAGGCACAACTAAAAGGCACCTCAGGTAAACAATGGAGATGGATGGATTGGATACTAGTATACAATTATGGACGGGCTGCCGAGTGCCGACACAGAGGTAGCCACAGCCGTGAACTACCGCACTGTACTGTGTCTGCTGCTAATATATAGACTGGTTGATAAAGAGATAGTATACTCGTAACTAGTATGTATGTATAAAGAAAGAAAAAAAAACCACGGTTAGGTGGTATATACAATTATGGACGGGCTGCCGAGTGCCGACACAGAGGTAGCCACAGCCGTGAACTACCGCACTGTACTGTGTCTGCTGCTAATATATAGACTGGTTAATAAAGAGATAGTATACTCGTAACTAGTATGTATGTATAAAGAAAGAAAAAAAAAACACGGTTAGGTGGTATATACAATTATGGACGGGCTGCCGAGTGCCGACACAGAGGTAGCCACAGCCATGAACTACCGCACTGTACTGTGTCTGCTGCTAATATATAGACTGGTTGATAAAGAGATAGTATACTCGTAACTAGTATGTATGTATAAAGAAAGAAAAAAAAACCACGGTTAGGTGGTATATACAATTATGGACGGGCTGCCGAGTGCCGACACAGAGGTAGCCACAGCCGTGAACTACTGTACTGTGTCTGCTGCTAATATATAGACTGGTTGATAAAGAGATAGTATACTCGTAACTAGTATGTATGTATAAAGAAAGAAAAAAAAACCACGGTTAGGTGGTATATACAATTATGGACGGGCTGCCGAGTGCCGACACAGAGGTAGCCACAGCCGTGAACTACTGTACTGTGTCTGCTGCTAATATATAGACTGGTTGATAAAGAGATAGTATACTCGTAACTAGTATGTATGTATAAAGAAAGAAAAAAAAACCACGGTTAGGTGGTATATACAATTATGGACGGGCTGCCGAGTGCCGACACAGAGGTAGCCACAGCCGTGAACTACCGCACTGTACTGTGTCTGCTGCTAATATATAGACTGGTTGATAAAGAGATAGTATACTCGTAACTAGTATGTATGTATAAAGAAAGAAAAAAAAACCACGGTTAGGTGGTATATACAATTATGGACGGGCTGCCGAGTGCCGACACAGAGGTAGCCACAGCCATGAACTACCGCACTGTACTGTGTCTGCTGCTAATATATAGACTGGTTGATAAAGAGATAGTATACTCGTAACTAGTATGTATGTATAAAGAAAGAAAAAAAAACCACGGTTAGGTGGTATATACAATTATGGACGGGCTGCCGAGTGCCGACACAGAGGTAGCCACAGCCGTGAACTACCGCACTGTACTGTGTCTGCTGCTAATATATAGACTGGTTGATAAAGAGATAGTATACTCGTAACTAGTATGTATGTATAAAGAAAGAAAAAAAAACCACGGTTAGGTGGTATATACAATTATGGACGGGCTGCCGAGTGCCGACACAGAGGTAGCCACAGCCGTGAACTACCGCACTGTACTGTGTCTGCTGCTAATATATAGACTGGTTGATAAAGAGATAGTATACTCGTAACTAGTATGTATGTATAAAGAAAGAAAAAAAAAACACGGTTAGGTGGTATATACAATTATGGACGGGCTGCCGAGTGCCGACACAGAGGTAGCCACAGCCGTGAACTACTGTACTGTGTCTGCTGCTAATATATAGACTGGTTGATAAAGAGATAGTATACTCGTAACTAGTATGTATGTATAAAGAAAGAAAAAAAAACCACGGTTAGGTGGTATATACAATTATGGACGGGCTGCCGAGTGCCGACACAGAGGTAGCCACAGCCGTGAACTACTGTACTGTGTCTGCTGCTAATATATAGACTGGTTGATAAAGAGATAGTATACTCGTAACTAGTATGTATGTATAAAGAAAGAAAAAAAACCCACGGTTAGGTGGTATATACAATTATGGACGGGCTGCCGAGTGCCGACACAGAGGTAGCCACAGCCGTGAACTACTGTACTGTGTCTGCTGCTAATATATAGACTGGTTGATAAAGAGATAGTATACTCGTAACTAGTATGTATGTATAAAGAAAGAAAAAAAAACCACGGTTAGGTGGTATATACAATTATGGACGGGCTGCCGAGTGCCGACACAGAGGTAGCCACAGCCGTGAACTACCGCACTGTACTGTGTCTGCTGCTAATATATAGACTGGTTGATAAAGAGATAGTATACTCGTAACTAGTATGTATGTATAAAGAAAGAAAAAAAAACCACGGTTAGGTGGTATATACAATTATGGACGGGCTGCCGAGTGCCGACACAGAGGTAGCCACAGCCGTGAACTACCGCACTGTACTGTGTCTGCTGCTAATATATAGACTGGTTGATAAAGAGATAGTATACTCGTAACTAGTATGTATGTATAAAGAAAGAAAAAAAAACCACGGTTAGGTGGTATATACAATTATGGACGTGCTGCCGAGTGCCGACACAGAGGTAGCCACAGCCGTGAACTACCGCACTGTACTGTGTCTGCTGCTAATATATAGACTGGTTGATAAAGAGATAGTATACTCGTAACTAGTATGTATGTATAAAGAAAGAAAAAAAAACCACGGTTAGGTGGTATATACAATTATGGACGGGCTGCCGAGTGCCGACACAGAGGTAGCCACAGCCGTGAACTACCGCACTGTACTGTGTCTGCTGCTAATATATAGACTGGTTGATAAAGAGATAGTATACTCGTAACTAGTATGTATGTATAAAGAAAGAAAAAAAAACCACGGTTAGGTGGTATATACAATTATGGACGGGCTGCCGAGTGCCGACACAGAGGTAGCCACAGCCGTGAACTACCGCACTGTACTGTGTCTGCTGCTAATATATAGACTGGTTGATAAAGAGATAGTATACTCGTAACTAGTATGTATGTATAAAGAAAGAAAAAAAAACCACGGTTAGGTCACTGGTATATACAATTATGGACGGGCTGCCGAGTGCCGACACAGAGGTAGCCACAGCCGTGAACTACCGCACTGTACTGTGTCTGCTGCTAATATAGACTGGTTGATAAAGAGATAGTATACTACTAATATTATATACTGGTGGTCAGGTCACTGGTCACTAGTCACACTGGCAGTGGCACTCCTGCAGCAAAAGTGTGCACTGTTTAATTTTAATATAATATTATGTACTCCTGGCTCCTGCTATAACCTATAACTGGCACTGCAGTAGTGCTCCCCAGTCTCCCCCACAATTATAAGCTGTGTGAGCTGAGCAGTCAGACAGATATATAATATATATAGATGATGCAGCACACTGGCCTGAGCCTGAGCAGTGCACACAGATATGGTATGTGACTGAGTCACTGTGTGCTGTGTATCGCTTTTTTCAGGCAGAGAACGGATTATAAATAAAAGTGGTGGTCACTGGTCACTATCAGCAAAACTCTGCACTGTACACTACTGAGTACTCCTAATGCTCCCCAAAATTAGTAAATCAAGTGTCTCTCTAATCTATTCTAATTCTAAACGGAGAGGACGCCAGCCACGTCCTCTCCCTATCAATCTCAATGCACGTGTGAAAATGGCGGCGACGCGCGGCTCCTTATATAGAATCCGAGTCTCGCGATAGAATCCGAGCCTCGCGAGAATCCGACAGCGTCATGATGACGTTCGGGCGCGCTCGGGTTAACCGAGCAAGGCGGGAAGATCCGAGTCGCTCGGACCCGTGAAAAAAAACATGAAGTTCTGGCGGGTTCGGATTCAGAGAAACCGAACCCGCTCATCTCTAATATATATATGTGTGTGTGTGTGTATTGTAACAGGAGACTTGCTAGAATGTGCTCTGCTACAAAAATCCACCAATGACCGACTCCAGGCTTGTGCAAAAACAGCAAATACCTTTTATTCAGGTATCTCAAAAACAAAGAAATGCATAAACAAAGATCACTGTCTTCGGTATAAACTACCAGGGAGGTTAGGCCCTGCCTCACTCCCTATTACTTAATAAGGAACCCTTCAGGTCCTGGCATCCTGACACTAGTGGCCCAGCCCTCTGGATCTCACTGTCCCTAGCAGGCCTATCACCTGGACACTAATTGCCTTCACGAGCCCTGAATCATGGGAGAGATTCTGCTTTAAACCCAGCACCCAGGTGCTGGCTGATGAAGTAGCTTCTTGGGCTAAGAAGCCTATAAGACCTGGTCTGGGCCAAATGGATGGGAACCTGGTCCATCCACACTTCCCATCCACCCCCTGGACCCTGTGTGTAGTTTACAGGTGGCAAAGTACCTCTCCTGCCACATACCTTTTCCCACAGCTTTTCGTGGCTAAGAAAAGCGGCATGTGACATTGGCAAGGTTTCACCTTCGCCAATTATTTTGGGCTGACAAATCTTTAGGACATAACTTGGGCCCATACACCTGGGTCCCAAGTTCCTCTCCTAAGTACACATCTGAGGCCCTTTTAACTGGCCTTGGAATCTATTTCCATTAAAGGTTGGTGGCACCAACTCCACTGTGCCACCTTCCCTTTCCCTCCACTTTGGCATAGTGGCCAAAGTGGTCGTTATAATGGACAACTTCCTGTTGCCCACTAAACTTCCCCTTCTCTTCACCTTTCCACCTTTAGGGATGTTTCCCTTATCTGGCTCAGATTTACTGGCTACTGAGGAAGTCGCTTCATTCTTTTCTGGGTGTTTGTGACACCTGACATTAACCAACTCTGGACTGGGAAAGGTTTTTAAGTTCACTCTGGGCCTAGTAGTCACCCCGGCCCTCACTGATCTTGGCCTATATGGACAATTCCACCTTTTATGGCCCAGCTCTTGGCACCGGTAACACCTAGTCTCTGCCCTGACTTTAATTGTTCTGAGGTCATGGTCCAACTTTGCCCCCACCCTTTCCCTCAGAGTGAGGCACTGGTCCCGAGTCTCAGAAAGTCCTTTCATTTGTTGAACTTTTAGTGCTTCCTTCAGTCTTTCCAGCTTTGGTAACATTTCCTTCATTAACGTGACTGCTTCATCCTCCGATCTCTCATCTTTGACCCTAGTCACTGACTCCTGCTGTTCTATGACTGGCACATAACCCATTTTGAGTCTCTTGTCCAGGTCTCTTATTCGACTCCGTAGTCTAGGAATCTCCTTCACTGTTTCTTTTAGCTGGCTATTACTTAGGGCCATAGCTTAGGACTAGGGCCCTCATTCCGAGTCGTTCGCTCGGTAAATTTCTTCGCATCGCAGTGATTTTCCGCTTAGTGCGCATGCGCAATCTCCGCACTGCGACTGCGCCAAGTAATTTTGCTATGAAGATAGTATTTTTACTCACGGCCTTTTCTTCGCTCCGGCGATCGTAATGTGATTGACAGGAAATGGGTGTTACTTGGCGGAAACAGGCCGTTTTAAGGGCGTGTGGGAAAAAACGCTACCGTTTCCGGAAAAAACGCGGGAGTGGCTGGAGAAACGGAGGAGTGTCTGGGCGAACGCTGGGTGTGTTTGTGACGTCAAACCAGGAACGACAAGCACTGAACTGATCGCAGATGCCGAGTAAGTCTGAAGCTAATATAAAAAATCCAGGTGTCACCTAATTCCAATATTGTCAGTATTAGTCCACACAAATTAAGAAAAACGGATAGCACAACTAAGGCAGCTCCATGGTGATTCTGATCTGCTGTAATTTTATTACAATTCTCATTTAATTATCAATTTTATTGATACATTGTATGTATTTTTATTAAAATATTACCTTTTTTTCACCTTAATCCATTCAGCTCCACGTGTCCTTATCTCCACCATGATTAACGAATGTAATTGTTGATTTTAAATTTACCACACAGCGCTGCTATTTTGTTTGTTGTTTATTGTCTATAGTGTTCACAGGATTGACTAAACCTGTTTCATAGCAGCTGCTATAATTAGAACACCAGCCCAACTTGCGCCCGATTTTAACTTCGGTTAAAATTTCTTAAGTCTGAAGCTACTCTGAAACTGCTAAGAAGTTTGTAATCGCAATATTGCGAATACATCGTTCGCAATTTTAACAAGCTAAGATTCACTCCCAGTAGGCGGCGGCTTAGCGTGTGCAATACTGCTAAAATCGCCTTGCGAGCGAACAACTCGGAATGACCTCCTATAGCCCTGACAAAGCTTTAGCAAAGTGAAATGCGCATCGGTGTTGCTGTGCGCTGTCTATACTGTCTTAATATGTATATTTAATCCTGTGATTCATGACTGAACTTATTAAATAAAGTAATATATTAGGAAGGGTTACGATGGAATCATGCTGGCAATAGATATGTTAATTAAGATAGAACTATTCTCAAATGTCAGCCTCTGTCTAATTTAACAATGTGTGGGCAATGTGAATGTCTGTGGTCTGGTTTCCCTGCTAGGACAGCTATTTAAGGCACTAGGTAAATAGAAATCCACTTGTTTAAAACTCAATAATTTATATGTACAAGTGGTAATTCATATATAACCTATGGAGTGAAAACTAACCGTTTCAAGCACAATAAATATACCTGCACTGCTTAGAGCAACATCAGCTATATGTATAAACAAGAATAGGCACTTAAACTGCTGTTTTTGTATATGTGAAAATAATACAGGACAAGAGCAACTAAATCTACTCTATAATCAATCAAAGAGTGTTAGGAATATAGAGGTCTATATTTATATTATTCCTGACTAAGAGAGCCTGAGTAATTTTGCATGAGATAATAGCAGTTATAATAATGGAAGTGACTGTTCAGTTTTGAATCACCATTTAGGAATTCAAAGCAGGTATATATTTTATATAGTAGTATCCATGAGGGGAGATTTATAATCTGTCAATACTTGTCCTCCCTGTTTAGTTAATTATTCACATTTAAAAGTGTTAACTCACATGGAATTTTCTGAGTAAGAATAAAAACTCCTTTTGAAGCATTATAATTTATACTTACGCTGCTTAAGGTAAATCCACACTGATGATGTTCCTTATTAATAAAGTGTTAATACAATAAGCCAATTAGAGACAACAGCAGCTTAAGAGTGTTCAATATATACGATTTAAAGTATGAACACATTTCATGTTGCATTATTGGAGAAAGAAAAAATATTCCTATGCTAAAAAAAAGGGGACATTTAAAAGTGACAAAGAATTGGATCGGCTTTTTATTTATCACTCCTCAGAAACCTAGTTGGAAGAAGCGGACAATAGAGATAAATAGTGCATAATTCAGCTGGGATTATCCGATATATAGAAAGCAGGAAAAATTAACACTACCCAGTAATTGTGGATAGGAATACAGTCCACAATATAGTTTGGTTTCAAACACTTTCAGTATATCATCCACTAGCAACAAATGTTGCATTTTTATTACTGAACCCAGAATTGTATCGACATCATGCAAACACTGTTACATTTGTAACCCTCCTACAATATCACTGGCATAAGCAGCCAGTCGTTATCTAAAGAGCATAAATTCAAATCACAGGCATTAGACTAACTTACAAAATAAAGACAGCGTACTAGCTTTTATATATTTTAAAAAAAATCTTTATTCACGTAAATTTATTATTTCTTCTTCACACGTTTTTCTGTCTCTAATAAATTTTTATTTCACTCTACATGACCCCTCAAAAATAAGGGGACATATAATACATCATATGTGATGACAATAAAGATATCTACATCACATATGGGTATTGGAACTTCTTTATTTTTACAAGATTATAAATAAAATTATAAATATGTTATTTCTATTAAAGAAGAATTAATTATCTCGTGGAAGGGAAAGAGTGCTGCTAATAGAAGTTGATTTCCTTTTTTCTTGCTATATTTCTATATGTACATTTAAATCAACAAGCAGCACCCCTGAAATACACTTGTGTTGAAATATTTGTCTGGTCAACACAAACTGTTATGCCATTAATATTCCCTATATAATATCATTCATCTATAATCTGGTGCGGGAGTCTCTCTAACTCGAAACCCAAAGTACCTCTCCTGCCACTATATATATATATATATGCTTTTCTCTCTCTATATATATATATAGAGAAAGCATATAAAGGGGGCGCTCCATAGTGCATAAATGTATTTAATAAAATGACATTTAAAAAACATAAACGGTAAAATTCAACTTGTACCGACTGGCAACCAGTGTGGGCTGGTTACCACATGATTTCACACAAAGATCCCCGGCACTACTGGAACCAAAGGCCGCCCGGCTGCAGTGAACTCCGCCTTAACGCGTTTCATCATCGACTTCGTCAGAAGTCGATGACGAAACGCGTTAAGGCGGAGTTTACTGATGCTTGTACACCCTGGAGCTGGTGATTCCAGAAGCCGACAGCAGGTGTGATCCTACCTGCGGCTCTCCAACGGCAGTGATATACGGCGGGGTGAGGACTCCACTGCAGCCGGGCGGCCTTTGGTTCCAGTAGTGCCGGGGATCTTTGTGTGAAATCATGTGGTAACCAGCCCACACTGGTTGCCAGTCGGTACGAGTTGAATTTTACCGTTTATGTTTTTTAAATGTCATTTTATTAAATACATTTATGCACTATGGAGCGCCCCCTTTATATGCTTTCTCTATAGATTTACTACATCCGTTGGAATTCGGACTGATAAAAAAGGGGAGCGGCGGTTCTATAAAAACTAAGGAGGACCTAGTGACATTTTTAACACTTATTTAAGTGCTATTTGAACTTCTAACAATTTTTTTCATGTGTTGTATTTCTATACTTGTTGTATACACCTTTGCTCCAAAGAGAACAAATCAGCGCTGTCCTCTATCTATATTTGATATATATATATATATATATATATATATATATATAATTACAACTATAAATTCAAGCACCAGCAGAGACTCAGTATTAAGTTCAAGTTTCTTATGTGGTTCAAAGTGGCTAATCAGTAGGTAAATAAATAGACATAGCACTCAGAAAATAAATAAATAACTAAATAAATAGAAACTTGTAAAGCTTGCACCCTGGGCTATTAATTCATTTATTTTGTCAAGGTTGAATTAGCCTACCAAATCTAAATATCTTCCACCACTGCTGTCAGCCATTGCTGTGGTAGCAGTGAAGGAAGAAAATCACCCCTTGTTTATTAGGGAAGCAACGTTCAACCAGACCATATAGAGAGGACAAACTTGCATGAAGACAAACTCTCTCTATGGGTCTGATTAAGAGGTGGTCGCAAACCACACCCAATGCCAATGTTTGTGTACTTCCCACCAGATTCCTTGATCACTTTGCTTCCGGGCTCACTCACTTTCTCTCTTCAGACATCCCTACACTATCTTAAGTGATTTCAACATCCCAATCAATATCCCCACAGAATACTCATCCTCAACCTCACACCATTGCTTGGTCTCTCCCAGTGAATCTCCTCACCCTCCTATGTCTTTTCTCACTGTTGTGATTTTTATAACTTCTCCAACTCCCATTTCCCCTCTCTGACCATCTCCTCCTCTCTTTTAACTTATCCCTCTCTGCTACTCCATCTTTACCTCCTAAGGCTACCATCACTAAGAGTACCATTGAGGCTATCAACACTGTTTTCTTATCCTCTCTCTCTCTCTCCTGTCTTAAAAAAGCCACTTCCATATACTGTGCAATGCCTCCCTTACTTCTGCGCTTGACTTTGTTGCTTCAGCAACCACTATTCTCACACGCAGATCAACACCTTAACCCTGCAATTCCAAATTCACCAGATAGCTGAAAAAATATTCATGTACTGCCGAGCAACAGTCTAGTAAATAATGCTCTAAAGCAGACTTCCTCCATTTCAAGTTTACTGTATGTTCTCATCCTACAGTGCTGCCCTTTCTGTCTCTAAACAGTCATACTTCAAGAACTTCATCACCTACCAATCTTCAAACCCCTAGCGTCTCTTTGCCTCTTTCAGCTCCCTCCTTTGCCCACGCCCACCTTGACTACCTTCTTCACTCATTGACTTTGCCACCTACTTCACATCCAAAATTGACTCCATATGTCAGGACATCACACCCCAACAGACCCTCAACAACTAGCCCCCTCCTTTCCCTGACCATCCATCCTGATCCATTTCACCAACTCTGACTTCCTTTTGCCCTGTATTGGGGATGACGTAATGGCCCTCATCTAGTCCCCTACCACCACCACCTCCCCACAAGACCCAATCAGTTGCTGCCTTCTCCGCTACCTCTCTCCTTTTGCTTGTTCATATCTTGTCCATCTCCTCAATCTCTCCCTCTCATCAGGCACTGTCCCCTCTGCCTTTAACAATGCCCTTGTCTCGCCTGTTCTTAAAAACCTACCTTTGCTCCTCTCTCCCACTACTGATCCATATCTACTCTCCCTTTTGTCTCCCAATTCCTTGAGCATATTGTCTACAACTGCCTTTCTTTCTCTCTTACTACCTGCTTGACTCGTTTCAGTCTGACTTCCATTATTTTTGGATGTCCTAGTGTTTTCTTAAACATAACATGTCTAAGACTGAGCTGATCAACTTTCCACCATCCCGCATACTATAACCTCACCTCCGACATTTTCACTATTGATTGATGGCACAACTATCTCCTCTAGTCCTCAAGTACGCTGTCTTGGAGTTATCCTTGATTTCTCCCTTTCCTTCAAATCTCACATTCAGTACTTCTCGCAGTTCTGCCATGTCCATCTCAAAATTATTTCCAGAATCAGATCGTTTCTCACCCTGCCTCTCTCCACTCCAATCTATCCTCAGTGCTGCAGCCCGTCTCATCTTCCTCTCCTACATCCACTACCACTCTCTTACAAACTCTTCACTGGCTCCCCTTCTGTATCCAATTCAAGCTTCTCACACTCTCAGAGCCTCACACTCTCAAAGCCCTCACCCATTCCTCTCACATTTACATGTCTGACCTTATCATCCTTTACACTCCCACCCATCATACTTGCTCCACAAATGCATGCCGCCTCTTCTGCCTGCCAACTGATTACTTCCTCCCATTCCTGCCTCCAAGGTTTTGACCGTGGTGCTCCCTACCTCTAGAATTCTCTACCTCTCCCTCACGTCATACTCACTCACCTCAACAAAACTTTAAACGGACTCTCAAGACCCACTTTTTCATTAATTCCATCCATCTCTCATCCTAACCCTCTGTTACATGCTCACGTCTACCCCATCTGTGTCACCCCTGTCTGTCTGCCCTTCCCCTTCAGAATGTAAGATCTCACAAGCAGGGCCCTCTCCCGTCATGGTTTTTTTCACTCTATTAACTATTTTCAACTCCACACTCCCTACAATGGCACCCAACCCTCATTTTCTGCCTCCTTGATGATTATTTCAGTGTCCTGTTCCGTGATGCAGAAATGTTTATATACCATGTACTTGTCCTACATTGTCTTGTACTGTAAGTCAATGTTGTATTGTCTTGGTCATTTCTTTATGTACTTTGTTAGATGCTGTGGAACCCTTGTGGCACCATATAAATTAATAATAATAATAATAATAATAATAAATAATGTATTGTATGTGCAACAAATGCATAAATCAGCTCAATATAATTACTTTATGCAGGTTGGCATTCTATTCTCAATAGTGTATTCATAATAAGTGCAGGATGACCATGGCCCCATAGGTCATGGCGATGTTTAAAGAGACAGGGGGACCATGTACAATGCCACAACTCTCCTTGAAGCACCTCACCCTATACTTGCTGCTGGTGGCGCTATCATTGTCGCAATGTGCTATATTTTACTTATGTGTCATCTTTTTAAATAAATCCCCGGCACCACTGCCAGTAAGTATAGGTGATGGGTGCTTCACATAGGAAGTTGCTCTCCACATATTTAAATGTTCTTGCACTGTATTCTCATAAACTGAAAGCTTGTGTTTTCATTGACATTTGTTAAGGCCCCAAATGGGCTGCCTGTACTATATGAAGGTAATAAGTGCACTTAATATTTTGATTTATTTTTTGGAATGATTTAAAATACTGTACATGAAACATTTTTCAGAATTTTTACAATTAGAGTTATTGTTTGTACCCCTAGCTATAGTGTACATGACGAAATCCTACCTCTTGAATTTAGTGGGACAGTCCCAGTTTTTGGTCCCGCGGGGAAAAAAGTTGGATGGCACTTTCTTACCACTGTTCTGCCACTGAATGCTGTGCACATCCAAACACTGAGGAGAGAGACTGGAGGCAGCCCAGCAACTTGGGTAGAGCAGGGCTCACCCCCAGCATGACAAGGAATAGGCGTGTTATACATGGTCACACCCCAAATGTGACGAGCAAAGGGGACAAGAACCAGGGTCACAACTCCAAAGGCACATTCGTGATGCACTAGGCTTCCCCTCCTAAATGATGGAAGGTACAGTACTTTATTTTTTCTTTACACATCTGAGTAGTTGGTTTTTGTATACTGAAGCACTTGCTGAACTTGAGAGATATTATCAATTTTGGCTGCTTCAATTCCTGAGACATTTATTCATCTATTGGCTCAGCATCATACAGGCCCAAGCATCTGTAGCTCGCCTCATGGAGTGTTTGAGCCTTAGATCTGAAAAGGATTTGTCACTTTAGGAGACAGCTTTTCAGGCAGATTGAAGAAACTACATCATTGTGCGGCTGAACAAGTTCAAGTGATATGAAATATGCAGTCCATTTACATGTCAACACACATCAACACAATCTCTTCAAAGCCAGAAAAGATGAAGAGGCTAATCAGAGGCACTTTGGAAACTTGCGATCTGCTGTGACACAGATCTGGATGTATTATAAGTATGGCACAGTATGGTAATAAAATGTTGGACCTCTGATATCCTTGTTAGGTGATAGATGTAACTTTACCATAAAAGCTTCTCCGTTTTGATGAACGATCTTTTTCAATTTCCTAGCTCGTATTCTGTCACACTATTACCAATTTCCTAAATTGCATTCTCAGACCTCTTAGAAAATATGGAAATAAAAGTACTCTCTCTCTCTCTCTCTCTCTCTCCCCCTCTCTGTCTGGAACAGCGGTTTCTGATATAGTGATACATTTTTTATATTGGTTTATTCTACATATTAATGATATTATATCTGTCTCCATTTGTGTGTCTTAGTAAAAAAAAATAGTATTTGACTCTTTTGGCTCCACTGAGTTTCTCGGTATTCTAACAGTAGACAGGCTATTTTGATAAAATGCAATTAAATATATATACATATTTTGTCATAATCACATATTAGTGCTATAAACTTTATTAGCCAGCTTCTGCATCAGTATACTGCAGAGAGGTCACCGTAGAAGTCCTTGATAAGAAAATGGATAATGCCTTGAGCTGGAGGGACACAGAAATGTGCTGTTCTAGGATCATTCAAGGGATGGGGGTTATTTAGGAAATATACAGTACAGTATGTTAGTTTTCTTGCAGCTAACTTGTGATTTAGGGGCCTATGTATTAATAACTGCATCAGTGCCTGTGAGTTACATACCGGGGATAGGGCTTCCACTTTTTTAAAAGACTCCTAATAATCAGATTCTGGAGCTGAACAGAAGCTGCAGGAGAGGGATCATAAGATCCCTCTCCTGCGGGAATGCCCCTGTAGGCATAAACTAGTATGGCCAAACTCATATTTGCTTTTGGCATAGAGGCGTCGGCCATAGTCCCTATTGATAATAATGGGGATTGCAGTCTGCAACTCTAATTATATCCTTCAGCAGATTTCTATGAAGAAATCCTCGGCAGCTGCTGTTAAAGAACAGCTGAGCCTTTGATGAGGAGGGCGAATGGAGACACAGTTAAATGCTGGGCTCAGTTTTAATAATGCCAGTGGACGATTCTGGGAGACTGTGTGTGGGGTCTATGGAAGCCAATCCCGGGCCATTTTTTCAATCCCGGGTATCGGGATTGAAAAATGGGCAATCACGGGATACCCGGGATTGGCTTTTATCTAGGTGGCCGCCCCCTCGCCCCACCCGCCCCGCACATATAACTTACCACATACCGAGGGCGGGCGGGAGGGAAACATCCATTGATCGCTGCTGGGAGCCACTGACAGCGCAGCGTAACCTCTCACGCTGCTCTGGGGACCCGGAAAGAGGAAGCAGGGCAGCGTCTGAGCATCCTGTGGACGCTCAACGCTGATCCTCAATTCCCGGGATTGAATCCCAGCCATTTTTGGGCCTAAATCCCGGTATCCCGCCGATCCCGGGATTGGTCACCATAGTGGGGTCCCCGAGATGACCGCCCCGTCACACCTCCTATAATGCAGCCGTGCATAACAGTCATACATTGAGTTGCGCAGTGTGATATCTGCGTCTAAAGGGCACATCAGCAGCTGAAATTCATTGCCAACTTGTTGAGGTTTACATGTTACCGTGATGCCGTGGAAACGGGTTTGGTGCACTGATTTTGATAACGGCAGGACAGATGTTCAAGATGAGCAGAAATCCGGCTGGCCAAGCAAGTCCACCACAGGCAGTGCACCAAACCCAAATCTGTTTCTGTAACATGACGTTATCACCGTACATAGGGGGGGATTCAGAGGTGGAAACAATTGTCCAAAAATCGCAGACAGACATATTTGACCATCTGCGCAAGCACCGTTACTGAATCGCATGTGCTGACAGACAGATGATGGGCTTTCAGGGGAAATGCAGGCATGTCATGGCCATTTCTCTGACGTCCTAGTGGATGCTGGGGACTCCGTCAGGACCATGGGGATTAGCGGCTCCGCAGGAGACAGGGCACAAAAATAAAGCTTTAGGATCAGGTGGTGTGCACTGGCTCCTCCCCCTATGACCCTCCTCCAAGCCTTAGTTAGGTTTTTGTGCCCGTCCGAGCAGGGTGCAATCTAGGTGGCTCTCCTAAAGAGCTGCTTAGAAAAAGTTTTTAGGTTTTTTATTTTACAGTGAGTCCTGCTGGCAACAGGCTCACTGCAACGAGGGACTTAGGGGAGAAGAAGTGAACTCACCTGCGTGCAGGATGGATTGGCTTCTTAGGCTACTGGACACCATTAGCTCCAGAGGGATCGAACACAGGCCCAGCCATGGAGTCCGGTCCCGGAGCCGCGCCGCCGACCCCCTTGCAGATGCCGAAAAGTGAAGAGGTCCAGAAACCGGCGGCAGAAGACTTTTCAGTCTTCATGAGGTAGCGCACAGCACTGCAGCTGTGCGCCATTGTTGTCACACACTTCACACCAGCGGTCACGGAGGGTGCAGGGCGCTGCAGGGGGCGCCCTGGGCAGCAATGAGAATACCTTGTTCTGGCTAAAAAATACATCACATATAGCCCCTGGGGCTATATGGATGTATTTAACCCCTGCCAGGTCTCAGAAAAACGGGAGAAGAAGCCCGCCGAAAAGGGGGCGGGGCCTATTCTCCTCAGCACACAGCGCCATTTTCCCTCACAGAAATGCTGGTGGGAAGGCTCCCAGGCTCTCCCCTGCACTGCACTACAGAAACAGGGTTAAAACAGAGAGGGGGGGCACTTATTTGGTGATATGATTATATATATTAAGATGCTATAAGGGAAAAACACTTATATAAAGGTTGTCCCTGTATAATTATAGCGTTTTGGTGTGTGCTGGCAAACTCTCCCTCTGTCTCTCCAAAGGGCTAGTGGGGTCCTGTCCTCTATCAGAGCATTCCCTGTGTGTGTGCTGTGTGTCGGTACATGTGTGTCGACATGTATGAGGACGATGTTGGTGAGGAGGCGGAGCAATTGCCTGTAATGGTGATGTCACTCTCTAGGGAGTCGACACCGGAATGGATGGCTTATTTAAGGAATTACGTGATAATGTCAACACGCTGCAAGGTCGGTTGACGACATGAGATGGCCGGCAAACCAATTAGTACCTGTCCAGGCGTCTCAAACACCGTCAGGGGCGTTAAAACGTCCTTTTACCTCAGTCGGTCGACACAGACACAGACACGGACACTGACTCCAGTGTCGACGGTGAAGAAACAAACGTATTTTCCTTTAGGGCCACACGTTACTTGTTAAGGGCAATAAAGGAGGTGTTACATATTTCTGATACTACAAGTACCACAAAAAAGGGTATTATGTGGAGTGTGAAAAAACTACCTGTAGTTTTTCCTGAATCAGATAAATTAAATGAAGTGTGTGATGATGCGTGGGTTTCCCCCGATAGAAAATTATTGGCGGTATACCCTTTCCCGCCAGAAGTTAGGGCGCGTTGGGAAACACCCCTTAGGGTGGATAAGGCGCTCACACGCTTATCAAAACAAGTGGCGGTACCGTCTCCAGATAGGGCCGCCCTCAAGGAGCCAGCTGATAGGAGGCTGGAAAATATCCTAAAAAGTATATACACACATACTGGTGTTATACTGCGACCAGCGATCGCCTCAGCCTGGATGTGCAGCGCTGGGGTGGCTTGGTCGGATTCCCTGACTGAAAATATTGATACCCTTGACAGGGACAGTATTTTATTGACTATAGAGCATTTAAAGGATGCATTTCTATATATGCGAGATGCACAGAGGGATATTTGCACTCTGGCATCAAGAGTAAGTGCGATGTCCATATCTGCCAGAAGTTGTTTATGGACACGACAGTGGTCAGGTGATGCAGATTCCAAACAGCACATGGAAGTATTGCCGTATAAAGGAGAAAAAGACAACGTCTTTTCAGCCTCAGTCCTTTCGTCCCCATAAGGGCAAGCGGGCAAAAGGCCAGTCATATCTGCCATGGGATAGAGGAAAGGGAAGAAGACTGCAGCAGGCAGCCCATTCCCAGGAACAGAAGCCCTCCACCGCTTCTGCCAAGTCCTCAGCATGACGCTGGGGCCGTACAAGCGGACTCAGGTGCGGTGGGGGGTCGTCTCAAGAGTTTCAGCACGCAGGGGGCTCACTCGCAAGTGGACCCCTGGATCCTACAAGTAGTATCCCAGGGGTACAGATTGGAAATTCGAGACGTCTCCCCCTCGCAGGTTCCTGAAGTCTGCTTTACCAACGTCTCCCTCCGACAGGGAGGCAGTAGTGGAAACAATTCACAAGCTGTATTCCCAGCAGGTGATAATCAAAGTACCCCTCCTACAACAAGGAAAGGGGTATTATTCCACACTATATTGTGGTACTGAAGCCAGACGGCTCGGTGAGACCTATTCTAAATCTGAAATATTTGAACACTTACATACAAAGGTTCAAATCAAGATGGAGTCACTCAGAGCAGTGATAGCGAACCAGGAAGAAGGGGACTATATGGTGTCCCGGGACATCAGGGATGCTTACCTCCAGGTCCCAATTTGCCCTTCTCACCAAGGGTACCTCAGGTTCGTGGTACAGAACTGTCACTATCAGTTTCAGACGCTGCCGGTTGGATTGTCCACGGCACCCCGGGTCCTTACCAAGGTAATGGCCGAAATGATGATTCTTCTTCAAAGAAAATGGACGATCTCCTGATAAGGGCAAGGTCCAGAGAACAGTTGGAGGTCGGAGTAGCACTATCTCAAGTAGTTCTACGACAGCACGGGTGGATTCTAAATATTCCAAAACCGCAGCTGTTTCCGACGACACGTCTGCTGTTCCTAGGGATGATTCTGGACACAGTCCAGAAAAAGGTGTTTCTCCCGGAGAAGAAAGCCAGGGAGTTATCCGAGCTAGTCAGGAACCTCCTAAAACCAGGAAAAGTGTCAGTGCATCATTGCACAAGGGTCCTGGGAAAAATGGTGGCTTCTTACGAAGCGATTCCATTCGGCAGATTTCACGCAAGAACTTTTCAGTGGGATCTGCTGGAAAAATGGTCCGGATCGCATCTTCAGATGCATCAGCGGATAACCCTGTCTCCAAGGACAAGGGTGTTTCTTCTGCGGTGGCTGCAGAGTGCTCATCTACTAAAGGGCCGCAGATTCGGCATTCAGGACTGGGTCCTGGTGACCACGGATGCCAGCCTGAGAGGCTGGGGAGCAGTCACACAGGGAAAAAATTTCAAGGGAGTGTGATCAAGTCTGGAGACTTCTCTCCACATAAATATACTGGAGCTAAGGGCAATTTACAATGTTCTAAGCTTAGCAAGACCTCTGCTTCAAGGTCAGCCGGTATTGATCCAGTGGGACAACATCACGGCAGTCGCCCACGTAAACAGACAGGGCGGCACAAGAAGCAGGAGGGCAATGGCAGAAACTGCAAGGATTCTTCGCTGGGCGAAAAATCATGTGATAGCACTGTCAGCAGTGTTCATTCCGGGAGTGGACAACTGGGAAGCAGACTTCCTCAGCAGGCACGACCTCCACCCGGGAGAGTGGGGACTTCATCGGGAAGTATTCCACATGATTGTGAACCGTTGGGAAAGACCAAAGGTGGACATGATGGCGTCCCGCCTGAACAAAAAACTGGACAGGTATTGCGCCAGGTCAAGAGACCCTCAAGCAATAGCTGTGGACGTTCTGGTAACACCGTGGGTGTACCAGTCGGTGTATGTGTTCCCTCCTCTGCTTCTCATACCCAAGGTACTGAGAATTATAAGACGTAGAGGAGTAAGAACTATACTCGTGGCTCCGGATTGGCCAAGAAGGACGTGGCACCCGGAACTTCAAGAAATGCTCACAGAGGACTCATGGCCTCTGCCGCTAAGAAGGGACTTGCTTCAGCAAGTACCAGGTCTGTTCCAAGACTTACCGCGGCTGCGTTTGACGGCATGGCGGTGGAACGCCGGATCCTAAGGGAAAAAGGCATTCCGGAAGAGGTCATTCCTACCCTGGTCAAAGCCAGGAAGGAGGTGACCGCACAACATTATCACCACATGTGGCGAAAATATGTTGCGTGGTGTGAGGCCAGGAAGGCCCCACGAAGAAATTTCAACTCGGTCGATTCCTGCATTTCCTGCAAACAGGAGTGTCTATGGGCCTCAAATTGGGGTCCATTAAGGTTCAAATTTCGGCCCTGTCAATTTTCTTCCAGAAAGAATTGGCTTCAGTTCCTGAAGTCCAGAAGTTTGTCAAGGGAGTATTGCATATACAACCCCCTTTTTGTGCCTCCAGTGGCACTGTGGGATCTCAACGTAGTTCTGGGATTCCTCAAATCACATTTTAAACCGCTCAAATCTGTGGATTTGAAATATCTCACATGAAAAGTGACCATGCTGTTGGCCCTGGCCTCGGCCAGGCGAGTGTCAGAATTGGCGGCTTTGTCTCACAAAAGCCATATCTGATTGTCCATTCGGACAGGGCAGAGCTGCGGACTTGTCCCCAGTTTCTTCCTAAGGTGGTGTCAGCGTTTCACCTGAACCAGCTTATTGTGGTACCTGCGGCTACTAGGGACTTGGAGGACTCCAAGTTGCTAGATGTTGTCAGGGCCCTGAAAATATAGGTTTCCAGGACGGCTGGAGTCAGGAAAACTGACTTGCTGTTATCCTGTATGCACCCAACAAACTGGGTGCTCTTGCTTCTAAGCAGACGATTGCTCGTTGGATTTGTAGCACATTTCAACTTGCACATTCTGTGGCAGGCCTGCCACAGCCTAAATCTGTCAAGGCCCATTCCACAAGGAAGGTGGGCTCATCCTGGGCGACTGCCCGAGGGGTCTCGGCATTACAACTCTGCCGAGCAGCTACGTGGTCGGGGGAGAACACGTTTGTAAAATTCTACAAATTTGATACCCTGGCTAAAGAGGACCTGGAGTTCTCTCATTCGGTGCTGCAGAGTCATCCGCACTCTCCCGCCCGTTTGGGAGCTTTGGTATAATCCCCATGGTCCTGACGGAGTCCCCAGCATCCACTAGGACGTCAGAGAAAATAAGATTTTACTTACCGATAAATCTATTTCTCGTAGTCCGTAGTGGATGCTGGGCGCCCATCCCAAGTGCGGATTGTCTGCAATACTTGTACATAGTTATTGTTACAAAAAAATCGGGTTGTTATTGTTGTGAGCCGTCTGTTCAGAGGCTCCTACGTTTGTCATACTGTTAACTGGGTTCAGATCACAAGTTGTACGGTGTGATTGGTGTGGCTGGTATGAGTCTTACCCGGGATTCAAAATCCTTCCTTATTGTGTACGCTCGTCCGGGCACAGTATCCTAACTGAGGCTTGGAGGAGGGTCATAGGGGGAGGAGCCAGTGCACACCACCTGTTCCTAAAGCTTTATTTTTGTGCCCTGTCTCCTGCGGAGCCGCTAATCCCCATGGTCCTGACGGAGTCCCCAGCATCCACTACGGACTACGAGAAATAGATTTATCGGTAAGTAAAATCTTATTTTTCTGGGCAGCCCGATGATGCCACATGTGTTTCCTGTGATAGGAAACATGGCTCCGGACCGCCTGCACATGCAGCCTAGCTGCATGTGCATGGGGTCTATCTCTAATTACCAATTCTGTGATGTGATCACAATTTAATTGCGATCGAATCGCTGGGCAGCGCTACACATGCTAGGCGGCCTTGCCCTGTGCTGGACGGCCCCCAGCATGTGATTTTATCCGTAGCAATTTTTGCTATTTGAGCAAAAACTGCTACAGACTCTGAATAACCCCCATAGTGCAATATGTATGCAGGTGAGAAGTATAACACAATACTCCATAAACTGTAACAATGATGTACAGTAAGTAGACGTACAAGATCCTAATTTGGAGCAGCAGCTAACAGTCTGTTCTCAGTCCATATGTTGTTCTCTACATACACCCCCACCTTCCCCTGCCTGAAGCATAAAGAACAGGCAGCCTTGGCTTATATCCTCTCTGTCCCATCTTGTCAATTTCACCCAGGATGATTTGTATTCAAGACTCCCAGCTCTGCCAGACAGCATATTCTGTGGCTCCGAGCTCGAGGATTTTGAAGCAGGGAACTTTCTCAAGAAAGGAACGGGGAAAGGTGGGGACGTGTCTGCAACATCCTGTATTACAGGCCTGGCCAACCTGTGGCTCTCCAGCTGTTGTAAAACTACAAATCCCATCATGCTTTGCCACAGTTTTGCTTTTAGAGAATGCTAAAACTGTGGCAGGGCATGCTGGGACATGTAGTTTCATAACATCTGGAGAGCCACAGGTTGGCCAGGCCTGCTGTATTATAATCTATAAAACTAAATCTTCTTTGTTCCCTAACCCTTTATCTGAAGATGGGGTATTCTAACGTGGGCAAACTCTGAACAGCTTAGCTTTTCAGGGTTTATTGCATAGTGGTCAGATCGCAGTCCCCATTTATAATACTGGGGACTGCAATCTGTAGTGCTACAGTAATTAGCATTCAGCAGATTTCTATGAAATCTCCTGCATTATGATTCTGTATTAGTACATAGCCACAAACCATATAATCCTGTAGAAACTTCTGTTCCTACATGTTGCTATAGAAAAAAACTTGATTAGCAGGTCCTTATAATAATATATTCAGTAGACACAGGTGTGCAGTTTGTAAAACATAATTATATAAATGTCTACTGATTTTTAGAAGCATATGCAATTTGTGTTCAGGGGGGAAATGTACTGTCTACAAGTAGTGCCCAATAAAGGAGGTACCTCTTAAAGTAAGGTACTTTGTCCATATAAAGGCTTCCCAGTCCGGGTGTAGTATAGAAGATCTACAATCCCTAGGTCTATAGTCATTTGGTCAACCCCATATAGTCGACAGGAACAAGGTCAACATGGACAAACAACATCTGAAAGGTCGACACTGGAAAGGTTGACAGGTACAAAAAGTCAACAGGATCAAAAGGTCAACATGACAATGGTTGACTTCTTTTGTATTTTGGGGGTTAGTGTGGATAGTTTTTTTCATCTGGTACCACCATTTGTAGAAATGCGTCCCCATCATGCTTCGAGCACGGTATCTTGCTCTGTTCTATTATTAAAGGAATTGATTTGTGACATGGATAGTCAAGGAAGGAAAAAGTCCAAAAACACTGTCATGTCGATCATATGATGCTGTCAAACATCTGAACATGTCAACCTTTTCCAGTGTTGACCTTTCATATGTCGATCTTTGCCTATGTTGAACGGTTGCCTGTCAACCAAATGGGGTCCACCTAATGACTGTCTTTCTAATGAATGTCGACCATTAGTCCAGATCCCTCCCAGTCCTATAGCCCCTGTTTTTTTTCCTATCTATTTCAGTGCAGTCCCATTCACTCCTATCAGGCTGCTAAGTGCACTCTATGTGACTCTTCCCTCTTTGCCACTACTGAGCGGGTGCGGGAACATCTGGCAGGGGCCTGAGCTGGCCAGCAACAGAAATGCCTGGGAAAATTCCCCCCATCTGTTCGAAGGCCCAGGTCGCAAAACAGAGGAGTCTGTCTATCTACAAGCGACTGGGATAAGTGAGATGTCAGGGTGCTGAGAGGAGGACAAAGCAGCAGCAAAGGGATAAAAGGAGCAGCCATGGAGGGAAAGGGGAGTGATACAAATAGTAGCATACTGTACCTGTGAGTAGTGCACTAATGTAGCCACCAGTAAGGCAGAAACATACAGCAGGGAGAGTGAGTGGCCAGCAGCCAGAGATTATTATTATTATTATTATTATTATTATTAAATGTATTATTATCCTTTATTTATATGGCGCCACAAGGGATCCGCAGCGTCCATTACAAAGTACATAAACAGTTAAAGAGAAAAACAATAAATAAAGCACTTACCGTTTCAGACAATATAGGACAACTGCAAGGTGTTTACAGAAAACCAGGGGTTAGGTGCCATCAAAGGTTGTATGGAGTATAAGATAGTGTAAGTAAGAGATAGAAAGGTACATGAGGGGAGAAGGCACTGCTCTTGCGTGATTACAATCTAAAAGGGATGGCAGTAGTATGCAGAACCAGTCCAGAGAGAGCTGCTGCAGTGATAGGATTGCTGGCTGTTATCGGGACGGCGCAAAGACCCTGAGTGGACACCTGCTGGGAGTCCTGGAGGGTGTGGGTAATACTTAGGACACCACCCTTACTGGCTGCTGGACCCTACAGCACTGATAAAAATAGGCCAGCAGTTCAGAGGACAAACTGCCAGCTTCTGAGAAATCCCCAGGCTGTGGATACCCCGGTGTAAGGACCCAAAATTCCCTGGTGACTGTTATATGCCTGAAAGAAGAAGGACCCTCCTCTGCTGGATGAACCAAGTACAGCGCTGATGGATGGAGGAGTGACAAGGAAACTTCCCCAAAAATCACCACTGCATCACCAGAAGAAGACACCGCAGGACCCCTGCTGGTCGTACCAAGAATGCAGGTAGTACGGAAGACAACCTGCTGGCTCCAGGAATCAGAGGGACCCCCAGTGAAGGATCCCTTGCAGTGACTTGGAGAAAATCTGCAGAATATGCTGGAATTCTCTGGCTGCAGTCCCTTAACCCCAAAAGGAGCTCCTTCTTGCCCTCATCCTTTCATCCAGCCCTGGTGTACCGGAAGAGACAGGAGCTAGTTGTGAGGTGGCAGAATTGTCACTGCAGGGGGTGAGGCCCCTTGCTTAATTTGCCCTAATGCTGCTGTTAGGTGTTCTAATGGCTGGGACTCGGTGGGCAAGCATGGCCCATGTACGAGAAAGGGGGAGTCCTAAGTGTAGCAGAAAATTTAGAGTTAGAAGATCCCCAGTGATGCCCATTAGCATACCTTAGTAGTTCTAGCAGTCTGGTAGTTAGGACTATGGTGCAATTCCCTAGCAAGGTGTTGAAATGTGCCACCTTATTTGCAAGAGCTTAGTGATCTAAGTACTTCTTACTTGTTAGTCTGGTATGCTCTTGTTGTTTTATTGATGACATTTAATGATGATAACCTGGTTAAAGTGTATTTTTATGCAAAATGTGGTTTTATTGCAACCAGGGCTGGCCCAACCATTATGCATGGTACGCGGCGGCGTAGAGTGCCACACTGTGGAGGACACCGCAGCCGTTGACGTCTCCATTTGCTAGTGGGTGTTCAGTGGCTCCTTCATAGTGTAGGACCAAGGATGCTGTGATATCAGGTGGTGTGACAGGCGGTGATACCCGGCCATGGCAGATCCAGGGGAGGGGATGAGCCCAGTGTGCTCAGCGTCAGCATGATGCACCCGGCGCAAGCAGGAGCAGGCTGCTGGTGACACTCCCTATAACAGTTCCTCTGAGTACTGGCTTCTATCTTCTAGCAGGACTCAGCTGCATGCATGATGTGCTCCATTCCAAGCAAGACCCGCCATCTCCAGCCAGCCTGTCAGCTCAGCAGTGAGGGGAGAGAAGTGCAGGACATGACACATTTTTAAAAAAAGTGATTTGGTCAAACAAGCTGCCCCAGTCTGTACCTACTCCCCTTCCTGGTACCCAAAATAACCCCCCAACCTGGTTTTCCTGTCAGCCAGACAGCCACCCCAACCCACTGTGCTAGTGCCCTTGATATTCACCCCCACTCCTAATGAAGTACCCCAATCAGCTCCCCATTATAAGGACCCCCGCAGCACTGCAGGGCCATTTAAAAACAATTTCATCACTACAAAGGAAACCCAGTCTAAAGGAGAAAGTTTATTTGTTCAACATTTGTTTTATCAGCACCATAGAATTTATGTACCTACTGAAAAAAGTTGATGATCAGATGTATATGTAAGGGGCACTACTGTGGGCATTATGTGTAAGCGTCACTGCTACTGTATGCAATATGTGTATATGCGGTGCTACTGTGTGCATTATGTGTATATGTGGCACTACTGTGTGCATTATGTGTATATGCAGTGTTACTGTGGGTATTATGTGTATAAGCAGCACTGCTGATGTGGGCATTATGGGGTCTATTTACTAAGCCTTCGATGGAGATAAAGTGGATGGAGATAACATCCCAGCCAACAAGCTCCTGTCATTTTTCAAACAGCCTATGACATGACAGTTAGGAGATGATTGGCTGGTACTTTATCTCTGTCCACTTTATCTCAATCCAAGGCTTAGTAAATAGACCCCTATGTGTTGTCGAAGTCAAAAATATTACATAGAGAGAAACATCCAAACACCAAACAGATGCTTGCAAATATGTGCAGCGAGCACAGCAATATATGGTAACATACGCATTTACACAGACATTCCACAAAGATATATTCAACACATATTTCATACAGCATATAAATTTAAATATATCAAGCACCAGACATCATAAGGTTTCAAATTATATAATGGAGTATAATGTCATGTATTGTATTGTTGGAGCGGAGCAAGATGGACATGTTGTGCTTGGTGTCAAAGTAACCAGATTAATGTGTGTGTCAATTTGATGTCTGTGATTAAGTTGTAGCACATTGCCATGAGTAGATCTGATTAAATGAAGGAATATGAAGTCACTTTTACTTGAACAAAAGGATTTTCAAGCATGTGTGGACAGGAAACCAGAGGCCAGCAACCTTGAACAAAAGCCCTCACACTGACCAATGACTCATCATGAATGAGAAACTTCCCTCCCCTAGACCAATAACAGAAAACCTATACACCCCCAACATACTCAGTGTATAGCTGATCCCACACAGAAGAGTTTTTTTTGTTGTCCCGGGTGATGGTCGAGATGCTATCTGTCCAGTGGCTGTTTGTTTTTGCTGAGAGAGAGAGATATGAAGCGGAAGGTGCATTGAGCAAATATGGTGATGTAGTGCTGGCCGTGTCTCTAATGAATTAGTTTGTAATAACTGCTTCCTGTGTAAATTGTAACCAATATATATACAATTGTAATTGTATATATATTCTGTACATATTGTATACATATCCTTTTAATAACAAATATATACATCAATGAGCTTTGGAACTCAGACAATGTGTGTGTATTGTTTTCTCTTATGGGATGTTGTATTTTGCGACGTACAGCGCACTTTCATAGCACATGGTAATAAGATGCGCCTGGCGTCCGCATTATATATTAGAGCTGGTATTTTAAATATTTGTTAGAAGGTAATTTGACTTTAACAGTGTGTAAGAGGCACTCCTATTGGGGGCATTATGTATGTAAGCATACTGCTACTGGGGGCATTATGTGTAAGTAGCACTGCTGCTGGGGGCACAATGGGGTATATTTACTAAGCTCCCGATTTTGACCAATTTGGTGTTTTTTGTTCAAAGTGTCATCTCGGGAATTTACTAAACTCAAATCTCGGCAGTGATGAGGGCATTCGTATTTTTTTTATGGCTGTGTTGTAAAAATACGAATGAATACACCATCGGTCAAACGCGGCTGTTTAGGTATAGAACTCGGTCATTTACTATGCATTCGTATTTGAAATCTCTACCGTGAAAGAGCATTTGCGGTCGTAAAAAAATACAATTCGTAAAAAAACACGGGAAAAAAGTAGACCTGCTTTTGAGAAGCGTGTTTACATGTGTTCCGACTTCATCATTAATCACACCTGCTTTTTTGGCCCTTTAAAAGGTGGGCCAGCACATTTGGCAAATCAATCACTCTGAAATGGCTGCTGCCGTGTGTAGCAGTGAATTTGGTTTTGCTGTGGGATTCCTGAGACTGCTCCATGAGGCTACAAGAAACCAGGGTCAGTAAACTGAACATGGTCAGCAGGATGTACAGGTGCCGCGGAGGCTGCGCAGGCCTCGGTTTTTTAGGGGGCGTTTGAACTTAAACGCATTGGCCGATGACCAGGTCATACAGATGTTCAGGCTAAATAGGACCAACATTTTCCGTCTGTATGACCTAGTCAAACTGGACCTAGACCCTGAGACAGCACGCTCTCGCTCTGTCTCAGGCCTGCACAAACTCCTGGCTGTGTTGCACATTATGGCTACTGGCAGCTTTCAGGCTGTGACAGGCGATGTAATAGGAATCTCACAGCCCACCTTTTCAAAATATTTAAATCAGGTGAGGCAAACCATACATACTCCTCTATGCCCCATTTCTGTATTGTGTAATGTGAATTTATAACAGTATATTTGAACAAAGTGCTTAAGACACTCACCTTATATTTTTGACTGTACACTAAGGTTTTGGATGCATTTGAACCCCACATAGATGCCTCTATCTGCTTCCCTACCCAGGAGTCTCAGTGGCATGCAGTCAAGGTAGCTTTCTATGAGCTTGCTGGCATGCCAAATGTGCTGGGTGCCATAGATTGCACACACGTTGAGCTGAGACCACCTAGGGGCAGGCAATATATTTATATAAATAGACATTTTGGGCAATCAACTAATGTCCAGGTGGTTTGTGATGCAAATCTCAAAATTATGAGTGTTGTTGCGGGTTACCCTGGCGGCTGCCATGACTCCTTCATCCTCAGTCAGTCATCCCTCTTTGATAAATTTGAGGCTGGAGAAATGCCGGATGGCTGGCTGCTGGGTATGTACCAAGTATTTGTGTTTAATTTTGTGCTTACCTCAACCTGCACATTATGTTAGCACTGTGTTTGTGCATCAATATTTTACAATGCTGCTAATCTCTGTTTTTCAGGTGATGGGGGTTACGGCTGCTACTCTTGGCTTCTGACTCCATTGTCCGCCCCTGATTCCCCTGCTGAACACAATTACAATCATGCACATAAGTCTACGCAGAATGTGATATAACGATGTTTTGGTGTACTGAAATCAAGGTTTCGGTGTCTGGATAAGTCTGCCGGGCTTTTGTTGTATAGTTCCTTAAAGGTGACTAGGATTGTGTTCTGCTGCTGTTTTCTTCATAACATGTGTTTGCAGCAACATCTGCCACATGATGATGATGATGATGATGATGATGATGATGAAGAAAACAGTCAGCAAGCAGAGGAGCTTGAAACATCTGGCGACACTGAGTACAGATATAGGGAGGCAGGTAAGGCAAGATCTGATTTTGGCACATTTTAGCGGCAAGTAAATTTGCCTGTCTGCTTTGTATATGAACAATTAAGGCACACCAATGTATTTTCTGTAGTAATGTGGCTCTTGCTCCCTCTTGAGCTAGTCAGCTGATTGTTGTTTATTTGCTTGATATGTGTTTATTTCTAACTGTTGGGTATCAGTTACTTAGCTATTTGTATAGCGTTTTTGGTTAGTAATTATGTGTTTATAATGTTAAAAGTTTCTTTTTCACATTCAAAGGTAATGTTTGACACAATACTACATAATAATTTAGTATGCACTAACAACCATTATTGTTTAGCCTATTGTTTGTGTTTGTTGTGTGTCGACTTTCTTCTAAAGCTGTGTTTGAAATATGTTACCTCATTATCACAACATAATGGACATTGAGTAATGTGTGACAATTAGCCAAACATACATTGACTAACACCAACCTTACAAAATTGTTTACACATAATTATGGCTGTGATGTGGTAAACGTTCATGTTAGTAATGATGCTAGAATATTCCCAACACATGTGAGTGTTAACTCTAAGAATTTTCCTCTTACACTGACAGTTTTTTGCACATAACACATTGCACATCAATCAGTTTTCACATTTATTACTGTACAACATGTGTTTTCAGTACAAATAACTGCTATTGTGTAGACCTAGTATTGTCAACAATGTGTCTCCAGCTGCAGGGTGGCCTATTTCTTAGGGTGTTCTTTGGTGGCTGACGTGGGTTTGGTTTGCGCAGTGGAGCGGGTACGGCTTGATCTTCGAACTGGTGATGAAATTGGGGTCTGTGTAGGTGTGTTGGTCCCTGACCTGGAACCTTGTTGGTGTTGTGCCAACAAATTAATATTTTGACTGAGGTTAGCCAGGGTTGCCGTAAGTTGTGTTGTGGCTGTTGTGTTGTTGTCTATGATGCGAGACATGGTTTCGGATATAATTTGATTACTTTGAATTAACTGAATGAGGGCCTGTTGATGGCGGTGTTGCTCATCCATTATGCGCTGAAAGGTAACAATAAGTTGGCTGTTATCTGCTCTCATCTGCTCCATACTGTTTGCGACTCTGCACAGCTGGACATTGAGCCTGCTTGTGTTTCTACACAGTCCCGGGGGATGATGGGGCAGACAGGCTAGGTATTGGGTGTGTGTGCGTAGGCAATCAATATTCTGTGCCTGTTGTTGGTTCCATGTTACCCAAAATGATGGTTCAGGTTGTTGCGGGGGCGTTGTTTGGCTCAATTGTGGGTGTGGTGACATTTGAGGTGGCGGGGTACTTTCCTGAGGCGTGCTTGGTTGGTTAACGTCTATTGCTTGCAGATGGAGGGTGTATGTTTCCTGGTCAGATTCCTGCTGGGCTTCCGGGGGCATGATGTCTGGTTCTGTATGGGGTTTAAGGGGACAACATTTGAGTGTATTCGAAAATTATGCTGGTTTTCATATTTAGTTTAACTTTCTAGACTTGTTTGTCAAACATTTTTCTAAAGCAAATTAGGATGTTCCCCAAGACTCGTATACACAATCAAAAAGGCCAATGATGATGGTTTTTATGTTGAAAAAAATGACTTCAAAACAAAAGTGGACACATGTTTGACAAATACCACACTTGCGAAACAAACACACAGAGGTACAAAGTTTACACCATGAAAAAAAGTGATTTGTCACCCGCCATATCGTACTTGCATTAAAATATCAAACAGTAAATGACAATATGATTTCTATCACCATTGCGAAAGGGTGTGAATCTACCTGAAGCACAATATTTTACTATTCAAATAAATAATGACAACACAATACTACTGTAAGGCGCAAGAGAACACTCTAAATTGGCAAAAAAAATTTAGTGTTTTTTTGTTTTTAACAATTTGCAAGCCATGTGCTTGCTGCTGTGGATAAGTACTAGAATTATTTCATTTTTTGACTGATGTGTAATTTGTGTTTTGTGTTTACTCACCAGACAGCTGAGGGGAATGTGGTCCCGGTGATTAAGTACTCTCCAAAATGTGTTCTGGTGGCTGAGGCAACACAGTTGAAATACGACGTGGGGGTGTGCTTAATGCTGGTGTTGGTGCGACATCAGGATGACGTCTCTTGCTAGGCCTGCTCGTGTGGCTGCCAGATCCCTGTGAAGGACGTCTTTGTGGACTGTGATGCGATGTTGAAGTTCCTATGAATTAATGCAAACATTAGTTTATTTTGAATTTTTGTGGTGGCCACATTAACAGGTGTCATTTTTGCGTTACCTGTATCGCCAGCATCCACAGCTCTTGACAGTGTTGCTTGTGTTCTGGAAGTGGTGACTTGCTTTCGTACTGTAAAAATTATACATTGGTGTTTATGACCTTTAATTACAGTGTGTACTTTTGTAAGCAGCAACATTTAGTGATGTGGACATATGATTACCATTATGGGTCCAGTTTGTATCAATAAATTTAGAAACAATGGGTTGCTTCATTTTTTGTAAACAGGCTAATGAGGTTCCATTTCCAAAGACAAAAACATAGCCAAGTAGTCTAATTTTCCATGGCCAACAGCTGAATATACACACATGTATTACCATATATTTTAAAATTATTACATTAGTGAGTAAATTTGAAAATAAAATTTTAAAATCCGGAAAATTAGAAATTTAAAAAAAAAACATCTACACTAACATATTGGCCACAAAGACAACTAAAATACAGCAGACATTAAACAAAAAACAAAACAAAAAAAAAACCATTACTACCTAACACCTCACTATACAAACACAAAATATTTTAAAAACAAACACAAATATATAATCAATTTAGAACATAAAAATATATTAACAAAACGATATCATTTAAAAAAAACTAATTATACATAAACACATATGCAGATATAATAGATTGGTAAAAAAAACTCACCATCAGGCCTAGGACGATCCGAATCCCGCACATTAGTCGCACCAACAACTTCATGCGGAATAAGGGTCCGCACAGGTTCCTCCCACTCCCGATAAGACGCTATAAAGGGATGGCCACCCCCTGTTTGCCTGGCTGACTTAGCCTCCTTTGCCATCTTGGCCTTGACACGGCGCTTGATGCCGTAGAATCTCTTCCGACACGTGTCCTCGGTCCTCTTCACCACACCCTCACTGTTTACTGACGCTACTACCTTCCCCCACAGAACAGTTTTCCTACGCGAAGGCACCTTGGCCGCATCACGGCCAAACAGCTGGCAATGATGGCGCATCAACTCATGCACCAAAGCCATATTTTCCGCAAAGCTAAATTTAAAATTTCTGCCCGTCTTGGTAGTGGTGCGTGGCTGCGGAGCAACACCACCATCACTGTCACTATCACTCGAGGCCACAGCAGCAACCTCACCCTCCCCCACCTCACTAACCTCCTCCCCCTCACTCACCTCCTCCACCTCACTCACCTCCTCCCTCTCACTCACCTCTGACTGGGACATAATAATGACAAACAACAAATAACACTAATCCAAAAAAAAAAACAACACAAAACACACTCCTCCACTACCACTGCACACCAACCACACACACACACAAACACACACACACACACACACACACACACACACACACACACACACACACTCTCACAAACAATGACAATAGACTGAAAGTAAAATGCACAAACACTAAAAATGACACAAACTTTAAAGAGACTACACAACAATTACCACAAGACTACTTACACATACAATACAGCACTCAACAATCGCAAGAAACCTCCAAAACCGACCAACAAATCACTAACTCCAAAACACCAACTTCCTCTCACCTCTCCCCTAGCTAAACCCGCGAGGTGTGGCTGGTTGGGGGCGTTTTTATACTAATGAGCATAGACACTCCTCCATGACAAACACAACCAATCACAGACGAGTGACGAAAACGAAAGTAAGAAAATAACGCGGCCGGGAAGGGTCAAAAACACTGCCGTGGAAATTAAAGATACAAATTCGTAAAAAGCCCAACAAAATACGGCCGCAAAAACAAGAGTCGGCCGCGATCACATAAAATATATTACGAATGACATCGACATTGGAAAATACGAAAAACACAAATTACGAACGCTTAGTAAATGAGTCGTAAAAAAAACAAAAAGTTGCAAATTCACACTACCGATGTCAGTCGTGTTTCAACTTCAAACAAATTCTGAACATTGCGAATCTTAGTAAATATACCCCAATGTGTGTAAGCGGTACCGCTACGGCAACCATTATGTGTGTAAGTGGCGTTACTACTGTGGGCATTATGTGTATAAGCGGCACTGCTACTGTGGGTATTATGGACCCTATTCAGTAAGGATTGCAAATTCTGTTTTTTAGCAGAATTCGCAATCCTTTGACTCACATGCTGGGAGCCGCCCATCACAGGGCAAGGCCGCCCAGCATGTTAACCGCCACTTCCCCTGCCACCATGCACTAATTGCGATCACAACACAATTAGTGTGCGAACGCAGAAATTAGGGAAGCCTCCTGCCGGCGCATCTTTTTGATAACGCCCATGCCACGCCCCCATTCACCTGACACCACCACCGCAACACTCCATCTCTGCCTTGGAAATAAAGCGTTGCCATCCCCGTCCCACCCTGCGAACGCCTCTGTCTGTCAATTAGGCAGAGGCATTCGCATCTACTGCAGGTCACCTGCAGAAAATGCGGGCACATGCGCAGGACAGGCCCTGCACATGCGCCAACCAGGCGAATGCAGAAATTCCGGTTGGATCGCGATTTGCCGAACTGACCTAAAATTTTAATGCTGCTAAAGTGTATATTAATCCTTGTTTTTTTTGCTGATCCTTGACTGAGCTAAAATGCTAATGCTGCTAGAGTGTATGCGAATCCCTGCTTTCTTTGCTGATGTTGGACTGTGCTGAACGCTAACTAAATGCTGCACCCTTGGGCTCATACATTGCGTGTAAATCTGGCTCTGGTACTAGCCAATGCCTCCTTAGCCATTTACCTCACCGCACAACCCCGGCGGTCATAGGGCTCCTGTACAGCATGTTATGGATGATCCAGCACAGCGGGGGCTGCCTTGTCGGTATTCCAACTTTGATTCTCCCCCTGTCTGCGGGTGGCACCATTGGGTTGCACTGCCCGGTGGCGTCTCCTGCCTTCAACCGGTGCTCCTGGCACATCTTGTGTTTAATTTAGTTTTTAAGGTGGCATAGATAATGCAAACACTTGGACTGGATTATTCCATTTATACCATCTGTAAACACTGCTAAACTTCCTTTACCTTGTGTTTTTTTTTATTTCTGCAATTAATCTTTAGATGCCAGTAATTTATGTCTTGATGGGTAGCATTTCTCTGACGTCCTAGTGGATGCTGGGACTCCCTCAGGACCATGGGGAATAGCGGCTCCGCAGGAGACAGGGCACAAAATTTAAAAGTTTGACCACTAGGTGGTGTGTACTGGCTCCTCCCCCTATGACCCTCCTCCAAGCCTCAGTTAGGTTTTTGTGCCCGTCCGAGCAGGGTGCAATCTAGGTGGCTCTCCTAAAGAGCTGCTTAGAAAAAGTTTGTTAGGTTTTTTATTTTCAGTGAGTCCTGCTGGCAACAGGCTCACTGCAACGAGGGACTTAGGGGAGAAGAAGTGAACTCACCTGCGTGCAGGATGGATTTGCTTCTTAGGCTACTGGACACTAGCTCCAGAGGGACGATCACAGGTACAGCCTGGATGGGTCACCGGAGCCGCACCGCCGACCCCCTTGCAGATGCCGAATAGAGAAGAGGTCCAGAAACCGGCGGCAGAAGACATCTCAGTCTTCATGAGGTAGCGCACAGCACTGCAGCTGTGCGCCATTGCTCTCCGCACACTTCACACCAGCGGTCACTGAGGGTGCAGGGCGCTGGGGGGGGCGCCCTGGGCAGCAATGTAATATACCTATTCTGGCTAAAATATATCACATATAGCCCCTGGGGCTATATGGATGTATTTAACCCCTGCCAGGTTCCAAAAAAACCGGGAGAAGAAGCCCGCCGAAAAGGGGGCGGGGCCTATTCTCCTCAGCACACAGCGCCATTTTCCTGCCCAGCTCCGCTGCGAGGAAGGCTCCCAGGACTCTCCCCTGCACTGCACTACAGAAACAGGGTAAAACCAGAGAGGGGGGGCACTTATTGGCGATATTTATAATATTTGAGCTGCTATAAAGGGAACACACTTATTAAGGTTGTCCCTATATATATTTATAGCGCTTGGGTGTGTGCTGGCAAACTCTCCCTCTGTCTCCCCAAAGGGCTAGTGGGGTCCTGTCTTCTATCAGAGCATTCCCTGTGTGTCTGCTGTGTGTCGGTACGTGTGTGTCGACATGTATGAGGACGATGTTGGCGTGGAGGCGGAGCAATTGCCTGTAATGGTGATGTCACCCCCTAGGGTGTCGACACCAGAATGGATGGCTTTGTTTATGGAATTACGGGATAGTGTCAGCACGCTACAAAAGTCGGTTGACGACATGAGACAGCCGGCAAACCAGTTAGTACCTGTCCAGGCGTCTCAGACACCGTCAGGGGCTGTAAAACGCCCTTTACCTCAGTCGGTCGACACAGACCCAGACACTGACACTGAATCCAGTGTCGACGGTGAAGAAACAAACGTATTTTCCAGTAGGGCCACACGTTATATGATCACGGCAATGAAGGAGGCTTTGCATATCTCTGATACTGCAAGTACCACAAAAAGGGGTATTATGTGGGGTGTGAAAAAACTACCGATAGTTTTTCCTGAATCAGAGGAACTGAATGAAGTGTGTGATGAAGCGTGGGTTACCCCAGATAGAAAACTGCTAATTTCAAAGAAGTTATTGGCATTATACCCTTTCCCGCCAGAGGTTAGGGCGCGCTGGGAAACACCTCCTAGGGTGGATAAGGCGCTCACACGCTTATCAAAGCAAGTGGCGTTACCGTCTCCTGATACGGCCGCCCTCAAGGATCCAGCTGATAGGAGGCTGGAGAATACATTAAAAAGTATATACACACATACGGGTGTTATACTGAGACCAGCAATCGCCTCAGCCTGGATGTGCAGTGCTGGCGTGGCTTGGTCGGAGTCACTGTCTGAAAATATTGATACCCTGGATAGGGACAGTATTTTACTGACTATAGAGCAGTTAAAGGATGCATTTCTTTATATGCGAGATGCACAGAGAGATATTTGCACTCTGGCATCAAGAGTAAGTGCGATGTCCATATCTGCCAGAAGAAGTTTATGGACGCGCCAGTGGTCAGGTGATGCGGATTCCAAACGACATATGGAAGTATTGCCGTTTAAGGGGGAGGAATTATTTGGGGTCGGTCTATCGGATCTGGTGGCCACGGCAACGGCCGGAAAATCCACCTTTTTACCCCAGGTCACCTCCCAGCAGAAAAAGCTGCAGGCTTTTCAGCCGCAGTCCTTTCGTTCCTATAAGAACAAACGAGCAAAAGGACATTCCTATTTGCCCCGAGGCAAAGGAAAGGGTAAGAGACTGCAACAAGCAGCTCCTTCCCAGGAGCAGAAGCCCTCCCCGGCTTCTACAAAGGCGTCAGCATGACGCTGGGACCTTACAAGCAGACTCAGGGGCGGTGGGGGGTCGCCTCAAACATTTCAGCGCACAGTGGGCTCACTCGCAGGTGGACCCCTGGATCCTGCAGGTAGTATCTCAGGGTTACAGGTTGGAATTCGAGAAGTCCCCTCCTCGCCGTTTCCTAAAGTCTGCTTTGCCAACGTCTCCCTCCGACAGGGCGACGGTATTGGAGGCCATTCACAAGCTGTATTCTCAGCAGGTGATAGTCAAGGTACCCCTCCTACAACAGGGACAGGGGTATTACTCCACGCTATTTGTGGTACCGAAGCCGGACGGCTCGGTAAGACCGATTCTAAATCTAAAATCTCTGAACCTGTACATACAAAAATTCAAGTTCAAGATGGAGTCACTCAGAGCAGTGATAGCGAATCTGGAAGAGATCCTTCTTCGAAGAGATGGCGTCTTAATTATCCCTTACTTGAACGATCTCCTGATAAGGGCAAGATCCAGAAAACAGCTGGAGGTCGGAGTAGCACTAACCCAAGTAGTGCTCCAACAACACGGGTGGATTCTGAATTTTCCAAAATCCCAACTGATCCCGACGACACGTCTGTTGTTCCTAGGGATGATTCTGGACACTGTTCAGAAAAAGGTATTTCTTCCGGAGGAGAAAGCCAGGGAGTTATCCGATCTAGTCAGGAACCTCCTAAAACCAGGAAAAGTATCTGTGCATCAATGCACAAGAGTCCTGGGAAAAATGGTAGCTTCTTACGAAGCGATTCCATTCGGCAGATTCCATGCACGAACTTTTCAGTGGGATCTGCTGGACAAATGGTCCGGATCGCATCTGCAGATGCATCAGCGGATAAAATTATCCACAAGGACAAGAGTGTCTCTGCTATGGTGGTTGCAGAGTGCTCATCTGTTAGAGGGCCGCAGATTCGGCATACAGAACTGGGTCCTAGTGACCACGGATGCCAGCCTGAGAGGCTGGGGAGCGGTCACACAGGGAAAAAACTTCCAGGGCGTGTGGTCAAGCCTGGAGACGTCTCTTCACATAAATATACTGGAGCTAAGAGCAATCTACAATGCTCTAAGCCTGGCAAAACCTCTGCTTCAGGGTCAGCCGGTGTTGATTCAGTCGGACAACATCACGGCAGTCGCCCACGTAAACAGACAGGGCGGCACAAGAAGCAGGAGGGCAATGGCAGAAGCTGCAAGGATTCTCCGCTGGGCAGAAAATCATGTGTTAGCACTGTCAGCTGTGTTCATCCCGGGAGTGGACAACTGGGAAGCAGACTTTCTCAGCAGACACGATCTGCACCCGGGAGAGTGGGGACTTCATCCAGAAGTCTTCCACATGATTGTGGTCCATTGGGAAAGACCAATGGTGGACATGATGGCGTCCCGCCTCAACAAAAAACTGGACAGGTATTGCGCCAGGTCAAGAGACCCTCAGGCAATAGCTGTAGACGCTCTGGTAACACCATGGGTGTACCAGTCAGTGTATGTGTTTCCTCCTCTGCCTCTCATACCAAAAGTACTGAGAATTATACGGCAAAGGGGAGTAAGAACGATACTCGTGGCTCCGGATTGGCCAAGAAGAACTTGGTACCCGGAACTTCAGGAGATGCTCACGGAAGATCCGTGGCCTCTACCTCTAAGACGGGACCTGCTTCAGCAGGGACCGTGTCTATTCCAAGACTTACCGCGGCTGCGTTTGACGGCATGGCGGTTGAACGCCGAATCCTAAGGGAAAAAGGCATTCCGGAAGAGGTCATCCCTACCCTGGTAAAAGCCAGGAAGGAGGTGACTGCACAACATTATCACCGCATTTGGAGAAAATATGTTGCGTGGTGTGAGGCCAGGAAGGCCCCGACGGAGGAATTTCAACTGGGTCGATTCCTACATTTCCTGCAAACAGGATTGTCTATGGGCCTCAAATTAGGGTCCATTAAGGTTCAAATTTCGGCCCTGTCAATTTTCTTCCAGAAAGAATTGGCTTCAGTTCCTGAAGTCCAGACTTTTGTAAAAGGAGTACTACATATACAGCCCCCGGTTGTGCCCCCAGTGGCACCGTGGGATCTTAATGTAGTTTTGGATTTTCTCAAATCCCATTGGTTTGAGCCACTCAAATCGGTGGATTTGAAATATCTTACATGGAAAGTAACCATGCTACTGGCCCTGGCTTCAGCCAGGAGAGTGTCAGAATTGGCGGCTTTATCGTATAAAAGCCCATATCTGATTTTCCATTCGGACAGGGCAGAACTGCGGACGCGTCCTCACTTTCTGCCTAAGGTGGTTTCAGCGTTTCACCTGAACCAGCCTATTGTGGTGCCTGCGGCTACTAGCGATTTGGAGGATTCCAAGTTGCTGGACGTTGTCAGAGCATTGAAAATATATATTTCAAGGACGGCTGGAGTCAGAAAATCTGACTCGCTGTTTATACTGTATGCACCCAACAAGCTGGTTGCTCCTGCTTCTAAGCAGACGATTGCTCGTTGGATTTGTAGCACAATTCAACTTGCACATTCTGTGGCAGGCCTGCCACAGCCTAAATCTGTCAAGGCCCATTCCACAAGGAAGGTGGGCTCATCTTGGGCGGCTGCCCGAGGGGTCTCGGCATTACAACTCTGCCGAGCAGCTACGTTGTCAGGGGCAAACACGTTTGTAAAATTCTACAAATTTGATACCCTGGCTAAGGAGGACCTGGAGTTCTCTCATTCGGTGCTGCAGAGTCATCCGCACTCTCCCGCCCGTTTGGGAGCTTTGGTATAATCCCCATGGTCCTGACGGAGTCCCAGCATCCACTAGGACGTCAGAGAAAATAAGATTTTACTTACCGATAAATCTATTTCTCGTAGTCCGTAGTGGATGCTGGGCGCCCATCCCAAGTGCGGATTGTCTGCAATACTTGTACATAGTTATTGTTACAAAAAAATCGGGTTGTTATTGTTGTGAGCCGTCTGTTCAGAGGCTCCTACGTTTGTCATACTGTTAACTGAGTTCAGATCACAAGTTGTACGGTGTGATTGGTGTGGCTGGTATGAGTCTTACCCGGGATTCAAAATCCTTCCTTATTGTGTACGCTCGTCCGGGCACAGTATCCTAACTGAGGCTTGGAGGAGGGTCATAGGGGGAGGAGCCAGTACACACCACCTAGTGGTCAAACTTTTAAATTTTGTGCCCTGTCTCCTGCGGAGCCGCTATTCCCCATGGTCCTGAGGGAGTCCCAGCATCCACTACGGACTACGAGAAATAGATTTATCGGTAAGTAAAATCTTATTTTTTCCCCATATAACCACAAGCTGGCAGCTACATTCCTCATTATTGCGCTTATCTCCAGCTCACATATGCAGCTCTGTAGCCTGTATAGGAGGTAACAGTGCTACTGAACATCTGTGTGAATTAAGGCAAATAAGATAATATAGTGCAGCCTCTGTGCCTCTGGCCCAGCTATTGAGGGGAGGAGGAGGTCAGAACATTAGCTCTTGGAAGGATGGTAGAGAGGTAATGCTCTGGCCTCCTGCACCCTCAATAGCTGGCCCATCACCTCTCCTTGCTACATCATTTCCCTGCCTTTGTCCTCTATGGGAAGATCAAACAGAGGTAATGCCCTAGCCTCCCCTCAATAGACGGGCAATCACCTCTCCTTGCTGCATTACTTGCCTGTCTCCATCCCCCGTGGGAGGTTGGTAAGGGAGAGTGTGGTAGGGAAGTAATGCAGCAATAAGTGGTGATGCCCCGGCTATTGAGGGTAGGAGGAGGCCAGAGAATTACCTCTCTGCCATCCTCCCACATGGGAGGGCTGTAGGGAAGTAATGCAGAAAGGAGAGGTGATGGCCCAGCTATTGAGGGAGGAGGAGGCCGGAGCATTACCTCCTGGGAGGATGGTACCTCTCCTTGCTGCATTACTTCCCTACCACCCTCCCCCATGGAAGAATGGTAGAAAAATAATGCTCTGGCCTCCTCCTCCCCTCAATAGCTGGGCCATCACCTCTCCTTGCTGCATTACTTCCCTACCACCCTCCCATGGTATAGTATAGAGGTAATGCTCCAGCCTCCTCCTCCTCTCAATAGCCAGTCCATCACCTCTCCTTGCTGCATTACTTCCCTGCCACCCTCCCCATGGGAGGATAGTATACAGGTAATGCTCCGGCCTCCTCCTCCCCTCAATAGCTGGGCCAACACCTCTCCTTCCTGCATTACTTCCCTACCACCCTCCCCCATGGGAGGATGGTAAAGAGGTAATGCTCTGGCCTCCTCCTGTCAATAGCCGGGCCATCACATCTCCTTGCTGCATTACTTCCCTACCACCCTTTCCCATGGGATGATGGTAGAGAGGTAATGATTGAGACTCCTCCTCCCCTCAATATCTGGGCCATCACCTCTTCTTGCTGCATTACTTCCCTACCGCCCTCCCCGTGGGAGGATGGTAGAGAGGGGTAATGCTCTGGCCTCCTCATCCCCTCAATAACCGGGCCATCACCTCTCCTTGCTGCATTAATTCCCTACAGCCCTCCCTGTGGGAGGATGGTAGAGAGGTAATGCTCCGGCCTCCTCCTCCACTCAATAACCGGGCCATCACCTCTCCTTGCTGCATTAATTCCCTACCACCCTCCCCCATGGGAGGATGGCAGAGAGGTAATGCTCTGGCCTCCTCCTCCCCTTAATAGATGGGCCATCACCTCTCCTAGATGCATTACTTCCTTACCACTCTACCCCATAGGATGTTGGTAGAGAGGTAATTCTCCGGCCTCCTTCTCCCCTCAGTATCCGGGCCATCACCTCTCCTTGCTGCATTAATTCCCTACCGCCCTCCCCCATGGGAGGATGGCAGAGAGGTAATGCTCTGGCCTCCTCCTCCTCTTAATAAATGGTCCATCACCTCTCCTAGATGCATTACTTCCTTACCACTCTACCCCATAGGATGTTGGTAGAGAGGTAATGATCTGGCCTCCTCCTCCTCTCAATAACCGGGCCATCACCTCTCCTTGCTGCAATACTTCCCAAATACCCTCCCCATGTGAGTATGGTAGAGAGGTAATTCTCCGGCCTCCTTCTCCCTTCAGTATCCGGGCCATCACCTCTCCTAGCTGCATTAATTCCCTTCCGCCCTCCCCCATGGGAGGATGGCAGAGAGGTAATGCTCTGGCCTCCTCCTCCCCTTAATAGATGGGCCATCACCTCTCCTAGATGCATTACTTCCTTACCACTCTACCCCATAGGATGTTGGTAGAGAGGTAATGGTCTGGCCTCCTATTCCCCTCAATAGCCAGGCCATCACCTCTCCTTGCTGCATTACTTACCTGCCGCACTCCCCCATGGGAGGATGTTAGAGAGGTAATGCTCCGGTCTCCTCCTCCCCTCAATAGCCCGGCCATCACCTTTCCTTGCTGCATTACTTCCCTACCATCCTCCCCCATAAAAACCTCCCACAGGGGAGGGCGTCACGGATGTAATGCAGCGAAGATAGGTAATGGCCCATCTACTGAGGGGAGGAGGAGGAGGAGGCCAGACCATTACCTCTCAGACATTCTCCCGCTGGGGAATGTGGCAGGGAATTAATGCAGGAAGGAGAGGTGATAGCCCGGCTATTGAGGAGAGGAGGAGGCCGGAGCATTACCTCTCTACCATCCTTCCACAGGGGAGGGCAGCAACGTAGTAATGTAGCAAGAAGAGGTGATGGCAGGCTATTGAGTAGAGGATGAGGCCGAAGCATTACCTCTCATCCATCCTCCCACAGAGGAGGGCGGCAGGGAAGTAATGCAGCAAAGAAAGGTGATGGCCTGGCTTTTGAGGGGAGGAGGAAGCCGGAGCATTACCTCTCTACCATCCTCCCATGAGGTAAGGCTCCAGCCTCCTCCTCCTCCTCTCAATATCCGGGCCATCACCTCTCCTAGCTGAATTACTTGCCTTCCTCCATGCCCTGTGGGAGGTTATTACGGGGGATGGTAGTGGGAAGTAATGCAGAAAGGACAGGTGATGGCCCGGCTATTGAGGGGAGAAGGAGGGCAAAGCATTACCTTTCTACCCTCCTCCCATTGGGGAGGTTGGTAGGGAAGTAATGCAGCAAGGAGAGGTGATGGCCCCGCTATTCAGGGGAGGAGGAGGCCGGAGCATTACCTCTCTACCATGATCCCATGGGGGAAGGCAGTAGGGAAGTTATTCAGCAAGGAGAGGTGATGGCCCGGCTATTAATGGAAGGAGGAGGCCGGAGCATTACCTCTCTACCATGCTCCTATGGGGGAGTGCAGTAGGGAAGTAATGCAGAAAGGAGAGGTGTCTATTGAGGGGAGAAGGAAGCCAGAGCATTAACTCTCTACCATCCTCCCACAGGAAAGGTGGTAGGATAGTAATGAAGCAAGCAGAGTTGATGGCCAAGCTATGTAGGGGAAGAGGAGGCTGGAGCATTTCCTCTCTACCATCCTTCCATGGGGAAGGGCGGTAGGGAAGTAATGCGGCAAGGAGAGGTGATGGCCTGGCTATTTAGGGGAGGAGGAGGCCAGAGCATTACCTCTCTACCATCCTCCTGAGAGGTAATGCTCCGGCCTCCTCCTCCCATCTATATCTGGAACATAACCTCTGCTTGCTGCATTACTATTATACCACCTTTCCTGTGGGAGGATGGTAGAGAGGTAATGCTTTGCCCTCCTCCTCCCCTCAATAGCCGTGCCATCACTTCTCCTTTCTGCATTACTTCCCCACCACCATCCCCCGTACCAACTTCCCACAGGAGATGGAGGAAGGCAAGTAATGCAGCAAGGAGAGGTGATGGCCCATCTATTGAGAGGAGGAGGAGGCCGGAGCATTACCTCATGGGAGGATGGTAGAGAGGTAATGCTCCGGCCTCCTCCTCCCCTCAATAGCTAAGCCATCACCTTTCCTTGCTGCATTACTTCCCTGCCACCCTCTGTGTTTGGATGGTAAAGAGGTAATGCTCCGGCCTCTTCCTCCACTCAATAGCCTGCCATCACCTCTCCTTGCTGCATTACTACATTGCTGCCCTCCCCTGTGGAAGGATGGTAGAAAGGTAATGCTCCGGCCTCATCCTCTCCTCAATAGCCGGGCCATCACCTCTCCTTCCTGCATTATTTCCCTGCCGCCTTCCCCTGCGGGAGGATGGCTGAAAGGTAATGCTCTGGACTCCTCCTCCCTTCAATAGCTGTGCCATCACCTATCTTCGCTGCATTAGTACCCTACCGTCCTCCCCTATAGGAGGTTTGTATGTGGGAGGATGGTAGGGAAGTAATACAGCAAGAAAAGGTGATGACCCGGATATTGAGCAGAGGATGAGTCCAAAGCATTACCTCTCTACCATCCTCCTACAGGGGAGGGCGGCAGGGAAGTAATGCAGCAAGTAGGTGATGGCCCAGGTATTGAGGGGAGTAGGAAGCCGGGTCATGACCTCTCTACCATCCTCCCACAGGGGAGGGTGGTAGAGAAGTAATGCAGCAAGGAGTGGTGATGGCCCGGGTATTGAGGGGAGCAGGAGGCCAGATCATTACCTCTCTACCATACTCCCAAAGGGAAGGTCGGTAGGGAAGTAATGCAGCAAGGAGAGGTGATGGCCCGGCTATTGAGGGGAGAAGGAGGCCGAAGCATTACCTTTTGGGAGGATAGTAGAGAGGTAATACTCCTTCGTGGGAGGATGGTAGAGAGGCTCTTGCCTCCCCTCAATAAATGGGCCATTACCTCTTCTTGCTGCATTACTTCCCTGTCTCCATCAACAGTGGGAGGTTGGTATGGGGGATTGTGGTAGGGAAGTAATGCAGCAAGGAGATATGATGCCCCAGCTATTGAGCGGAGGAGGCCAGAGCATCACCTATCTAACATCCACCAACGGGGTGGATGGTAGGGAAGTAATGCAGCAAGTAGAGGTGATGGCCCAGCTATTGAAGGAAGGAGGCCAGAGCATTACCTCTCTATTATTCTCTAATGGAGGAAGGCGATAGGGAAGAAATGCAGCAAGGAGAGGTGATGGCCTGGTTATTGAGGGGAGGAGTAGGCCAGAGCATTACCTCTCGGGAGGATGGTACCTCTCCTTGCTGTATTACTTCCCTACCGCCCTATCCCGTGGGAGGATGGTAGAGAGGTAATCAGGGCCGTAACTACGTGTGTGCCTGGCACACAGCGCAGTCGCCCTGAGGGCGCAACTGCCCTCATCCCCCTTGTGCCGCCACCATGGCGCCATCAAAGGGTCCAAAGTCTGCGGATTGTAATGAGTCAGACTGACTCATTACAAGCCGCCTGGGCAGCCCCCGTAGCAAGGAGAGGAGCAGAAACGCAGCTCAGTGGGAACGCGATGGCTGGCAGCTCTGCTCCTGCACATCTGAGCAGAGCACCCGATCCGGCGCTACCGTAGGCAGCTCTGCTCAGATGTGCAAGAGCAGAGCTGCCAGCAGCGCCGGCCATAGCGTTCCTACGTAGCTGCGGGGAGTGGGTGAAGCATGCCGTAATGCTGATCGTCCGCCTCTCACGTGATGCAGCCATTCACAACAACCTCGGGGACACCATCCATCCAAGCTCCTGTGGCTAGTGCCTGCCCTAAGATCAGCCACCAATGAGTTGCATCTTTTTCTAACAGACCCGCCCCGTCCTCCCTTTTAAACTTTCTTCCTCCTACCCGAGAGCTGCCAAGCCCAAAGCACCACCTGCCCAGGGTCAGAGATGGAGAATGAAAATCCGATGCTGGTCCAGCCGCGGATCCCCCTCCCCCCGCGGTGAGTTACAGTTCCTGGACCTGCTGCAGGACAATGTACGAGTGTACTTGCTGCAGACTGACCCAGGGAGCAGATTAATGAAATAGTAGTACCAGTGGTTGAGCTGGCTCCTCTCTTCCCTGACACCATCTTGCACTGGCCTTGTCACTGCCTATCCCCTCTCCCAGTGCAGTGTCGCACAGGCATTGCTAAGGGTAACGTTGATGTGTGACACCCCTCCCCCTCCGCAGAACTGTTGCATCCCCATTCTTCGTCCACCAGTTCCCTAGCTTGTCCTCTCTGAGCTAGATCGTAAGCTCTTCTGGATAGTCTCATTCTCCTACTGAGATATAGCAGGTGTGTGATTATGTCCCCCCCCCCCCCAATCATTGTTTACATTCCATTCTATAACTCTAGGTCTGCCAGTCCCCTTGCTTGCTCTCATCATGTTAGATTGCAAGCTCTTCTATTTACAACATTATTTTTCAGTTCATTGGAGCTGGAGGGGAGAGAGGGTTGGGGATGGTGCAGGCATAACATGTAAGGAACACTACTTTGTGGCATAATGCATATAAGCGGTACTACTGTGCAGTGTCATGTCACTAGCTGACACTACTGTGCGGTGTAATGTAATGGGCGCTACCCTGCGGTGTAATGTGAGTAATGGATGTTCTTGTCTGTTTAATGTGAAAAACAGACGCAACTGCGATGTAATGTGACTAACGGATACTACTATGCGGTGTAATGTGAGGAAAGGGCATTTCTATGTACTGTAATTTAAATTGTGGGTACTATTGTGTGGCCATGTCATTTTCCCACGAGACCACTTCTATTTGCAGCTGTACCTCTCTTTCCGTGTTGGCTGTCCACCACCGCTGTGAATGCTGGGAGGTGGGAAGGACAGACGGGAGCTGCCAGCAGCTGCATCGAGGAGCCTGAGCCAGCGGAGAGACAGCCAGTAAGTCTGTCTATCTATATATCTATCTATCCAGGGCCGTGACTAGGTGGCACACAGTGCATATGCCATAATGTGTAAAAAAGAGAACTCTTCCTGCCGTACTGTGCAAAAAGGAGCTCTGCCTGCCACAATGTGCAAAAGGGAACTCTACCTGATGTAATGTGTAAAAGGGGGACTCTACCTGGTGTAATGTGTAAAAGGCTCTCTACCTGGTGTAGTTGCGCTACTGTGTGGCGTAATTTGAATAATAGAGACTACTGTGCAGTGTAATATGAATTGGTATTATTTTGTGGCCACGCCCCCTTCCCCATGAAGCCACGCCCCTATATTTTTGGCCCTATTTTAATTAAGGGGGGTGGGGGGGCCGATGCTATTTCTTGCACACAGCGCTAAAATGTCTAGTTACGGCACTGGAGGTAATGATCTGGCCTCCTCCTCCCCTCAGTAGGCGAGCCGTCACCTCTCCTTGTTGCATTGCTTCCCTACCACTGTTCCCCATGGGAGGATGGTAGAGAGGTAATAATCCGGCCTCCTACACCCCAGAATATGCTGGCACATCATCTCTCCTTGCTGCATTACTTCACTGCTGCCCTCCCCCGTGGGAGGATGGTAGACAGGTAATGCTCTGGCCTCCTCCCCTCAACAGCCGGGCCATCACCTTTCCTGGCTGCATTACTTCCCTTTAAATATAAAATCACTTCACTTTAAATATAAAATCAGTGTCCTTTATTATAAAGATTTTGAGGTAGTTGGAGTCTTATTAACATTTCTACAGGATATTTGCAGTAGTATTTACTATATCCATGTAGTTAGAAGCAGGTACATGCTTTCTATCTTGTTCAGAGTTAAATGTAAAATACGGTTCAGTGGTAGTGATGCTGGCACATTCATGCACTGCTTACTTTCTCCTGTATTGAGGGTGTTCATTGATCTTCTTGATGTGCCATAAAGATCCAATTATGACTGTGTTTGAACTGGTAATGGTAGGTTTGCTTGTTATGCTTCTTTCAGACCGCAAATGCCGGATCCTACCCGGTAAGACAAACGTGTACTTACCGGGTGGGATCCGGCATTTGCGCTCCGCTGCTGGCTTTCCGACCCGGCAATATACCGGGTCGGTTGCCATAGCAGCGGAGGGAGCAGCAGCAGCAGGGGCGGGGGTGGAGGCGGCGCCGGGAGATGAGCTCATCTCCTGCGCCGCCTCTCCCTATGCTGTGAATGGGAACCGTGTCGCATCGACACGGCTCCCATTCACACCGCACCTGACCCGGTAATCAACCCGGGTAAAACCCTTCTTTTTTACCGGGTTGAATTACCGGGTCAGGCGACCCGCTAAAACGACCAAGGATCTTTCACATCGCACACTGACCCGGGTCGACACGGCAATATGCCGTGTCGATACCGGGTTATTTGTGCGATGTGAAAGGGGTATAAGAGACCTCCAGGATCAAAATAAAAAACTAACAAAATAACAAATGTGACATATTTTAAAAGAAGTAAAAGGCATGCATCAGGACATAATAATGAAACTTGCTTGTACACAAATTAATTTGTTAAGGATTCCTACTAGTCAGTTCAAAATTTCCATCACCACAAAGGAAAAATATATGCAAAATCCTTTAGTACCACAATGCAAGGAATTCCCCCGAATGTATATTTTCCATCCAATAACTCATTTAAATAATTCAAGCCCCCTCCATAAATAAAAATATGAATGTATGTGAAAAACTGCAGTCAGTGCACTTAGGATAGGGCCACACATAGTGGCCAAGCAGGTCCCATTCATCAAATAGACTGCACATGGGCGCCTCTGCAGGTGCCCACACACGTGCGGCAGTCCCGCCGTTGCCGGATCCAACCACAGGCCGGATAACAGGACGGCAGGATTTCAATGTGAACACGTACATTTCAATGTGTGTGTTCACACAGTGCGGCTGTGCCGCACTGTTTCCATTGAAATCCTGTATGTCACGGGCCAGATCCTGTTCTGTGGCATCCTGCAGAACAGGATCCATGTGAACACAGAACTCCCTTCCCGGCCAAGCGGGTCCCATTCAGCAGGACCCACCTGGCCACTATGTGTGGCCCCAGCCTTAATCTGCCATCACCATGAACTGCTCCACAGCCGAATAACTCTCCCCGCTGGCTCACATCACCATCGCTGTGTGCTAAGCCACCTTGGCTGCAAATATTTACAAACAGTACAAAAAAACAAGTACGATTTACTATCACAAATGAAAACATCACTTTCATTGTGTGTTTGTAAATTTCTTAGGCTAATTACCCAAAGCAATACAATTGCACATATAATAAGCGTTGGTAATGCATGTTAAATCAATGTAAACATATGTGAAAATAAGTACTAAACAAGACTACACACATTTGCACTTTGAGCCTAATTCAAGGTTGAACGCAAATGCAAAAGCATTTGCTGATAATCGATACACTGCACATGTGCAAAATTCGCACAGCGCATGTCCGCCGCTACATTTGTATACAGATCACCTAAATTATTCAGCAGACTTGCACATAAAAACAACCTCTCAACTAAACAATGTTAAAAAGGCGTGGTGGAGGAGGGTCTGTGGGCAGTCTTTGCAAGTTTACAAATCTCTAACTGGGGCATGTAGTTGGAGTATGTACCTGGGTCCAGGGCGGTGCATACGCATATCTGCAGATGGACAAGCATAAGGTACAGAAAATATCAATGCAGATTTGGGGCAGGTATAGAGTTATGCACACTGTGCAAGCCACTATAATGGCAGCAGTAACATTGATGATTGATGCGATCGCTGCACAATTAGCAAATAATCGCACACAGCTGATGTTGTTTAATAAGATCACACACAGCTTGTGTGCTGCCTCACCATTTTAGCTGCAGGTTTTTGACCCTTATGTATTCTGAATTTCAGGTTTATACCTTTGTTTACCTTATGTTGGTAATTGCATCATTCAAACTGTTCATGCTTTACAATCTAGGACATTGATAACATATGCACATTACTCTGTGTTTGTAGTTTAATTTACTGGAAACACTAAAGGGGGGTACACACGGAGAGATCCGTGCTTAAAATCTAAGCAATCTTGCTAGATTGCTTAGATTTTAAGCACGGATCTGCCGTGTGTATGCCCTCCAGCGATAGCGATGCGCGGCCCCGCACATCGCTATCGACGATGCTAGATTGAGCCTGAATGCAGGCTCAATCTAGCGGGTCGCTCACTTCACCGTTGTGCTGAGCAGGGTGAGAGATGTGTGCTGAGCGGTCTGTGTTAAGATCGCTCAGCACACATCTCTCCCGTGAGTATCCCCCTTAAGGCAGAGGTTCTCTTTGTGCAAATGAACGCTAATCTGCAAAGAGACTGCAGTATACAGTAATTGTAACCGCTGCAAATGTAAGTCAGCCCCTCTCCCTCCCTCCCTCCCCCCCCCCCACCTGCCGTACTGTGTAAAATGGGGACACCTGTCTGCTGGAATGTGTAGAACGGGGACTCTTGCCTGCCGGAATGTGTAAAATGGGGACGCAGTCTGCCGGAATGTGTTAAATGGGGACTCTTGCCTGCCTTAATGTGTAAAATAGGGACACCTGTCTGCCGGAATGTGTAAAATGGGGACACTTGCCTGCCGGAATGTGTAAAATGGGGACACTTGCCTGCCGGAACGTGTAAGATGGGGGCACGTGCCTGCCGCAATGTGTAAAATGGGGACACTTTCCTGCCGCAATGTGTAAAATGGGGGCACATGCCTGCCACAATGTTTAAAATGGGGCTTTTTTTTTTTAATCCTGTCGTGGCCGTGATGATGAGATCAGATGAGGCCACGCCCATCTTAACAAAGCCACGCCCATTTTAACGAGGCCACGCCCCCTTGCCGGGAGCGCGCGCGCCCTCGGTGCGCGCATGCTTTCACTCTTTATATCTATGGAGGGGCGCTTTTTTTTTTCATGTGAATGGGGGGGGGGGTGCATTTTTAAATCTCGCACTGGGAGCCAAATTGTCTAGAAACGGCCCTGTGTACACACCTTAAGTGTAGCTGAGAGGGGGCAGAAAAAAGTGGAGAGGCGGTTGGAAGGCAGGACCTACTGTCCTAGGGCTAGGCTGCAGGCATTAAACGTGATCTTTAAAGGGTGTTTAAGCGGTGGAGATGCGAACAGGTAGATTATCACAAGCAGCAACCCTGACAGACAGTGGCTGGTGACTGCAAAAGCAGGTTGAAGTCTGCTGCATTGAAGTGGATCAGCAGCTAACTAAGGGAGGTCAGGGCCGAAACTAGGATTTTTTTCGGCACCCGGGGCAAGGCAGTGATTTGGCAAATTCCCCACAAAATAAATAAATAAAATAATAAAAATACAAATTAAAGATAACAAATAAATTAAAATTGCACCATGCAGTAGTGCAACCTTATTCTAATTACACCGCACAGTAGTACCCCTCATTACTTCACCCCACTGGGGGGGAGGGGGGGAGACAGAGATGGGTAACGGAGAGATATGGAGAAGAGGGAGAGAGAGTAATGTGAGAGAGAAATAGATAGAGGAGAGAGAAGAGAAAGGTGGGAGAGAGAGATGCAAGGGAGGGGTGAGGGAGAGATGGGAGAGATGGGAGAGAGAAGGAAGAGAGGAGAGAGATGGGAGGGAGGGGTATAGGGAGGTATTACACACACAGTGGCCACACACACACTATACAATCCACAGCCTGCCTTGCTGAGCACCAGGGGCCGTACAGACACTACACTATCCCCAACCTGCCCTGCTGAGCATCAGGGGCCCCGCACACACAGTTGTGTCTATGTTCCCTTCATGATCAGGACCAGGAAGTGACAGCACGAGAGGGCAGTAGTTAACTTCTGCCCTTACATCACCTAAATGTTTTATCCATTCTCCGTTCGTTTGAGGTTATTTCGTTTTATCTATGTACCACTGTACCCTTGCGGGCTCGGTGTCTCACTCCGCTCCGCTCGCCACAGGTTACTATTCCAAATAGTTTGTGACATGGACCCAGGGGCTAATGGGAAAGGTCCTCTCCATGAAGGGAAACTAGACGCTACTCCGCACACACCCAGCACTCACCTCATTCACTCACTCACTGACCGCAGCACTACTTCTTTACCCCTCCTGTCTGTCTATGAGTGCTGCCGGGTGGAGAATGGCTGGTGACACATAGAAGGAGGGGGAAGGAGACTGAGCTGATAAGAGGGGAGGAGTCTGGGTGAAGACAAGGAGGGGGGAGGAAACTGAGCGGGCATACAGAGGAGAGGGAGGAGACTGGACAGGGACACATGGACGCCCCGTCAGTCAAGCGCACAGAGCTGGGCTCCGGGGCTTCTCCTGATGACACCAGTTCATGTGACTATACAGCGGAAATTGGGGCAGCTGCTCACAGCATCTCCCTCACAGACCCCCTCCTGCTCAGCAACTCTCCCAGAATTCTTGGCGTTCCTCCTTCCAGCTGCCGGGGCACGTGACCCCTTAGCAACCCCTAGTTGCAGCCATGGGGATGGTGGTAGTAACAATAACACCACATAATTTTCCTAAAAAGCTCCACACACAGAGGAGGCCCCAGATTCCCTGTGCAAAATTTACAGTATAAAGTGAATACTACAGAAACCTCAGTCCACCCAGTGCTTTTAAGCAAAATACAGCAGCCAACATTTATAGTTAATCACATCACCTCAGCTAACAAGGTATATTTGCTAAGGATAACGGCACCAAGATTCTCTCTCTCTCAGGTGACAGCTTTACAGTTTAAATGGATTTATATCTGCTGTTATAACGGGATCGGTATGAAATACCTCCAATCAAAATCCCGACGTTCAAAATCCCGACACCAATTGACCGATAGTCAAAATCCCGACAAGGTCAAAATCCCGACATGGACAAAATACCGACATTTAAAATACCGATAAGGTCAAAATACCGACATGTAAAATGCCGACAGGTCAAAATACCGACATGCGTTTTTGGTTGTTTTTTGTGTGTATGTTGACATAAGTCAACATGGACACCATATAAAGTGTACTGCGTCCCCTCGCATGGCTCGCTGCGCTCGCCATGCTTCGGGCACGGTGCCTCGCTGCGCTCGGCACACTATTATATTGCCCCTCCAGGTCCACTGGGATGGTAAAGTATGAACAACTCGGTTTCAATTAAAAAAAATCATGAAAAACTCATGTCGGTATTTTGACCTGTCGGCATTTTACATGTCGGTATTTTGACAATGTCGGTATTTTCTCCATGTCGGGATTTTGACCTTGTCGGGATTTTGACCATTGGTCAATTGGTGTCGGGATTTTGAACGTCGGGATTTTGATTGGAGGTAAACTGACTGCATCCCGTTATAACTAGTGAACAAAAGAAAAGAAATAAGGCTTTTAATCTACTGAAACAAGTCTAGTTTGACAGCATCATTTACTGTAGCCAAGCCATTACTTATAACCACTGTATTCGTAGACAAAGTGACTTAAGGACCCCATACATCAGTAGCCCCGATCTGCCGATGCAAGCAATCCGTCAGTAGATTGGGGAAATTAAAAGTAAAAAATCCCCATTTTCGGTTGGGATCAAGCAATTAGGATATTTAAACATGTTTAATAATCCTGATTGACCGACAAGACTGTTGGTGGATCGGGAAATTTAAGCAATTTCTCGCTAATGTATTAGGGCCATTACATAGAGGAATGCTAAATGGAATAACAGGACTGTTGTTATTTTACAATCATCCATAAGACACTGCTGACTCATCCCAAGCGGGAGTTATTAGTAACTCATTGCTACTTGCTGGCTAGGAGTTCAGATTCTGCTATACTGCAACATTGGTACTTAACCTCTGATGGATATTCTCAAGTAAGAAAATCCGCATATACTATTGTGGCAGTGAGTCAGCTACTTATTAGAGATGAGCGGGTTCGGTTTCTCTGAATCCGAACCCGCCCGAACTTCATGTTTTTTTACACGGGTCCGAGCGACTCGGATCTTCCCGCCTTGCTCGGTTAACCCGAGCGCGCCCGAACGTCATCATCACGCTGTCGGATTCTCGCGAGGCTCGGATTCTATCGCGAGACTCGGATTCTATATAAGGAGCCGCGCGTCGCGGCCATTTTCACACGTGCATTGAGATTGATAGGGAGAGGACGTGGCTGGCGTCCTCTCCGTTTAGAAATTAAAATAGATAGGAGAGTGAGAGTGAGACACTTCATTTACTTACTGGAGCTTAGGAGGAGTTATACTAGTGACTGATGACCAGTGACCTGACCACCAGTGCAGTTTTATAATTTATTATTATTTAATAATCCGTTCTGTTCTTGTTCTCTGCCTGAAAAAAACGATACACAGTGACTCAGTCACACTCACATACCATATCTGTGCTCAGCCCAGTGTGCTGCATCATCTATGTATAATATCTGACTGTGCTCACACAGCTTAATTGTGGGGGAGACTGGGGAGCAGTTATAGGTTATAGCAGGAGCCAGGAGTACATATTAAACAGTGCACACTTTTGCTGCCAGAGTGCCACTGCCAGTGTGACTGACCACTGACCACTGTGACCAGTGACCTGACCACACTGACCACCAGTATAGTATATATATTGTGATTGAATGTCTGCCTGAAAAAGTACACTCGTCGTGTGACTTGTGTGGTGTTTTTTTATTCTATAAAAATTAAAAAACTCATTCTGCTGACAGACAGTGTCCAGCAGGTCCGTCATTATATAATATATACCTATCCGGCTGCAGTAGTGATATATATATATTTTTTATATCATTATTTATCATCCAGTCTATACTAGCAGCAGACACGGTACGGTAGTTCACGGCTGTAGCTACCTCTGTGTCGGCACTCGGCAGTCCATCCATAATTGTATACCACCTACCCGTGGTTTTTTTTTTCTTTCTTCTTTATACATACTACATCTCATTATCATCCAGTCTATATTAGCAGCAGACACAGTACAGTACGGTAGTCCACGGCTGTAGCTATCTCTGTGTCGGCACTCGGCAGTCCATCCATAATTGTATACCACCTACCCGTGGTTTTTTTTTTCTTTCTTCTTTATACATACTACATCTCATTATCAACCAGTCTATATTAGCAGCAGACACAGTACAGTACGGTAGTCCATGGCTGTAGCTACCTCTGTGTCGGCACTCGGCAGTCCATCCATAATTGTATACCACCTACCCGTGGTTTTTTTTTTCTTTCTTCTTTATACATACTACATCTCATTATCAACCAGTCTATATTAGCAGCAGACACAGTACGGTAGTTCCCGGCTGTAGCTACCTCTGTGTCGGCACTCGGCAGTCCATCCATAATTGTATACTACCTACCCGTGGTTTTTTTTTTCTTTCTTCTTTATACATACATACTACATCTCATTATCATCCAGTCTATATTAGCAACAGACACAGTACAGTACGGTAGTCCATGGCTGTAGCTACCTCTGTATCGGCACTCGGCAGTCCATCCATAATTGTATACCACCTACCCGTGGGTTTTTTTTTCTTTCTTCTTTATACATACTACATCTCATTATCATCCAGTCTATATTAGCAGCAGACACAGTACAGTATGGTAGTCCACGGCTGTAGCTACCTCTGTGTCGGCACTCGGCAGTCCATCCATAATTGTATACCACCTACCCGTGGTTTTTTTTTTCTTTCTTCTTTATACATACTACATCTCATTATCATCCAGTCTATATTAGCAGCAGACACAGTACAGTACGGTAGTCCACGGCTGTAGCTACCTCTGTGTCGGCACTCAGCAGTCCATCCATAATTGTATACCACCTACCCGTGTTTTTTTTTTCTTTCTTCTTTATACATACTACATCTCATTATCAACCAGTCTATATTAGCAGCAGACACAGTACAGTACGGTAGTCCACGGCTGTAGCTACCTCTGTGTCGGCACTCGGCAGTCCATCCATAATTGTATACCACCTACCCGTGGTTTTTTTTTTCTTTCTTCTTTATACATACTACATCTCATTATCATCCAGTCTATATTAGCAGCAGACACAGTACAGTACGGTAGTCCACGGCTGTAGCTACCTCTGTGTCGGCACTCGGCAGTCCATCCATAATTGTATACCACCTACCCGTGGGTTTTTTTTTCTTTCTTCTTTATACATACTACATCTCATTATCATCCAGTCTATATTAGCAGCAGACACAGTACAGTACGGTAGTCCACGGCTGTAGCTATCTCTGTGTCGGCACTCGGCAGTCCATCCATAATTGTATACCACCTACCCGTGGTTTTTTTTTTCTTTCTTCTTTATACATACTACATCTCATTATCAACCAGTCTATATTAGCAGCAGACACAGTACAGTACGGTAGTCCACGGCTGTAGCTACCTCTGTGTCGGCACTCGGCAGTCCATCCATAATTGTATACCACCTACCCGTGTTTTTTTTTTCTTTCTTCTTTATACATACTACATCTCATTATCATCCAGTCTATATTAGCAGCAGACACAGTACAGTACGGTAGTCCACGGCTGTAGCTACTTCTGTGTCGGCACTCGGCAGTCCATCCATAATTGTATACCACCTACCCGTGGTTTTTTTTTTCTTTCTTCTTTATACATACTACATCTCATTATCAACCAGTCTATATTAGCAGCAGACACAGTACAGTACGGTAGTCCACGGCTGTAGCTACCTCTGTGTCGGCACTCGGCAGTCCATCCATAATTGTATACTAGTATCCATCCATCTCCATTGTTTACCTGAGGTGCCTTTTAGTTGTGCCTATTAAAATATGGAGAACAAAAATGTTGAGGTTCCAAAATTAGGGAAAGATCAAGATCCACTTCCACCTCGTGCTGAAGCTGCTGCCACTAGTCATGGCCGAGACGATGAAATGCCAGCAACGTCGTCTGCCAAGGCCGATGCCCAATGTCATAGTACAGAGCATGTCAAATCCAAAACACCAAATATCAGTAAAAAAAGGACTCCAAAACCTAAAATAAAATTGTCGGAGGAGAAGCGTAAACTTGCCAATATGCCATTTACCACACGGAGTGGCAAGGAACGGCTGAGGCCCTGGCCTATGTTCATGGCTAGTGGTTCAGCTTCACATGAGGATGGAAGCACTCAGCCTCTCGCTAGAAAACTGAAAAGACTCAAGCTGGCAAAAGCACCGCAAAGAACTGTGCGTTCTTCGAAATCCCAAATCCACAAGGAGAGTCCAATTGTGTCGGTTGCGATGCCTGACCTTCCCAACACTGGACGTGAAGAGCATGCGCCTTCCACCATTTGCACGCCCCCTGCAAGTGCTGGAAGGAGCACCCGCAGTCCAGTTCCTGATAGTCAGATTGAAGATGTCAGTGTTGAAGTACACCAGGATGAGGAGGATATGGGTGTTGCTGGCGCGGGGAGGAAATTGACCAGGAGGATTCTGATGGTGAGGTGGTTTGTTTAAGTCAGGCACCCGGGGAGACACCTGTTGTCCGTGGGAGGAATATGGCCGTTGACATGCCTGGTGAAAATACCAAAAAAATCAGCTCTTCAGTGTGGAGGTATTTCAACAGAAAAGCGGACAACAGGTGTCAAGCCGTGTGTTGCCTTTGTCAAGCTGTAATAAGTAGGGGTAAGGACTAGAGATGAGCGGGTTCGGTTTCTCTGAATCCGAACCCGCCAGAACTTCATGTTTTTTTTCACGGGTCCGAGCGACTCGGATCTTCCCGCCTTGCTCGGTTAACCCGAGCGCGCCCGAACGTCATCATGACGCTGTCGGATTCTCGCGAGGCTCGGATTCTATCGCGAGACTCGGATTCTATATAAGGAGCCGCGCGTCGCCGCCATTTTCACACGTGCATTGAGATTGATAGGGAGAGGACGTGGCTGGCGTCCTCTCCGTTTAGAATTAGAATAGATTAGAGAGACACTTGATTTACTAATTTTGGGGAGCATTAGGAGTACTCAGTAGTGTACAGTGCAGAGTTTTGCTGATAGTGACCAGTGACCACCACTTTTATTTATAATCCGTTCTCTGCCTGAAAAAAGCGATACACAGCACACAGTGACTCAGTCACATACCATATCTGTGTGCACTGCTCAGGCTCAGGCCAGTGTGCTGCATCATCTATATATATTATATATCTGTCTGACTGCTCAGCTCACACAGCTTATAATTGTGGGGGAGACTGGGGAGCACTACTGCAGTGCCAGTTATAGGTTATAGCAGGAGCCAGGAGTACATAATATTATATTAAAATTAAACAGTGCACACTTTTGCTGCAGGAGTGCCACTGCCAGTGTGACTAGTGACCAGTGACCTGACCACCAGTATATAATATTAGTAGTATACTATCTCTTTATCAACCAGTCTATATTAGCAGCAGACACAGTACAGTGCGGTAGTTCACGGCTGTGGCTACCTCTGTGTCGGCACTCGGCAGCCCGTCCATAATTGTATATACCAGTGACCTAACCGTGGTTTTTTTTTCTTTCTTTATACATACATACTAGTTACGAGTATACTATCTCTTTATCAACCAGTCTATATATTAGCAGCAGACACAGTACAGTGCGGTAGTTCACGGCTGTGGCTACCTCTGTGTCGGCACTCGGCAGCCCGTCCATAATTGTATATACCACCTAACCGTGGTTTTTTTTTCTTTCTTTATACATACATACTAGTTACGAGTATACTATCTCTTTATCAACCAGTCTATATATTAGCAGCAGACACAGTACAGTGCGGTAGTTCACGGCTGTGGCTACCTCTGTGTCGGCACTCGGCAGCCCGTCCATAATTGTATATACCAGTGACCTAACCGTGGTTTTTTTTTCTTTCTTTATACATACATACTAGTTACGAGTATACTATCTCTTTATCAACCAGTCTATATATTAGCAGCAGACACAGTACAGTGCGGTAGTTCACGGCTGTGGCTACCTCTGTGTCGGCACTCGGCAGCCCGTCCATAATTGTATATACCACCTAACCGTGGTTTTTTTTTCTTTCTTTATACATACATACTAGTTACGAGTATACTATCTCTTTATCAACCAGTCTATATATTAGCAGCAGACACAGTACAGTGCGGTAGTTCACGGCTGTGGCTACCTCTGTGTCGGCACTCGGCAGCCCGTCCATAATTGTATATACCACCTAACCGTGGTTTTTTTTTCTTTCTTTATACATACATACTAGTTACGAGTATACTATCTCTTTATCAACCAGTCTATATATTAGCAGCAGACACAGTACAGTGCGGTAGTTCACGGCTGTGGCTACCTCTGTGTCGGCACTCGGCAGCCCGTCCATAATTGTATATACCACCTAACCGTGGTTTTTTTTTCTTTCTTTATACATACATACTAGTTACGAGTATACTATCTCTTTATCAACCAGTCTATATATTAGCAGCAGACACAGTACAGTGCGGTAGTTCACGGCTGTGGCTACCTCTGTGTCGGCACTCGGCAGCCCGTCCATAATTGTATATACCACCTAACCGTGGTTTTTTTTTCTTTCTTTATACATACATACTAGTTACGAGTATACTATCTCTTTATCAACCAGTCTATATATTAGCAGCAGACACAGTACAGTGCGGTAGTTCACGGCTGTGGCTACCTCTGTGTCGGCACTCGGCAGCCCGTTCATAATTGTATATACCACCTAACCGTGGTTTTTTTTTCTTTCTTTATACATACATACTAGTTACGAGTATACTATCTCTTTATCAACCAGTCTATATATTAGCAGCAGACACAGTACAGTGCGGTAGTTCACGGCTGTGGCTACCTCTGTGTCGGCACTCGGCAGCCCGTCCATAATTGTATACTAGTATCCAATCCATCCATCTCCATTGTTTACCTGAGGTGCCTTTTAGTTGTGCCTATTAAAATATGGAGAACAAAAATGTGGAGGTTCCAAAATTAGGGAAAGATCAAGATCCACTTCCACCTCGTGCTGAAGCTGCTGCCACTAGTCATGGCCGAGACGATGAAATGCCAGCAACGTCGTCTGCCAAGGCCGATGCCCAATGGTATAGTACAGAGCATGTCAAAACCAAAACACCAAATATCAGTAAAAAAAGGACTCCAAAACCTAAAATAAAATTGTCGGAGGAGAAGCGTAAACTTGCCAATATGCCATTTACCACACGGAGTGGCAAGGAACGGCTGAGGCCCTGGCCTATGTTCATGGCTAGTGGTTCAGCTTCACATGAGGATGGAAGCACTCAGCCTCTCGCTAGAAAAATGAAAAGACTCAAGCTGGCAAAAGCAGCACAGCAAAGAACTGTGCATTCTTCGAAATCCCAAATCCACAAGGAGAGTCCAATTGTGTCGGTTGCGATGCCTGACCTTCCCAACACTGGACGTGAAGAGCATGCGCCTTCCACCATTTGCACGCCCCCTGCAAGTGCTGGAAGGAGCACCCGCAGTCCAGTTCCTGATAGTCAGATTGAAGATGTCAGTGTTGAAGTACACCAGGATGAGGAGGATATGGGTGTTGCTGGTGCTGGGGAGGAAATTGACCAGGAGGATTCTGATGGTGAGGTGGTTTGTTTAAGTCAGGCACCCGGGGAGACACCTGTTGTCCGTGGGAGGAATATGGCCGTTGACATGCCAGGTGAAAATACCAAAAAAATCAGCTCTTCGGTGTGGAGGTATTTCACCAGAAATGCGGACAACAGGTGTCAAGCCGTGTGTTCCCTTTGTCAAGCTGTAATAAGTAGGGGTAAGGACGTTAACCACCTCGGAACATCCTCCCTTATACGTCACCTGCAGCGCATTCATAATAAGTCAGTGACAAGTTCAAAAACTTTGGGTGACAGCGGAAGCAGTCCACTGACCAGTAAATCCCTTCCTCTTGTAACCAAGCTCACGCAAACCACCCCACCAACTCCCTCAGTGTCAATTTCCTCCTTCCCCAGGAATGCCAATAGTCCTGCAGGCCATGTCACTGGCAATTCTGACGAGTCCTCTCCTGCCTGGGATTCCTCCGATGCATCCTTGCGTGTAACGCCTACTGCTGCTGGCGCTGCTGTTGTTGCCGCTGGGAGTCGATGGTCATCCCAGAGGGGAAGTCGTAAGCCCACTTGTACTACTTCCAGTAAGCAATTGACTGTTCAACAGTCCTTTGCGAGGAAGATGAAATATCACAGCAGTCATCCTACTGCAAAGCGGATAACTGAGTCCTTGACAACTATGTTGGTGTTAGACGTGCGTCCGGTATCCGCCGTTAGTTCACAGGGAACTAGACAATTTATTGAGGCAGTGTGCCCCCGTTACCAAATACCATCTAGGTTCCACTTCTCTAGGCAGGCGATACCGAGAATGTACACGGACGTCAGAAAAAGACTCACCAGTGTCCTAAAAAATTCAGTTGTACCCAATGTCCACTTAACCACGGACATGTGGACAAGTGGAGCAGGGCAGGGTCAGGACTATATGACTGTGACAGCCCACTGGGTAGATGTATGGACTCCCGCCGCAAGAACAGCAGCGGCGGCACCAGTAGCAGCATCTCGCAAACGCCAACTCTTTCCTAGGCAGGCTACGCTTTGTATCACCGCTTTCCAGAATACGCACACAGCTGAAAACCTCTTACGGCAACTGAGGAAGATCATCGCGGAATGGCTTACCCCAATTGGACTCTCCTGTGGATTTGTGGCATCGGACAACGCCAGCAATATTGTGTGTGCATTAAATATGGGCAAATTCCAGCACGTCCCATGTTTTGCACATACCTTGAATTTGGTGGTGCAGAATTTTTTAAAAAACGACAGGGGCGTGCAAGAGATGCTGTCGGTGGCCAGAAAAATTGCGGGACACTTTCGGCGTACAGGCACCACGTACAGAAGACTGGAGCACCACCAAAAACTACTGAACCTGCCCTGCCATCATCTGAAGCAAGAAGTGGTAACGAGGTGGAATTCAACCCTCTATATGCTTCAGAGGTTGGAGGAGCAGCAAAAGGCCATTCAAGCCTATACAATTGAGCACGATATAGTAGGTGGAATGCACCTGTCTCAAGTGCAGTGGAGAATGATTTCAACGTTGTGCAAGGTTCTGATGCCCTTTGAACTTGCCACACGTGAAGTCAGTTCAGACACTGCCAGCCTGAGTCAGGTCATTCCCCTCATCAGGCTTTTGCAGAAGAAGCTGGAGGCATTGAAGAAGGAGCTAAAAGGGAGCGATTCCGCTAGGCATGTGGGACTTGTGGATGCAGCCCTTAATTCGCTTAACAAGGATTCACGGGTGGTCAATCTGTTGAAATCAGAGCACTACATTTTGGCCACCGTGCTCGATCCTAGATTTAAAGCCTACCTTGGATCTCTCTTTCCGGCAGACACAGGTCTGCTGGGGTTGAAAGACCTGCTGGTGACAAAATTGTCAAGTCAAGCGGAACGCGACCTGTCAACATCTCCTCCTTCACATTCTCCCGCAACTGGGGGTGCGAGGAAAAGGCTCAGAATTCCGAGCCCACCCGCTGGCGGTGATGCAGGGCAGTCTGGAGCGACTGCTGATGCTGACATCTGGTCCGGACTGAAGGACCTGACAACGATTACGGACATGTCGTCTACTGTCACTGCATATGATTCTCTCAACATTGATAGAATGGTGGAGGATTATATGAGTGACCGCATCCAAGTAGGCACGTCACACAGTCCGTACTTATACTGGCAGGAAAAAGAGGCAATTTGGAGGCCCTTGCACAAACTGGCTTTATTCTACCTAAGTTGCCCTCCCACAAGTGTGTACTCCGAAAGAGTGTTTAGTGCCGCCGCTCACCTTGTCAGCAATCGGCGTACGAGGTTACATCCAGAAAATGTGGAGAAGATGATGTTCATTAAAATGAATTATAATCAATTCCTCCGCGGAGACATTGACCAGCAGCAATTGCCTCCACAAAGTACACAGGGAGCTGAGATGGTGGATTCCAGTGGGGACGAATTGATAATCTGTGAGGAGGGGGATGTACACGGTGATATATCGGAGGGTGAAGATGAGGTGGACATCTTGCCTCTGTAGAGCCAGTTTGTGCAAGGAGAGATTAATTGCTTCTTTTTTGGGGGGGGTCCAAACCAACCCGTCATATCAGTCACAGTCGTGTGGCAGACCCTGTCACTGAAATGATGGGTTGGTTAAAGTGTGCATGTCCTGTTTGGTTATACAACATAAGGGTGGGTGGGAGGGCCCAAGGACAATTCCATCTTGCACCTCTTTTTTCTTTTCTTTTTCTTTGCATCATGTGCTGATTGGGGAGGGTTTTTTGGAAGGGACATCCTGCGTGACACTGCAGTGCCACTCCTAGATGGGCCCGGTGTTTGTGTCGGCCATTAGGGTCGCTAATCTTACTCACACAGTCAGCTACCTCATTGCGCCTCTTTTTTTCTTTGCGTCATGTGCTGTTTGGGGAGGGTTTTTTGGAAGGGACATCCTGCGTGACACTGCAGTGCCACTCCTAGATGGGCCCGGTGTTTGTGTCGGCCACTAGGGTCGCTAATCTTACTCACACAGCTACCTCATTGCGCCTCTTTTTTTCTTTGCGTCATGTGCTGTTTGGGGAGGGTTTTTTGGAAGGGACATCCTGCGTGACACTGCAGTGCCACTCCTAGATGGGCCGGTGTTTGTGTCGGCCACTAGGGTCGCTTATCTTACTCACACAGCGACCTCGGTGCAAATTTTAGGACTAAAAATAATATTGTGAGGTGTGAGGTATTCAGAATAGACTGAAAATGAGTGTAAATTATGGTTTTTGAGGTTAATAATACTTTGGGATCAAAATGACCCCCAAATTCTATGATTTAAGCTGTTTTTTAGTGTTTTTTGAAAAAAACACCCGAATCCAAAACACACCCGAATCCGACAAAAAAAATTCGGTGAGGTTTTGCCAAAACGCGTTCGAACCCAAAACACGGCCGCGGAACCGAACCCAAAACCAAAACACAAAACCCGAAAAATTTCAGGCGCTCATCTCTAGTAAGGACGTTAACCACCTCGGAACATCCTCCCTTATACGTCACCTGCAGCGCATTCATAATAAGTCAGTGACAAGTTCAAAAACTTTGGGCGACAGCGGAAGCAGTCCACTGACCAGTAAATCCCTTCCTCTTGTAACCAAGCTCACGCAAACCACCCCACCAACTCCCTCAGTGTCAATTTCCTCCTTCCCCAGGAATGCCAATAGTCCTGCAGGCCATGTCACTGGCAATTCTGACGAGTCCTCTCCTGCCTGGGATTTCTCCGATGCATCCTTGCGTGTAACTCCTACTGCTGCTGGCGCTGCTGTTGTTGCTGCTGGGAGTCGATGGTCATCCCAGAGGGGAAGTCGTAAGCCCACTTGTACTACTTCCAGTAAGCAATTGACTGTTCAACAGTCCTTTGCGAGGAAGATGAAATATCACAGCAGTCATCCTGCTGCAAAGCGGATAACTGAGGCCTTGACAACTATGTTGGTGTTAGACGTGCGTCCGGTATCCGCCGTTAGTTCACAGGGAACTAGACAATTTATTGAGGCAGTGTGCCCCCGTTACCAAATACCATCTAGGTTCCACTTCTCTAGGCAGGCGATACCGAGAATGTACACGGACGTCAGAAAAAGACTCACCAGTGTCCTAAAAAATGCAGTTGTACCCAATGTCCACTTAACCACGGACATGTGGACAAGTGGAGCAGGGCAGGGTCAGGACTATATGACTGTGACAGCCCACTGGGTAGATGTATGGACTCCCGCCGCAAGAACAGCAGCGGCGGCACCAGTAGCAGCATCTCGCAAACGCCAACTCTTTCCTAGGCAGGCTACGCTTTGTATCACCGGTTTCCAGAATACGCACACAGCTGAAAACCTCTTACGGCAACTGAGGAAGATCATCGCGGAATGGCTTACCCCAATTGGACTCTCCTGTGGATTTGTGGCATCGGACAACGCCAGCAATATTGTGTGTGCATTAAATATGGGCAAATTCCAGCACGTCCCATGTTTTGCACATACCTTGAATTTGGTGGTGCAGAATTTTTTAAAAAACGACAGGGGCGTGCAAGAGATGCTGTCGGTGGCCAGAAGAATTGGGGGACACTTTCGGCGTACAGGCACCACGTACAGAAGACTGGAGCACCACCAAAAACTACTGAACCTGCCCTGCCATCATCTGAAGCAAGAAGTGGTAACGAGGTGGAATTCAACCCTCTATATGCTTCAGAGGTTGGAGGAGCAGCAAAAGGCCATTCAAGCCTATACAATTGAGCACGATATAGGAGGTGGAATGCACCTGTCTCAAGTGCAGTGGAGAATGATTTCAACGTTGTGCAAGGTTCTGATGCCCTTTGAACTTGCCACACGTGAAGTCAGTTCAGACACTGCCAGCCTGAGTCAGGTCATTCCCCTCATCAGGCTTTTGCAGAAGAAGCTGGAGACATTGAAGGAGGAGCTAACACGGAGCGATTCCGCTAGGCATGTGGGACTTGTGGATGGAGCCCTTAATTCGCTTAACAAGGATTCACGGGTGGTCAATCTGTTGAAATCAGAGCACTACATTTTGGCCACCGTGCTCGATCCTAGATTTAAAACCTACCTTGGATCTCTCTTTCTGGCAGACACAAGTCTGCTGGGGTTGAAAGACCTGCTGGTGAGAAAATTGTCAAGTCAAGCGGAACGCGACCTGTCAACATCTCCTCCTTCACATTCTCCCGCAACTGGGGGTGCGAGGAAAAGGCTCAGAATTCCGAGCCCACCCGCTGGCGGTGATGCAGGGCAGTCTGGAGCGACTGCTGATGCTGACATCTGGTCCGGACTGAAGGACCTGACAACGATTACGGACATGTCGTCTACTGTCACTGCATATGATTCTGTCACCATTGAAAGAATGGTGGAGGATTATATGAGTGACCGCATCCAAGTAGGCACGTCAGACAGTCCATACTTATACTGGCAGGAAAAAGAGGCAATTTGGAGGCCCTTGCACAAACTGGCTTTATTCTACCTAAGTTGCCCTCCCACAAGTGTGTACTCCGAAAGAGTGTTTAGTGCCGCCGCTCACCTTGTCAGCAATCGGCGTACGAGGTTACTTCCAGAAAATGTGGAGAAGATGATGTTCATTAAAATGAATTATAATCAATTCCTCCGTGGAGACATTGACCAGCAGCAATTGCCTCCACAAAGTACACAGGGAGCTGAGATGGTGGATTCCAGTGGGGACGAATTGATAATCTGTGAGGAGCGGGATGTACACGGTGATATATCGGAGGATGATGATGAGGTGGACATCTTGCCTCTGTAGAGCCAGTTTGGGCAAGGAGAGATTAATTGCTTCTTTTTCGGTGGGGGTCCAAACCAACCCGTCATTTCAGTCACAGTCGTGTGGCAGACCCTGTCACTGAAATGATGGGTTGGTTAAAGTGTGCATGTCCTGTTTATACAACATAAGGGTGGGTGGGAGGGCCCAAGGACAATTCCATCTTGCACCTCTTTTTTCTTTCATTTTTCTTTGCGTCATGTGCTGTTTGGGGAGTGTTTTTTGGAAGGGCCATCCTGCGTGACACTGCAGTGCCACTCCTAGATGGGCCAGGTGTTTGTGTCGGCCACTAGGGTCGCTTAGCTTACTCACACAGCTACCTCATTGCGCCTCTTTTTTTCTTTGCGTCATGTGCTGTTTGGGGAGTGTTTTTTGGAAGGGCCATCCTGCGTGACACTGCAGTGCCACTCCTAGAAGGGCCAGGTGTTTGTGTCGGCCACTAGGGTCGCTTATCTTACTCACACAGCTACCTCATTGCGCCTCTTTTTTTCTTTGTGTCATGTGCTGTTTGGGGAGTTTTTTTTGGAAGGGCCATCCTGCGTGACACTGCAGTGCCACTCCTAGATGGGCCAGGTGTTTGTGTCGGCCACTAGGGTCGCTTATCTTACTCACACAGCTACCTCATTGCGCCTCTTTTTTTCTTTGCGTCATGTGCTGTTTGGGGAGTGTTTTTTGGAAGGGCCATCCTGCGTGACACTGCAGTGCCACTCCTAGATGGGCCAGGTGTTTGTGTCGGCCACTAGGGTCGCTTAGCTTACTCACACAGCTACCTCATTGCGCCTCTTTTTTTCTTTGCGTCATGTGCTGTTTGGGGAGTGTTTTTTGGAAGGGCCATCCTGCGTGACACTGCAGTGCCACTCCTAGATGGGCCAGGTGTTTGTGTCGGCCACTAGGGTCGCTTAGCTTACTCACACAGCTACCTCATTGCGCCTCTTTTTTTCTTTGCGTCATGTGCTGTTTGGGGAGTGTTTTTTGGAAGGGCCATCCTGCGTGACACTGCAGTGCCACTCCTAGATGGGCCAGGTGTTTGTGTCGGCCACTAGGGTCGCTTAGCTTACTCACACAGCTACCTCATTGCGCCTCTTTTTTTCTTTGCGTCATGTGCTGTTTGGGGAGTGTTTTTTGGAAGGGCCATCCTGCGTGACACTGCAGTGCCACTCCTAGATGGGCAAGGTGTTTGTGTCGGCCACTAGGGTCGCTTATCTTACTCACACAGCTACCTCATTGCGCCTCTTTTTTTCTTTGCGTCATGTGCTGTTTGGGGAGTGTTTTTTGGAAGGGCCATCCTGCGTGACACTGCAGTGCCACTCCAAGATGGGCCAGGTGTCGGCCACTAGGGTCACTTAGCTTAGTCATCCAGCGACCTCGGTGCAAATTTTAGGACTAAAAATAATATTGTGAGGTGTGAGGTATTCAGAATAGACTGAAAATGAGTGGAAATTATGGTTTTTGAGGTTAATAATACTTTGGGATCAAAATGACCCCCAAATTCTATCATTTAAGCTGTTTTTTAGGGTTTTTTGAAAAAAACACCCGAATCCAAAACACACCCGAATCCGACAAAAAAAATTCGGTGAGGTTTTGCCAAAACGCGGTCGAACCCAAAACACGGCCGCGGAACCGAACCCAAAACCAAAACACAAAACCCGAAAAATTTCAAGTGCACATCTCTACTACTTATACAGGATTACTGCAGTAACACAAGGAAACCTGTGCACCAATGAAGTTAACCCACCCATAAGCCAATGAGAGACTATAATACAGTTAAGGTTTTCATGCAGTATAAAGTTTAAAGCAAGATATTAAGAAAACGTTGTATCGCTTATAAATGAAATCTATTACCAAATCTTTACTTGGAAATTATTATTTTATAATAGAGTGTTTAGGAAAGTTGTTTCAAAAAGGTTATTTATAGAGTCCTATAAGTCAGGTTATCTAAATACTTGCGATACTTGATACAAGTTGTGAAACCATTGGTTCATCAAAGGGAAATCCTGCTGGAGTGTTTCCAAAAAAATAAATATAACACTTTCTTACCTTTTTTTGGGTTTATTTTGGATAAACTACATTCCAGGGATGTGCGGTGAGGTAAATGGCTCAGGAGGCACTGGCTAATACCAGAGCCAGATTTACACACAATATATGAGCCAAAGGATTCATGTGGGTATTATACACAGGTGCAGCAGTTAATACTGCTGGAAATTTGGTGAGCACTGCCTCACCTATCATAGACTTTTGACTTCACAGAGTTTTGACTATAAAAATGATTAGAATAATACAAAGAAGATATTTCTGATATATTCTTTGTATTTTTCATATACTTTATGTAGTCAAAACTCTGGCGTATATGTTAGTATCATATGACAGGAAAGGCTCTGTCTCACCTGACCGCACGTCACTGCTACATACCTCCCAACTGTCCAAATTTCAGCGGGACAGTCCCGCTATTTGGACACTGTCCCATTGTCCCACCTGCAGGTCGCAGTGGCCCAGTGCGGGGCAGGTTGGGAGTGCCAGTGATCACCACTGCTCTGCAAAGCAGCCAGTAATCACTGAATTAGATGCCGTGCATCTAAACAGTGCGGTCAGTGAGGCGGGGGCTGCCCAGCTGCTCAGGGAGAGCTGGTCACACCCCCAAAATGGCGAAAATGGGGGATTATGCTTTTGCTGAGGCGCCACCCCTTCCGAAACACCTCCCCCTTTGCGGATGCTGGCGCGCCTCCGGACAAGCAGATACCACACTAAAGAATTAAAAAGTTGGGCGGTATGAAAGTATGCTGAGAGTATAATGTTCAGTTATGAAAGTGTTTTTAAAGTAGAACAGAAGAAAATCCATAGTGGGACTTCCCAACAAAAACAAGGACGTAGGGCAACTTGCCTCTCTGAAAAGAGTGGGTGTTTGGGAAGGAGGTCTTAGAAAACTTATGGCATACCCAGCACATTTCCAGTGTAAGGAACCTGTTAACCCTCTAATAACATTAGTTGGGTTAGGGTTGGAGGATGGTGTGACAATGGTGAAGGGATTTTAGCCAAGTGCGTAATGGGATGTGGCCATGCACCTACTGTGAATATAGGTTCTGTCTGCTGTGCTGCTGCGACTACTGGGAGGTGTACAGTACTGGTGACTCATCACATTGCTGGGTGAAAATTGTGATAATCCTGAGCGGAATACTTGACTGCACTGTCTTGGTAAATATGCCTAATTCTGATCTTTTAGATAACGACTCCCACCAAAAGGTTATTGTGGAAAAAGCAATAAAACAAATTGGTGCAAAAGGAAAAAAACACTCCCTGTGCACCTCACTCAACCACATGTGTACTCACATTGCTATACAGCACATAGAGAATCCCAGTGACCGCCATACTGCAAAGACAGCATCACAGTGACCACCATATACCACAGACAGCATCCCTGTGACTGCCACAGTGACACAGTGTCTTAACATTTTACCACTGAAATTGAAAGAAAAAAATACTGGTCAAAAAAGTAAGTCTCAAGAAATACACGCAGCACTATTTAATCTTTAACATAATGCTGAGAATGTTTCCATGGCAATAAATCTCTAACTTGACCAGCTAAAAACTGTAAATCCCTGGTTGGTGAATTTATTATCCTTTAAAAAAAAATTAAAATTATATCTCAAACTTCTCTGTACACAGAAAATCAATCTATATATATTTTTTAAGGGTTTGGATGATACAGAACAAAGTGTTCTTCATCTTTTTTCTCTGCTACCAAGTGACTGGATTATTGTAAATATCTTTAGGTTCATTCATGGAAGTCCTAAATGTGTGCGCTACACTGGTGAATCTTCCATGGGTGCTCGGGGTGCAGTGCATAAGGGCTCCTAGCTGATGTGAGTCCTGTGTCATCTCATTGACTTGTAGGCCCTCTGTACCTAGGAGTCCTGAAATTATTATAACTGTATTACTGCAGCATTACTGGTATTACTACATCCTCTCTTAATCATAGTCAGGGCCGTAACTAGGTGTGTGCAGAGTGTGCTTTGCACATAGTGCTACAGGGTAGGGGGCGCTGTTAGCAGCACTTGTCAATTATGAATTATCTAATTACTTTCACTTGCAGCTTCCCCCCTTTTTGAAGCCCAGCTTCTCCTTACTGCCCCTATCTCTCCCCCAAACCCTTTTGTTGCTAATACCTATACAGCATTCATGGACTCGACTTGTTGTTCAGTTGCACTGTCGTGTATTACATTACCTGATGCTGATGTGCCCAGGATTCGAACCTGTTGCTTATGACATTGTAGTTGGACACTCTATTCATTGAGCTATCTGCCCTTGCATAGAAAGCTAGAGAATTCCAAGCTGGAGAGTTTTAACTATTTGAAATATGTTATTTAATGAGGGGTATTGTTGCTGAATGGTGGCAAGCTCTTGGATTCAGTGCATGAATGAGATATAAAAACTATAAAGAGGATTTGTGTCCAAATCCATTTTCTTGCAGTGTTCTATAAATGTGTGTGTACAATATATGGCACAGGGCACCAAAAAGTCTAGTTACAGTTCTGGTCCTAGACACATGTATGCAGTAGAGTGTTGGCTGCAGCTGAGGCCACAAATAGCAGGGGGAGGGGCGGGTTAATACCCATATATAGGGCGGGATGTACTAACCCAAACCAGTATATCCCGCAACACATCGTAGTGACATCGCCCTGATGCTGATTGCATATGTACTAACATATGTGATTAGTACCGCAAAGGGCAGCTCTCCCAATAAGAGCTGCTCTTTGCGATCAGCACCGGTCAATGACCTCGGAGTCCGTCTGTGCATGCACAGAGTGACGCAGCAGCCGATTGGATCTGCCTGACAGCACAATGCAGAAAGAAGCCCATAGACTTTTACAAGCTGCCGTTACCCTATGCACCAAACCCCGGCATTGTCGGGCTTAGTACATATGGGAAATGCGGTAAAATCCCGAAAACAGGGTTTTCATTGCATTTTCCCTTTAGTACATCCCACCCTATAAGCTTTATTGTACCTTTAAAGCATGCTTGCCTACATTGCTGCCCCCTCCTCCGAGAGGTGGCAGCGTGGTAGGCACATGGGGCGTAGCCGGTGGCAAGGTGCGCTGTTCGGGGACGTGACCGGCGACAAGATGGGCTGTAGAGTGGGGGGTGAAGCTATGGACACTGAACACTGACACTGTAGAGCGGGAGTGGAGCTATGATGATGGGATTCAGTGCGAATTGCCTCATCGGATCTCCTCCGCCCGCTCGCCTTTTCTCTGCTATGGGCGGCCGAGAGGGTGATGAGGGTGGTTGGCAGGGAAAACCATAGACTTGCTCACCTTTTCGGGAGCCTCCCAGGCATTCTGGGAGGGTAGGCAAGTAGGTATGCGGTTAGCATACCGCTCTTCGGGATCCCGGCTGTCACAATACTGCTGCTGGGATCCCGATGGGCCACTATACCGCCGCCGGTATACCGGTGAGGTAGGTGATTCCCCCTCTATGGATGTCCATAGAACCTTCATTGTGCTCGCCCTCCTGCCGGCATTATACCGCTTGGCACACCGATGTCGGTATTCTATCATTCCGCATTCCGTGCAGTGGTAACACATACCGAACCCGGCAAGTGTGCTTTAAAGTGTGTTGTAAAATGTGTGCTGGCTGGCTGTCCCAGGGTATCAACAGCGCTTATACATGAGGATTAACCTGCCCGCCCCCCCCCCCCCTCCCTTCCTTGCTATATGTGGTCTGATCTGCAGCCCAAGGACAGCAGTCACCACTGCATGTATGAGTCTGGCTGTTGCATTGTGCTGACATTTATGTAACTAGTAGTATTGTTACCGTCTTGACACTTTTTGGTGTTGATATTTTATGATCATATTTTTTAAAATTTGAAGCATGGAATTTGCACATTATAATGCATTAATTCTGACGGTATTTCTGTTAATGTCTGAACGTGCTTTCTCACGCAGACATTTTGGGAATGGGAAGAGGCAGCCACCCACTGAGCCAGAAATGCACAACTTACGCTCAATTTAATACCTAGTCTAGAAATACGAAATCATTTAAAACAGGAAGTCAGCAACTTCCTTTGTGTCTGTGGGCCCATAATTATGTAGTTTAGTAAATGACCTTTAAAATCTGTTCAGCTGTTATGCAAAGACTGTAATAATTAGCAACATTTAAATATTTTACACAGGAAAACATAGTTAAAGAAATGACTGGCAAAAATAGTTATCAGTGTCTTTCACCTCACATGCAGCATGTCAGATATTCCAGCATCTCTATAACATGTCAGCAGAGCTCTATAACACATTGGAAAAAATGCAAGTGCACAAAATGTATCGCACAGCACATGTCACCTTCAGGTCTCACAATGGGATCCCGACAACGCCAGAATCCCATCACTATTCGGAATGGCGACACCGACATCCTGAATAGGGTCACCATCCCGGTGCCGGAATCCCAACAGCCGGGATCCCGAAAGACCACCTACGGGGACCCAGGACATGTAAACCTTCCTGGGGGGGAGGTTATGTTTAGGCTGAAGGGGAAAGTTAGGATTAAGCTGCACCCCAGAGGAGTTAGGTTTAGGCTGCGGAGAGGGGGGTTTAGTGTTAGGTACCCCACATGGAGAGTTAGGGTTAGGCTGCGGAGGATGGTTAGGTTTAGCCTGCGGAGAGTGGCGGTTAGGGGGCCTGGAGTGGGGGGGATGGGGGTAAGTATACTTACCTTCCCCTGTCGGGATTCACATCATTGGGATGTCGCGGTTGGTATTCTGATCGCCGGCATCCCAAACGGCGGCAAATCAATCCCAACCCCTCATGGACATAGCTGGCTCATGTAGTAGGATCACATCAGTGGTGCCTGTTATGTCTGGCTAGTGGTAGATTTCCTACTAAGCATGGGAAGCACATGCCTAGGGGTGCCACTTGCTGAGGGAAGGGGGATTGGGGTCAGAGATCAAAGTTGTGGCAGGCAGCGCACAGAGCCGTCTTAACAGCAGTCTAGGTCCCTGGGCACAGCAATGCACTGGGCCCCCTACCCATCTTCCAGCAGTAGGGGTGGGGGTGCTATAAGCGGCAGCTTTGATGTCCCGCGGGCGGTAGGGGGCGTTCTATCTTCCGCTCAGCATGTAGGACCTGGAGCAGTAATTTCTGCTAATTACTCCTTTACTGCACAGATGGAACTAAACTGTAGAAGGGGGCATTGGGCTGAATGAAGAAGCCCTAGTACATGACTTCTAGGGTGGTAGGGGGTGTTTAATACATAGGAGAGGGGTGGATAGTGGAGTGGGCTTAATATTTATCATTTTCCGGTGGGAGGGCAGCTTGCTTGACTGCAGATATCTCAAGTTCCTGAAAATATATTTCTTAGCTTTGAATGGGATAAAAAACTAGAGAGTCCCACCTTTAAGAAGGTTCTGGGTACTCTGGGATCAGAGTTCAGGAGCCAGAGCAATTCACCAACGAAAATATAAAACTGCATACCAGGAGTGTGGATCTGGAGCAGGGACCAGCTGCTTGAAGGCTGATATCTCTGGTTCTGGGCATAGTAGAGACAAGCTGCCAGTGTCCACCAAAAGGGGAGAGTCACAGCTTTTGGTTTATATCTTCAGAAATATTCTACAGTAAGTCAGACAGAACCCAAGATATCAGGCTGGGAAGAGCAATTAACAGGCTTGGATGGGGACCACTGCTTTCAAGTCGGATATCTCCGGTTCCCCAGGGCCGATTTTCAAAAATCTGGTACCCCTGGAAAGAGGGGACCCTCAGCTATCAGCCTAGAGCCCTTATACTCCTGGGGCCCTTGGGCAAGAGCCCATTGAGCCCATACGAAAAGACAGCCCTGGCAGCACAGCTTGCTGATGCCTGACACTGCTGGGCAGCTCTGCAGCTATGATGAATTGTAGTGTCGTGATGCAGGCATTGGAGTCGCAGGTGAAGGCTTTGGCCACCAGAGATACTAAAGCATGGATCCATGTCTGGTGGCACAGGCTGCCTTAATTAGCTTTTACACTTATTGGAATTTAAATATTGCATATATAAAGTATGTATTTATTTTCATTAGTGGCCATGTCATTATTAATTTATCATCTTATATTATTGTTGTGCATAGAGGAGGCCTGACCCCATAAATCCACCTCTGTGTCTGACAATGAGTTAGCTAGGATTATTATTGATCATTTGGGCAGCATGGTGCTTTTATTTATTTATTTATTTAATTATTGGCAGTTTCTTATATAGCGCAGCATATTCTGTTGCGCTTTACAATTAGAACAACAGTTATAGAACAAAACTGGGCAAAGATAGACAGACATAGAAGTAGTAAGGCCCTGCTCGCAAGCTTACAATCTATAGGGAAATTAGAGATGAGCGGATTCGGTTCCTCGGAATCCGAACCACCCCGAACTTCACCCATTTTACACGGTTCCGAGGCGGACTCGAATCTTCCTGCTTTGCTCGGTTAACCCGAGCGCGCCCGAACGTCATCATCCCGCTGTCGGATTCTCGCGAGATTCGTATTCTATATAAGGAGCCGCGCGTCGCCGCCATTTTCACTCGTGCATTGGAGATGATAGGGAGAGGACGTGTGCAGCGTTCTCTCAGTTGTGTTCAGTGTGCTGCAAATATCTGTGCTCAGTGTGCTGCAAATATCTGTGCTCAGTGTGCTTGCAAATGTCTGTGCTCAGTGTGCTGAAAATATCTGTGCTCAGTGTGCTTTATTGCGGGGACTGGGGACCACCAGTATTATATAGTAGGAGGACAGTGCAGAGTTTTGCTGACCAGTGACCACCAGTATTATACGTTCTCTGCCTGAAAAACGCTCCATATCTGTGCTGCATTGTAGTATATAGTAGGAGGACAGTGCAGAATTTTGCTGACCAGTGACCACCAGTATTATATCAGTACGGTACAGTAGTCCACTGCTCTACCTACCTCTGTGTCGTCAAGTATACTATCCATCCATACCTGTGGTGCATTTTAGTTGTTGTGCGCAGTAGTAGGAGGACAGTGCATAATTTTGCTGACCACCAGTATATAATATATAGCAGTACGGTACAGTAGGCCACTATTCTACCTATCAGGTTGAGAGGAAAAATAAGAGGAAACTGTATGGTTGACGCACTAGAACAGAGTTTACTTATCTTAAAACTTAGCCTTTATTAAATATACATTAAATTATAAATTATTACCCAGACAACAGTGAAACATAAGAGTTAAAATCAGACAGACTAACATATAAGTGACACCTATGAGATAGGAAATTGTGAAGAAAAGATTTAAAAAGCGCGTCCGCGTGTATTTGATATGTATAATATTCGTGGGATTATTATATCTATTTAAATATTGCCATTACTGCATCTCAATATTATGATGCTGGGCCGGAATTTAATTTAGTTAATTCCGGCCCAGCATCATAATATTGAGATGCAGTAGCATTAATTGACTATATATAATTATTATATTCATTCATTGGTAGTCAATCTGCGTCTATATAATCTGGTGATATTTTTAGTCCCTAAATTGGGATTTGTCCCCAGAAGATTTTGCTGAATAAATAGACATCATAGATAGCCGGTTAACAATATTAAAGTAACAGCCATTGCATTGTAAGAATTATATTGCCAATGGATCAGATAATGGCAATATTTAAATAGATATAATAATCCCACGAATATTATACATATCAAATACACGCGGACACGCTTTTTAAATCTTTTCTTCACAATTTCCTATCTCATAGGTGTCACTTATATGTTAGTCTGTCTGATTTTAACTCTTATGTTTCACTGTTGTCTGGGTAATAATTTATAATTTAATGTATATTTAATAAAGGCTAAGTTTTAAGATAAGTAAACTCTGTTCTAGTGCGTCAACCATACAGTTTCCTCTTATTTTTCCTCTCAACCTGATCGCTTATATACTGTAATTGACAGCACCCCCTTACCATATTAAGCATTGTCTGATACAAAAGGGAAAAGGGGTCCAAACAAGTGATGATGTGATGATGGTTCACATACATTCACAGTATTGTTAATATATATTGAGTGTGCAGATACCCAACTCTTGCACTATTCTACCTACCACTGTGTCGTCAAGTATACTATCCATCCATACCTGTGGTGCATTTTAGTTGTTGTGCGCAGTAGTAGGAGGACAGTGCATAATTTTGCTGACCACCAGTATATAATATATAGCAGTACAGTACAGTAGGCCACTGTTCTACCTACCTCTGTGTCGTCAAGTATACTATCCATCCATTCCTGTGGTGCATTTTAGTTGTTGTGCGCAGTAGTAAGAGGACAGTGCATAATTTTGCTGACCACCAGTATATAATATATAGCAGTACGGTACAGTAGTCCACTGCTCTACCTACCTCTGTGTCGTCAAGTATACTATCCATCCATACCTGTGGTGCATTTTAGTTGTTGTGCGCAGTAGTAGGAGGACAGTACATCATTTTGCTGACCACCAGTATATAATATATAGCAGTATGGTACAGTAGGCCACAGCTCTACCTACCTCTGTGTCGTCAAGTATACTATCCATCCATACCTGTGGTGCATTTTAGTTGTTGTGCGCAGTAGTAGGAAGACAGTGCATAATTTTGCTGACCACCAGTATATAATACATAGCAGTACAGTACAGTAGGCCACTGTTCTACCTACCTCTGTGTCGTCAAGTATACTATCCATCCATTCCTGTGGTGCATTTTAGTTGTTGTGCGCAGTAGTAAGAGGACAGTGCATAATTTTGCTGACCACCAGTATATAATATATAGCAGTACGGTACAGTAGGCCACTGTTCTACCTACCTCTGTGTCGTCAAGTATACTATCCATCCATTCCTGTGGTGCATTTTAGTTGTTGTGCGCAGTAGTAAGAGGACAGTGCATAATTTTGCTGACCACCAGTATATAATATATAGCAGTACGGTACAGTAGTCCACTGCTCTAGCTACCTCTGTGTCGTCAAGTATACTATCCATCCATACCTGTGGTGCATTTTAGTTGTTGTGCGCAGTAGTAGGAAGACAGTGCATAATTTTGCTGACCACCAGTATATAATATATAGCAGTACAGTACAGTAGGCCACTGTTCTACCTACCTCTGTGTCGTCAAGTATACTATCCATCCATTCCTGTGGTGCATTTTAGTTGTTGTGCGCAGTAGTAAGAGGACAGTGCATAATTTTGCTGACCACCAGTATATAATATATAGCAGTACGGTACAGTAGTCCACTGCTCTACCTACCTCTGTGTCGTCAAGTATACTATCCATCCATACCTGTGGTGCATTTTAGTTGTTGTGCGCAGTAGTAGGAGGACAGTACATCATTTTGCTGACCACCAGTATATAATATATAGCAGTATGGTACAGTAGTCCACTGCTCTAGCTACCTCTGTGTCGTCAAGTATACTATCCATCCATACCTGTGGTGCATTTTAGTTGTTGTGCGCAGTAGTAGGAGGACAGTGCATAATTTTGCTGACAACCAGTATATAATATATAGCAGTACGGTACAGTAGGCGACTGCTCTACCTACCTCTGTGTCGTCAAGTATACTATCCATCCATACCTGTGGTGCATTTTAGTTTTGTGCAGTATATATAGTAGGAGGACAGTGCATAATTTTGCTGACCACCAGTATATAATATATAGCAGTACGGTACAGTAGTCCACTGCTCTACCTCTGTGTCGTCAAGTATACTACAAAAGTTCAGTAAAATGACCCAAAAATCAAAATTAAAAGCGTCTGAGGAGAAGCGTAAACTTGCCAATATGCCATTTACGACACGGAGTGGCAAGGAACAGCTGAGGCCCTGGCCTATGTTCATTGCTAGTAGTTCAGATTCACATGAGGATGGAAGCACTCATCCTCTCGCTAGAAAACTGCAGTGCCACTCCTAGATGGGCCAGGTGTTTGTGTCGGCCACTTGGGTCGCTTAGCTTAGTCACACAGCTACCTTGGTGCACCTCTTTTTTTCTTTGCACCGTGTGCTGTTTGGGGACTATTTTTTAAATCTGCCATCCTGTCTGACACTGCAGTGCCACTCCTAGATGGGCCAGGTGTTTGTGTCGGCCACTTGGGTCGCTTAGCTTAGTCACACAGCTACCTCATTGCACCTCTTTTTTTTCTTTGCATCATGTGCTGTTTGTGGACTATTTTTTAAATCTGCCATCCTGTCTGACACTGCAGTGCCACTCCTAGATGGGCCAGGTGTTTGTGTCGGCCACTTGGGTCGCTTAGCTTAGTCACACAGCTACCTCATTGCACCTCTTTTTTTCTTTGCATCATGTGCTGTTTGGGGACTATTTTTTTGAAGTGCCATCCTGTCTGACACTGCAGTGCCACTCCTAGATGGGCCAGGTGTTTGTGTCGGCCACTTGGGTCGCTTAGCTTAGTCACACAGCGACCTTGGTGCACCTCTTTTTTTCTTTGCATCATGTGCTGTTTGGGGACTATTTTTTAAATCTGCCACCCTGTCTGACACTGCAGTGCCACTCCTAGATGGGCCAAGTGTCTGTGTCGGCCACTTGGGTCGCTTAGCTTAGTCACACAGCTACCTCATTGCACCTCTTTTTTTTCTTTGCATCATGTGCTGTTTGGGGACTATTTTTTAAATCTGCCATCCTGTCTGACACTGCAGTGCCACTCCTAGATGGGCCAGGTGTTTGTGCCGGCCACTTGGGTCGCTTAGCTTAGTCATCCAGCGACCTCAGTGCAAATTTTAGGACTAAAAATAATATTGTGAGGTGTGAGGTGTTCAGAATAGACTGGAAATGAGTGGAAATTATGGTTATTGAGGTTAATAATACTATGGGATCAAAATGACCCCCAAATTCTATGATTTAAGCTGTTTTTGAGGGGGTTTTTTGTAAAAAAACACCAGAATCCAAAACACACCCGAATCCGACAAAAAATTTTCAGGGAGGTTTTGCCAAAACGCGTCCGAATCCAAAACACGGGCGCGGAACCGAATCCAAAACCAAAACACAAAACCCGAAAAATGTCCGGTGCACATCACTAAGGGAAATAGGCATTGATACACAAGGATAGATGCTACCTGTTGCATAATGATTCACGAGATTGCTAGGTTCTTAATGGGTTGTATGATATGATCACCCAGCAATGTTGGAAGACAAAATGTGAGGTTATGTGGACTGTACAGAGAGGATGTAACTGGATAGGGAAGCATTGAAGGTTCTGTGGGTGTGTCTGGAATTTGGTATGCTTGTCTGAAGAGATGAGTTTTCAGGGAACGTTTAAAGGTTTGGAGACTAGAGGAGAGTCTTATTGTGCGTGGGAGGGCATTCCACAGAGTGGGTGATGCCCGGGTAAAGTCCTGTAATTTTGAGTGGGAACAGGTAATACATGTTTATGAGAGACGCAGATCTTGTGCAGAGCGGAGAGGTCTGGTAGGGAGATATTTTGAGATGAGTGAGGAGATGTATGATGGTGCAGTTTGGTTAATAGCCTTGTATGTCAGTAAAATTATTTTATATTTAACACGGTAGAATACCGGTAAACAATGGACGGACAGACAGAGCGGATCAACAGACGAAGAACGTCTAGCAAGGAAGAGTAGCCTCGCAGCTGCATTTAAAAAGGATTGTAGTGGTGAGAGCCTATGTTTGGGAAGACCAGTAAGGGAGTATTGCAATAATCAATGCGGGAGATGATGAGTGCATGGACTAGAGTTTTTGCAGTGTCTTGTGTAAGATAAGGGCGTATTTTGGATATGTTTTTTAGGTGCATGTAACATAATTTAGAGACAGATTGAATGTGTGGCGCAAAGAACAGTCCAGAGTCAAGGGTGACACCTAGGCAGAGAGCGTGTGGGGTAGGGTGGATAGTCGCATTGTCATCAGTTATGGAGATATCAGGTTGGTAACTACTCTTGGCTGGTAAGAAAATAATTAATGCTGTTTTGGAAATGTTGAGTTTGAGGTGGCGAGACGACATCCAAGATGAAATGGCAGATAGGCATCCAGTGACACGAGCCAATACAGATGATGATAAATCTGAGGAGGATAGGTAGATTTGAGTATCATCAGCGTACAAATGATACTGAAATCCGAAGGAGCTGATTAGTTTACCAAGAGATGAGGTATAGATTGAGAACAGCAGAGGACTGAGCCTTGCGGTACTCCAACTGATAGAGGTAGAGAAGAAGAGGTAGAATCAGAGAAGTGAACACTGAAAGAGCGATTAGATAGGTAGGATGAGAACAAAGTAAGCGCTGTGTCCTGAAGACCTAAGGATTGTAGTGTTTGCATGAGAAGAGAGTGGTCAACAGTGTCAAAAGCAGCAGAGAGATCTAAAAGAATAAGTAGTGTGTAATGGCCTTTCGATCTAGCAGTGACTAGATCATTCACTTTTCCCGAATATCGCTGTCAATATTATTATTATGACTATTATACTGAATCCAGGTAGAAGTGTCTCTCTCCTCAGAAACCCCTTCCCCCGCCCACCCCACCATCACCACCACTGCCTTTTTATTTATCCAACCCGTAATTCAGACTCACTCCTCTCTTTACCCCTCAGTAGTGGCCATTGGTGGAGGGTCCATGCTCTAATTACCCCTATCTCAGCACAGGATATATATTTTTTTATTATTATTATTATTATTATTATTATTATTATTATATTGTATTTATATATACCAGTGGCAATTCTGTACATTCGGGGGGCCACAAATTAGATACAATGACATGAAAGAGAAAGAAAAGATGGCCCTGTCAAAGTAACTGATCATTTCAGTGATGTGGGGATTACTTGATATATGAGGTGTATAAGTAATAGTTGCAGCTGCTGTGAAAGAAAGTGTATGTGACCATGGTGTGGCAGTTACTGTACATTATCAGCCTCAAACAATAAAGATGTCATTAGTGAGTAGTGACTATCCTTACTGTGCTGCTGGCAATGGTTCAGCAAGGTTAGAATAAGGAGAGATAGAAGAAGCTGAAGACACAAAACATAAACCAGTCACTGAGGAAACTATCTCCTGCTATTTTAATTGAATGTCTTCCTCATCTGTTCTAGAGGAGACTTTTATTATGTGCTGCATCTGCACTCTTGTGGTTATAAGACAGCTTGGAACAGCTAAATGTCTGCTTTTTTCTTTAGTTTCATGTTCACTGCTGGTCACAGAGCCAGGACACTTGGTCCCCATACTCGGCACTAGCTGCTGTCATCATGGAGACAGTGGAGATCACCAAAATGGAAGAGAGATTGCAACAGCAGCTGCTTTTATAGATAACTAGATGACGTACCCGGTATTGTCCTGGTTAAAATTTTCCAGTTATAAAGCTATCAATGACTTGAATGTAACTGTCAACATATTACAAATAATTAGTAGCTCAGTTGCTCTTCCAACACACCAATGAGTTGGCTGCTCAGTGTCATTTTTTATTTTGGGGTGTCGTCAATAGCTCTGATTCCCAGTTCTTCTTTCTCTTGTGTCTGTGGGCCAGGGCAAGACTAGGACACGGAGCAGGAATAAACACAGGATAGCAAGTACTTGGCAGGATCCAACAGGGCACTGGTTCGGGAAAGACATGGACAGCACACTAAGGAGTTAAGGCAAGGTACAAGGATACAGGACTTGGACAGACAGACCAGAGCACAGGAATAGACATATTGGTAACTGTACAGCATACAGCAACTGTGTGACAGGCTTAACTAGGAAACAAGAACTAGGGAATATCACTGGCAACAGGAACTGATCAGAATCCCTAATGAAAGGGAGCAAGACCAATAACAATCAACATCAGGCTGGAGTCAGGTAATGAGGTATTCCAGACAGGTGTGCTGTTGCATGAAGCAGCTAGCATTCAGGTTGCTAGGAGACAGCCGTAATACAGACAGGAATGAGCCGCAGCTGTGACTCCTAACAGGCTTTTGGGTACACAACATTTTTTTGTCTTCCCACCTCCATTTCTGTCAGTACTTTTAGTTCATTGATATATGGTGACTTCAGTAAGTTATTTCAGGTAATTGAATTATGGTCATTTCTGTCAGTTTATTGAAGTTTTCATCCAAATCCATCCAATGGTAGGCCCATAACAGGTTCATGTGCCAAAGATCTGCACAGTGTACACAAACATAAGGTCTGTCAGGGTCCTTAGCCCCCTAGTATATCTTCTGGGATCCGATGTTACCACTCTGTGAAGTTTTCCTCAAAACCCTTCCAGTGGAAGGCCCAGAACAGGGTCCATGGGTGAAAGTTATGCCCAGCATACACCAACGGGAGGTCTGAATGGGAACCCAACCCCCTATTATGTCTTCTGGAATCAAATGTTACCACTCTGTGAAGTTTTCATCCAAATCCATCCAGTGGAAGGCCCAGTACAGGCTCCCAGGGTCAACCCCTGCCAGCGCAGCTGCCCCGAAAATGCTTGCGACACCCCCACCCCCCTGTTTTGGCCGCCATGCTCCTGAAATGCTGAAACGCTACCCCCCAAAAGCCCGCCGCTGCCAATTGCTGTCAATTAATACTGTATCCAGTGTAGAAAAAGTCCAATGTGTACATTAATGTCCAGGGTTGGTGCTGAGTTCTTCTACAGCTCCCACAGACTCCCACACTTGCTCCAATGTTCTGCAGAGTTGGAGATTGTGGATTGCATTTGAAACCCCCCCCCCCATTAGAAATCCTGCGTTTGCCACTGTTCCTAGCCAATATATTATATAAAATAGTGGTAAATAGTGGCCTGCATGTTGGAGCCTGGCTAACTGAGAATAAAAAGTGAGATTCTATATTGTAATTCTTCTGACAGCATTACAAAAGATTAGTTCTATATTCAATACATGTTTTTTTCCCCCCACTTAATCATAATTGTCAGATTTCCAGGGACAGTCCCAAGGTACAGTATAAAGAGTGGTCCTCGAGTAATTTGTCACTGGAAATTTCACAACTGTCAGTGTTTTACTAAGTCATAATGCAGGTCCTTTTTATTCTGCATATAGGATGCAAGTCTTGCCATCTCTTCTTACTCCCTGGTATTCAGAGGCGTATCTAAGGCAGGGCGAGCAAGGCACTTGCCTTGGGCGCCATAACAGGTCGGACAGAGCGGGGCACAGCCGGCCAATGGCTGTGTTCCCCGTGCAGTGACTGCGCTGGACTCTCCCACTACTCCGCCTCCACCTCCGAGTTGTACTGCCCAGGGTAGTGTGGGACTGGGTAGCCACGCCCGCGATGCATTTGCCGGGCCAATAGGTATAGGCACGGGCGGGGATGGGGAAGTATCCACCAGAGCCAGCATCAGTGGATGGGCGGGATGTCCGGACCCATACTGGTGTGTGTTTGCGCTGCCGCAGGCCCCGGCAGAAGGGGGGGCGGGGGCGGCGGCTGTGCTCCTGCGGGTGTGACTGACACCAGAGTGAGTGGCAGCGGTGTCCGCGGGCCGGGTATATTTGCTGATTCCGGCGTGCAGCAGCAGCAGCCGCCGGATCACACCACCCGGCACACGCTCCTTTCCTCGAGTCTTGACACCACCTCCTCACTCACTGCTGCGGAAGTATGCTGCCGCGGTTCCCGACTCCCGCTCCTCCTCCACGGCATCCATTAATGCAGGCTGCACTGACTGGTTGAATAGAGCAAGGAGCGGAATTCCTTACTGAGAAGTAGAGATGAGCGGGTTCGGTTCCTCGGAATCCGAACCCGCCCGAACTTCATGTTTTTTTTCACGGGTCCGAGCGACTCGGATCTTCCCGCCTTGCTCGGTTAACCCGAGCGCGCCCGAACGTCATCATGACGCTGTCGGATTCTCGCGAGACTCGGATTCTATATAAGGAGCCGCGCGTCGCCGCCATTTTCACACGTGCATTGAGATTGATAGGGAGAGGACGTGGCTGGCGTCCTCTCCATTTAGATTAGAAGAGAGAGAGTGAGATTGATTTGAGACAGAGACACTTGATTTACTGGAGCTTAGGAGTACTGTAGAGAGTGCAGAGTTTAGTAGTGACTGACCACAGTGACCACCAGACAGTGCAGTTTTATTTAATATAATCCGTTCTCTGCCTGAAAAAAACGATACACAGTGACTCAGTCACATACCATATCTGTGTGCACTGCTCAGCCCAGTGTGCTGCATCATCTATGTATATATCTGACTGTGCTCACACAGCTTATAATTGTGGGGGAGACTGGGGAGCAGTGCCAGTTATAGGTTATAGCAGGAGCCAGGAGTACATATTATTAAAATTAAACAGTGCACACTTTTGCTGCAGGAGTGCCACTGCCAGTGTGACTGACCAGTGACCTGACCACACTGACCACCAGTATAGTTAGTAGTATACTATATTGTGATTGCCTGAAAAAGTTAAACACTCGTCGTGTGACTTGTGTGGTGTTTTTTTTTTTATTCTATAAAAAACTCATTCTGCTGACAGACAGTGTCCAGCAGGTCCGTCATTATATAATATATACCTGTCCGGCTGCAGTAGTGATATATATATATTTTTTATATCATTATTTATCATCCAGTCGCAGCAGACACAGTACGGTAGTTCACGGCTGTAGCTACCTCTGTGTCGGCACTCGGCAGTCCATCCATAATTGTATACCACCTACCCGTGGTTTTTTTTTCTTTCTTCTTTATACATACATACTACATCTCTTTATCAACCAGTCTATATTAGCAGCAGACACAGTACAGTAGTCCACGGCTGTAGCTACCTCTGTGTCGGCACTCGGCAGTCCATCCATAATTGTATACCACCTACCCGTGGTTTTTTTTTCTTTCTTCTTTATACATACATACTACATCTCTTTATCAACCAGTCTATATTAGCAGCAGACACAGTACAGTACGGTAGTCCACGGCTGTAGCTACCTCTGTGTCGGCACTCGGCAGTCCGTCCATAATTGTATACCACCTACCCGTGGTTTTTTTTTCTTTCTTCTTTATACATACATACTACATCTCTTTATCAACCAGTCTATATTAGCAGCAGACACAGTACAGTAGTCCACGGCTGTAGCTACCTCTGTGTCGGCACTCGGCAGTCCATCCATAATTGTATACCACCTACCCGTGGTTTTTTTTTCTTTCTTCTTTATACATACATACTACATCTCTTTATCAACCAGTCTATATTAGCAGCAGACACAGTACAGTACGGTAGTCCACGGCTGTAGCTACCTCTGTGTCGGCACTCGGCAGTCCGTCCATAATTGTATACCACCTACCCGTGGTTTTTTTTTCTTTCTTCTTTATACATACTACATCTCATTATCAACCAGTCTATATTAGCAGCAGACACAGTACGGTAGTCCACGGCTGTAGCTACCTCTGTGTCGGCACTCAGCAGTCCATCCATAATTGTATACCACCTACCCGTGGTTTTTTTTTCTTTCTTCTTTATACATACTACATCTCATTATCATCCAGTCTATATTAGCAGCAGACACAGTACAGTACGGTAGTCCACGGCTGTAGCTACCTCTGTGTCGGCACTCGGCAGTCCGTCCATAATTGTATACCACCTACCCGTGGTTTTTTTTTTCTTTCTTCTTTATACATACTACATCTCATTATCAACCAGTCTATATTAGCAGCAGACACAGTACGGTAGTCCACGGCTGTAGCTACCTCTGTGTCGGCACTCGGCAGTCCATCCATAATTGTATACTACCTACCCGTGGTTTTTTTTTCTTTCTTCTTTATACATACATACTACATCTCTTTATCAACCAGTCTATATTAGCAGCAGACACAGTACAGTAGTCCACGGCTGTAGCTACCTCTGTGTCGGCACTCGGCAGTCCATCCATAATTGTATACCACCTACCCGTGGTTTTTTTTTCTTTCTTCTTTATACATACATACTACATCTCTTTATCAACCAGTCTATATTAGCAGCAGACACAGTACAGTAGTCCATGGCTGTAGCTACCTCTGTGTCGGCACTCGGCAGTCCATCCATAATTGTATACCACCTACCCGTGGTTTTTTTTCTTTCTTCTTTATACATACATACTACATCTCATTATCATCCAGTCTATATTAGCAGCAGACACAGTACAGTACAATAGTCCACGGCTGTAGCTACCTCTGTGTCGGCACTCGGCAGTCCATCCATAATTGTATACTAGTATCCATCCATCTCCATTGTTTACCTGAGGTGCCTTTTAGTTGTGCCTATTAAAATATGGAGAACAAAAATGTTGAGGTTCCAAAATTAGGGAAAGATCAAGATCCACTTCCACCTCGTGCTGAAGCTGCTGCCACTAGTCATGGCCGAGACGATGAAATGCCAGCAACATCGTCTGCCAAGGCCGATGCCCAATGTCATAGTACAGAGCATGTCAAATCCAAAACACCAAATATCAGTAAAAAAAGGACTCCAAAACCTAAAATAAAATTGTCGGAGGAGAAGCGTAAACTTGCCAATATGCCATTTACCACACGGAGTGGCAAGGAACGGCTGAGGCCCTGGCCTATGTTCATGGCTAGTGGTTCAGCTTCACATGAGGATGGAAGCACTCAGCCTCTCGCTAGAAAACTGAAAAGACTCAAGCTGGCAAAAGCACCGCAAAGAACTGTGCGTTCTTCGAAATCCCAAATCCACAAGGAGAGTCCAATTGTGTCGGTTGCGATGCCTGACCTTCCCAACACTGGACGTGAAGAGCATGCGCCTTCCACCATTTGCACGCCCCCTGCAAGTGCTGGAAGGAGCACCCGCAGTCCAGTTCCTGATAGTCAGATTGAAGATGTCAGTGTTGAAGTACACCAGGATGAGGAGGATATGGGTGTTGCTGGCGCTGGGGAGGAAATTGACCAGGAGGATTCTGATGGTGAGGTGGTTTGTTTAAGTCAGGCACCCGGGGAGACACCTGTTGTCCGTGGGAGGAATATGGCCGTTGACATGCCTGGTGAAAATACCAAAAAAATCAGCTCTTCGGTGTGGAAGTATTTCACCAGAAATGCGGACAACATTTGTCAAGCCGTGTGTTCCCTTTGTCAAGCTGTAATAAGTAGGGGTAAGGACGTTAACCACCTCGGAACATCCTCCCTTATACGTCACCTGCAGCGCATTCATAATAAGTCAGTGACAAGTTCAAAAACTTTGGGCGACAGCGGAAGCAGTCCACTGACCAGTAAATCCCTTCCTCTTGTAACCAAGCTCACGCAAACAACCCCACCAACTCCCTCAGTGTCAATTTCCTCCTTCCCCAGGAATGCCAATAGTCCTGCAGGCCATGTCACTGGCAATTCTGACGAGTCCTCTCCTGCCTGGGATTCCTCCGATGCATCCTTGCGTGTAACGCCTACTGCTGCTGGCGCTGCTGTTGTTACTGCTGGGAGTCGATGGTCATCCCAGAGGGGAAGTCGTAAGCCCACTTGTACTACTTCCAGTAAGCAATTGACTGTCCAACAGTCCTTTGCGAGGAAGATAAAATATCACAGCAGTCATCCTGCTGCAAATCGGATAACTGAGGCCTTGACAACTATGTTGGTGTTAGACGTGCGTCCGGTATCCGCCGTTAGTTCACAGGGAACTAGACAATTTATTGAGGCAGTGTGCCCCCGTTACCAAATACCATCTAGGTTCCACTTCTGTAGGCAGGCGATACCGAGAATGTACACGGACGTCAGAAAAAGACTCACCAGTGTCCTAAAAAATGCAGTTGTACCCAATGTCCACTTAACCACGGACATGTGGACAAGTGGAGCAGGGCAGGGTCAGGACTATATGACTGTGACAGCCCACTGGGTAGATGTATGGACTCCCGCCGCAAGAACAGCAGCGGCGGCACCAGTAGCAGCATCTCGCAAACGCCAACTCTTTCCTAGGCAGGCTACGCTTTGTATCACCGCTTTCCAGAATACGCACACAGCTAAAAACCTCTTACGGCAACTGAGGAAGATCATCGCAGAATGGCTTACCCCAATTGGACTCTCCTGTGGATTTGTGGCATCGGACAACGCCAGCAATATTGTGTGTGCATTAAATATGGGCAAATTCCAGCACGTCCCATGTTTTGCACATACCTTGAATTTGGTGGTGCAGAATTTTTTAAAAAACGACAGGGGCGTGCAAGAGATGCTGTCGGTGGCCAGAAGAATTGCGGGACACTTTCGGCGTACAGGCACCACGTACAGAAGACTGGAGCAACACCAAAAACTACTGAACCTGCCCTGCCATCATCTGAAGCAAGAAGTGGTAACGAGGTGGAATTCAACCCTCTATATGCTTCAGAGGTTGGAGGAGCAGCAAAAGGCCATTCAAGCCTATACAATTGAGCACGATATAGGAGGTGGAATGCACCTGTCTCAAGTGCAGTGGAGAATGATTTCAACGTTGTGCAAGGTTCTGATGCCCTTTGAACTTGCCACACGTGAAGTCAGTTCAGACACTGCCAGCCTGAGTCAGGTCATTCCCCTCATCAGGCTTTTGCAGAAGAAGCTGGAGACATTGAAGGAGGAGCTAACACGGAGCGATTCCGCTAGGCATGTGGGACTTGTGGATGGAGCCCTTAATTCGCTTAACAAGGATTCACGGGTGGTCAATCTGTTGAAATCAGAGCACTACATTTTGGCCACCGTGCTCGATCCTAGATTTAAAACCTACCTTGGATCTCTCTTTCTGGCAGACACAAGTCTGCTGGGGTTGAAAGACCTGCTGGTGAGAAAATTGTCAAGTCAAGCGGAACGCGACCTGTCAACATCTCCTCCTTCACATTCTCCCGCAACTGGGGGTGCGAGGAAAAGGCTCAGAATTCCGAGCCCACCCGCTGGCGGTGATGCAGGGCAGTCTGGAGCGACTGCTGATGCTGACATCTGGTCCGGACTGAAGGACCTGACAATGATTACGGACATGTCGTCTACTGTCACTGCATATGATTCTCTCAACATTGAAAGAATGGTGGAGGATTATATGAGTGACCGCATCCAAGTAGGCACGTCACACAGTCCGTACTTATACTGGCAGGAAAAAGAGGCAATTTGGAGGCCCTTGCACAAACTGGCTTTATTCTACCTAAGTTGCCCTCCCACAAGTGTGTACTCCGAAAGAGTGTTTAGTGCCGCCGCTCACCTTGTCAGCAATCGGCGTACGAGGTTACATCCAGAAAATGTGGAGAAGATGATGTTCATTAAAATGAATTATAATCAATTCCTCCGCGGAGACATTGACCAGCAGCAATTGCCTCCACAAAGTACACAGGGAGCTGAGATGGTGGATTCCAGTGGGGACGAATTGATAATCTGTGAGGAGGGGGATGTACACGGTGATATATCGGAGGATGATGATGAGGTGGACATCTTGCCTCTGTAGAGCCAGTTTGTGCAAGGAGAGATTAATTGCTTCTTTTTTGGGGGGGGTCCAAACCAACCCGTAATATCAGTCACAGTCGTGTGGCAGACCCTGTCACTGAAATGATGGGTTGGTTAAAGTGTGCATGTCCTGTTTATACAACATAAGGGTGGGTGGGAGGGCCCAAGGACAATTCCATCTTGCACCTCTTTTTTCTTTTCTTTTTCTTTGCGTCATGTGCTGTTTGGGGAGGGTTTTTTGGAAGGGCCATCCTGCGTGACACTGCAGTGCCACTCCTAGATGGGCCCGGTGTTTGTGTCGGCCACTAGGGTCGCTTATCTTACTCACACAGTCAGCTACCTCATTGCGCCTCTTTTTTTCTTTGCGTCATGTGCTGTTTGGGGAGGGTTTTTTGGAAGGGCCATCCTGCGTGACACTGCAGTGCCACTCCTAGATAGGCCCGGTGTTTGTGTCGGCCACTAGGGTCGCTTATCTTACTCACACAGTCAGCTACCTCATTGCGCCTCTTTTTTTCTTTGCGTCATGTGCTGTTTGGGGAGGGTTTTTTGGAAGGGCCATCCTGCGTGACACTGCAGTGCCACTCCTAGATGGGCCCGGTGTTTGTGTCGGCCACTAGGGTCGCTTATCTTACTCACACAGTCAGCTACCTTATTGCGCCTCTTTTTTTCTTTGCGTCATGTGCTGTTTGGGGAGGGTTTTTTGGAAGGGCCATCCTGCGTGACACTGCAGTGCCACACCTAGATGGGCCCGGTGTTTGTGTCGGCCACTAGGGTCGCTTATCTTACTCACACAGTCAGCTACCTCATTGCGCCTCTTTTTTTCTTTGCGTCATGTGCTGTTTGGGGAGGGTTTTTTGGAAGGGACATCCTGCGTGACACTGCAGTGCCACTCCTAGATGGGCCCGGTGTTTGTGTCGGCCACTAGGGTCGCTTATCTTACTCACACAGCGACCTCGGTGCAAATTTTAGGACTAAAAATAATATTGTGAGGTGTGAGGTATTCAGAATAGACTGAAAATGAGTGTAAATTATGGTTTTTGAGGTTAATAATACTTTGGGATCAAAATGACCCCCACATTCTATGATTTAAGCTGTTTTTTAGGGTTTTTTGAAAAAAACACCCGAATCCAAAACACACCCGAATCCGACAAAAAAAATTCGGTGAGGTTTTGCCAAAACGCGGTCGAACCCAAAACACGGCCGCGGAACCGAACCCAAAACCAAAACACAAAACCCGAAAAATTTCCGGCGCTCATCTCTACTGAGAAGGTGGTTATTATTACATTGTCCATGCTCTGTCTCTCCCTGCTGTCTCTCTCTGACTCTTCTGTCTCTTTCTCTCTCTCTCTCTCCCTCTCCCTGTTGTCTGCCACTTTATATCCCTGCTGTCTCACTCTGTCCCCACTGCCTCTCTCTGTCCCCGCTGCCTCTCTCTATCTTCGCTGCCTCTCTTTCTGTCCATGATCTCTCTCTCTTTGTCCCTGATGTCTCACTCTGTCCCAGATGCCCCTCTCTCTCTGTCCCTGACGTCTCTCTCTGTCCCCGCTGCCTTTCTCTGTCCCTGATGTCTTTCTCTGTACCCACTGCCTCCCTCTCTCTGTCCCTGACGTCTCTCTCTATCCCCGCTGCCTCTCTCTGTCCCTGATGTCTCACTCTGTCCCAGATGCCCCTCTCTCCCTGTCCCTGATGTTTCACTCTGTCCCCACTGCCTCTCTCTGTCCCTGATGTCTTTCTCTGTCCCTGCTGCCTCTCTCTCTCTCTGTCCCCGACGTCTCTCTGTCCCCGCTGCCTCTCTCTGTCCCTGATGTCTCACTCTGTCCCCGCTGCCTCTCTCTGTCCCTGATGTCTCACTCTGTCCACGCTGCCTTTCTCTGTCCCTGATGTCTCTCTCTGTCCCCGCTGCCTCTCTCTCTGTCCTTGATGTCTCTCTCTCCCTGTCTCTAATGTCTCTCTCTGTCCCCACTGCCTCTCTCTCTCTGTCCCAGATGTCTCTCTCTGTGCCTGATGTCTCACTCTGTCCCTGATGTCTCACTCTATACCTGATGTCTCACTCTGTCCCCGCTGCCTCTGTGTCCCTGATGTCTCTCTCTGTCCCCGCTGCCTGTCTCTAATTGCTAATCTTTCGTTCGCAATTTTGATATGCTAAGATTCACTCCCAGTAGGCGGCGGCTTAGCGTGTGCAAAGCTGCTAAAAGCAGCTTGCGAGCGAACAACTCGGAATGACCCCCCATGTGCACTGCAGGGGAGACAGATTTACCATTTGCAGAGAGAGTTAGATTTGGGTGTGGTGTGTTCAATCTGCAATCTAATTTGCAGTGTAAAAATAAAGCAGCCAGTATTTACCCTGCACAGAAATAAAATAAACGACCCAAATCTAACTCTCTCTGCAAATGTTATATCTGCCCCCCCCCCCCCCCCCTGCAGTGCACATGGTTTTGCCCAACTGCTAAAAAATTTCCTGCTGCGATCAACTTGGAATTACCCCCAATGTGTATAAAGTTACAGTGTTCCTCAGACATTTAATTACATTTACAGCAGACTACAGTTAAATACAGTCCAACATGGTGTAAATATCCTTCTCTGATAATGCAGAAATTCTATTAATCCCATTAGAGTTTATGCTTTTTAATTAATATTTTTATTCTCACCAGTGTAAAGGAAACAGGTTTTAGCTGCCTGGATCTGAATATGTCAGAAAATATATTGGAGATTGTTACTTGGAGATTGTTCCCCTTTAGTCATACATCAGTGAGCGCCTATCTGTCTGCACAGCTCATTTTCCAGGCATCATTTGTAAAAGGCGCGTCAAAGAAAATAGGAGTAAAATATTATCAGATTAAGTGTGGTGGCATGCTAATTCATTTCATATTAAACTGATATTCTATCTCCCAAATAAACTGTGATACGTATTGTATAGGGGAAAAATGACACCCTATTATACTGCAGAGTATACAATGCATAGAAGTCATTACTTTTGTCTGATGTTTTATGTATAGATATGTGTGGTTGCACCAGCGTGGGTTTGTTTACTTTGGTTTGTGTAAACAATTTAATTGAGTGACAATGATAAATATAATATATAAGAAGAGGTATGCACTGAATACAAGATCAAATGATTGAAGGATTTCACAACTACTCAACATAGACACGGTATAAATATTTGGACAAAGTAGGAGATGTGAGGGTGAGACGGAAGGGGAAGTGAGACAAGGTGAGGGATACTGCAAGTCAGGGGCGTTGTAAGTAAGGAAGAGCCCATGCACAGATTCCGGGTGGGTCCCTTCCTCTCCACGGCACCGTAGACTTCGGCAGTCTCCTGTGCATACGCAGGTCTCCAGAAACATGGCGCCCACCATGATCTGGATACTAACTAACTACTGCGCATGCGCAGCGCCCATTTTTGTTGCAGCGGCTGCAGTGCCCATCGCGGGATTCCGTAAAGGTAAGTATTACAACAATATAGGTGCAGTGTGGGTTCCCCTGGACCCAGGAGCCCGTGTGCACCGCACACTTTGCACCCATTATAGAAACGCCTATGCTGGAGGTGTAGGTAGGATGGGGAAGGGACAACAACTGACCAATTTTAGGTAGAGGGCTTTTGAGCACCAAAATGCTGTAAAACTAAAGGTAGAAATTTATGTAAAGACTCAGGATGCGTAGGGATGTTTTCAACCAATAAAGGGGGCTATGTACTATGGGGGACATTTACTAAGCAGTGATAAAAGTGGAGAAGTGAGCCGGTGGAGAAGTTGCCCATGGCAACCAATCAGCATTGCCGTAACATTTATAATTTGCATACTATAAAAGTATACAGAGCAGCTGAATGGTTGCCATAGGCAGCTTCTCCACTGGCTCACGTCTCCACTTTTATCACTGCTTAGTAAATGTCCCCCTAAGTCTTGGAGAGAGATAAAGTGGATGGAGATACAAAGTCGCAAAGGAATACATACTATTTCCCAGCGGTCTCCCACCCGCCGGGATCATGACAGTAGGCAAATTGATTGCATCCCATCGCAAAGGAATGGGTGAATGCACGCGCTAAAGGAATTTGTCCACACTGAAGTGAGCTAGCCATGGGTACCAAATTTATGAAATTCATGGATTTATTTTTTTAGTATTTTTTTTAGTATTATTTGATTATTAGCTTAAAGATGGTGAAAAATTAAGGGGTTTTGTGGAGAGAAAAATGGCAGTGTTCTTCCCCATACCAAGAATGCCATATACACTATTTGCCAGTAGTAGGCACATGAGTGCACCCATTCTGTATGTAAGGAACACACTCACGCTTACAATGGGCCAGTGTAAACTCTGCTCCTCTGTACACTTTGTCAAATTCCTCAGCAGACACATGCAATATGGCAGAAATCTAGGTGGATGTGAGCAAGACAAGATGCATATTGTCACCATGGAGAAGTCAGCATTGTGTCTAACCTATTTTGTTTCATAAGGAAGTCCCAGTAGTCTTATTACATTACAACATTTTAATGTGTTCCTGTTTTGTCCGAAAGATAATTTATGGAACGTTTAAATATTACCTCTCCTACATCCACCCAAGGTGGCCTGCTGATTGCACTATAAGCAAACATGTGGTCTTGCATTTCTGCAACATTGTGACCAATCATTGCCATACCTCCTCCCATTTTAATTGTATCATGTGATTCTTGTGTTGGCATGCCAAGGAGAAGGGGCCTAATTCAGAGTTGATGGCAGCAGCAAATTTGTTAGCAGTTGGGCGAACCATGTGCACTGCAGGGGGGGGGGGGGGGCAGATATAACATGTGCAGAGAGAGTTAGATTTGGGTGGGGTGTGTTCAAATTGAAATCTAAATTGCAGTGTAAAAATAAAGCAGCCAGTATTTACCCTGCACAGAAACAAAATAACCCACCCAAATCTAACTCTCTCTGCAAATGTTATATCTTCCACACCTGCAGTGCACATGGTTTTGCCCAACTGCTAACAAATTTGCTCCTGTGATCCACTCTGAATTACCCCCAAGCAATGTAGGGGGTCATTATGACCCGATCGCTGCTGTGCGTTTTCGCTCAGCAGCTATCGGGGTATGAACTGTGCATGCATATGCACCGAAATGCGCAGGCGCGTGGTCCCCCCAGTGACGGAGAGTGCAGGACAGCGACGGGATGGATTGTCAGGAAGAGGCCATTTGTGGGTGTCAAGTGACCGTTTCCTAGGAGTGTCCGAAGAAACGCAGGCGTGTCCAGCTCTTTGAAGGGAGGGTTCCTGACGTCAGCTGCAGGCCAGATCATCGCACTGGAAGAGTAAGTCCTGAGCTGTGCAGAGACTGCACAAACTTTTGTTTGTGCAACTCTCCTGCACATGCATGCGCACCCCTGCACAGCAATTACCCCCTCCCCTGTAGGCGGCGACTACCTGATCACAGCAGTGCAAAAAAACGCCTGCTTGCGACCAGGTCTGAAGTAGGCCCGTAGACAAATTACAATGATGTGTGCCACATCACACTCAGATGTCAGGGTGTTGTCTAGCAACTCCTCAGCAACCAACCCAGATCCCGTCCCTTAAAAACACCAGCACATTGGTTAGCACACATTGGGTGCCCACAGCATCCACTCATTGCATGTCTAGGACACCTCCCAACAGTCATGGCAGTCAGGCTTGCAGGACACGCCAATATATATATTGTACTACAAAGAGGAATTATCAGATTAAGTTCATCTCAGTATTTGATATTATTTTGCTGCTGCTGTCTCACAATAAACAAATTAGGAATTATTTGCTGTTTACAATGTATCACTTCCAAATAAAAAAATAAAAGGAATTAAACAGTTGCCAGCATTACTGTAATTACTTTTCTGACTGAACCTGATCCGAACTGTTGCTGTTAAACACAACTTCCTTCACCCCTTGCTACAGGGGCTGACAATGCAGCAAAAGATCCAGGCACATTACTTCTAATTGTACAGGTTACATAATTACCTTACGGGGCAACTTAAATCTACCAATTGTTCAGAAGTTAATACAATATCCGCTTGGCAGGCAGAAATTAGTCTGTGTGGGTGTAATCTGACAAATGACTTTATGGAAAGACTTCATACCACACGACGTCTGTTATGGTGTAATGTGCTAAACTGCAGCACTTCAAATGAAAATCCAAAGGGTCTATTAGAAGACAAGATTGTTTGGCAATGTGAATGTACTAATAATCAGTTAACTAGCCTGGCAGAACAGTGTGGAATAAGATGTGTGCACTGAATTTAAATGATGGGGCTGTCTAATTGATACAGAAGGAGCAGGCTTCCAAGTAACACACAGGCACAATGCAATATGCACCAAGGTGAATAGGGTCATCACATATGTTGTTTATTTGCCATAAATCATTGATTTTTAATCCTGGCCTTATATTGGTGTACACTAGTGTTTCTCTTAGACAAAGCTGTGCTTATGACTGCTTGTAGCATATAAAAGCTACTGTATCCCTAGATCAGGCCTGGCCAACCTGTGGCTCTCCAGATGTTGTGAAACTACACATCCCAGTATGCCCTGCCACAGTTTTAGCATTCCCTAATAGCAAAACTGTGGCAAAGCATGATGGCACTTGTAGTTTTACAACAGCTGGAGAGCCACAGGTTGGCCAGGCCTGCCCTAGATCATTTGTTGTATATGTGTAAAGGGCACCATACACTACAACGATATGTCTGAGGCTGAAGTCGGAGGTGATTTCTCTTGATCTCTCCCGGGAGTGGTTCCAGACGATTCCATATGATTTGGTACATTCTGCATGCGATATATCTTATGCGATCCCAGCCATGCCTGTGGGAACCAACATATCACGAGTGCAGCACTAACGATCTAAGGGTGCCGATCCGACCCTCACAAGAACGCGCATCGGATCGGAAACACATCCAAAATGCCCGATTTCACCCGATATATCGGCCCGAATGCCCAAAATTGGATTCAATCGGGCATTATCGTTCTACTATATGGGGCCCTTAAGTCTCCATCATATCACAGATAAACAAATAATATCACCGTTTTCCTAATATGTTGTTGTTGTTTTTTGCAGCTAGTAATTCATGATTTTGTAAAAACCCAGACTCTGGAAGCACATAATTAACATAAATAGTAGGAACTGGATTCTACAGTTTCTTTGCTACATTTGACAACATCGGAGCCCTAGACTTTCAGGGGATGATCTAGAGACCCACGCAATTTGGCAGCATCTGCAGAAACATTGCATGCTCAGGAAAATCCTGTTCTCTGTCTTTATTCAGCGTTGTCCACATATGATTGTTGCCTGCTCTCCCAGAATAGTCAGGAGGCTTCTGAAAATCGGGTCTCCCGAAGCTGGTTTCCACAGCTCACATTCCCCCACACTCCCCTGCACCCCCTGTGTAAGTGGGTGGTCCAGGTCCAAGTGGGAGGGGGGGTGGCTGATGATGCAATTCATGTTGAATCATGCCATCGTAGCCACGCTGCAGATGTGGCAGAGGCGTAACTAGGGTTTTTGGAGCCCAGGGCAAAATTAAAAATGGTGCTCCCCCTTAAAACATTTTTTTATATAATATATATAATAAATAGAACACTGATAGAAATGAGAGAGAGGAGGAATAGCGAGAGATGGGAGAGAGAAAGGAGGAACTGTGAGAGAGTAGGATTAGGGGTGACGTGAGAGAGAACAGGAATAGCTGGAGACGTCAGAGAGAGAGAAGGATTAGGGGGAAACGAGAAAGGAAGAATATAGAGAGGAAATATGGAGAGAAGGGAGGCAGGATAGAGAGAGGAGGAACAGAGAAATATGAGAAATGAGGAGACATGAGAACAAGAGGAGGAACATGGAGAGATGGGAGAGAGAAGAAATAGTCCCGGGGAGATGTGTGAGAGAGGAGGCAGAATAGGGGAATTTGAGAGAGAGGTGGAAGAATAGAGGAGGATGGCAGAAAGAGAAAGAAGAGAGGAAGAATAGGGGGAGATGGAAGAGACCAAGGAAGAATAGAGGGAGAGAGAAAGGAAGAATATGAAGAGATCGTAGAGAGAGGATGAATATGGAGTGGAGGGGGAATAGGAGGAGATGGGAGAGAGAGAGAGAGAGAGAGAGATAGAGGAAGAACAGAGGGAAATGGTAGAGAGAGGAGGAACAGCGAGAGAGGAGAAATAGCGAGAGGTGTGAGAGGAGGATTAAGGGGAGATGTGTGTGAGAGAAGAGGAATAGCTGTAGACGCTGGAGGAGGAAATGAAAGAAAGAATCTTGAGAGAGGAGGAATAGGGGGAGACAAAAAAGAGAGAGGAGGAACGGAGGGAGATGGCAGAGAGAGACTGAGGAGGAATGGGGAGATATGAGAAAAAGAGGAGGAATATAGAGAGATGGGAGAGAGGAGGAACAGGGGGAGATGTGTGAGAGAGGAGGAGGAATAGGGGGAGATGTGAGAGAGAGAGAGAAGAAAGAATAGAATGGGACAGGAGAGAGGAAGAACAGAGGGAGATTAGAGAAAGTAGGAATAGAGGGAGATTTGAGATAGAGAGAAAAAGGAGTAATGGAGAGAAATGAGGAATAGAAGAGACAGGAGATATAGTGGAGGAATGGGGGAAATGGGAGACATAAAGAAAGAGGAGGAATAGGGGGAGACAGAAGAGATAGAGGAGGAATGGGGGAGATTGAAAAGAAAAAGAAATGGGAGGGATAGGGGAGATGAGGAATAGGGGGAAACAAGAAAGAGAAAGGAGGCATACGGAGAGATGAGAGAGAGAGGATGAATATGGAGAGGAGGAGAAATAGGGGGAGATGGGAGAGGGAGAGAGGAAGAACAGAGGGAGATGGCAGAGATAGAAGAGGAATAGTGGGAGAAAGAGGAGGAGGAGATGGAGGAATAGGGGGAGATGGGAGAGAGAAGGAATGGGGGGAGAGAAAAAGAAAAGAGGAGAAATAGGGGAGACAAGAGAGAGAGAGAGAAACAGGAGGAATAGGAGGAAACAGGAGAGATGGGAGAGAGGATGAATATGGAGAGAGAATTAATAAGGGGAGATGGGAGAGAGGAAAAACAGAGGGAGATGGTAGAGAGAGAGAGAGGAGGAATATGGAGAGAAGGGAGAGAGAAAGGAGGAATAGGAGGAGATGAAAGAGACAGAGGAGGAATAGGGGGAGATGGAGAAAGAGGAGGAATGGGGGGAGATGGGAGAGAAAAATAAAAGAGGCGGAATGGGGGAGACGAGAGAGAGCAGAGGAGGAATATGGAGAGATGGGAGAGAGAAGATGAATATGGAGAGAGGAGGAATAGGGAGAGTTGAGAGAGGAGGTATAAAAGGAAGTGGGAGATAGAGAGAAGGAACAGGGGTAGCCAAGAGAGAGAGGAGAAACAGGGAGAAAGAGGAGGAATAGAGAGACACTGTAGAGAGAGGGGGAAGGAATACGGGGTGTGTGAGAGGAGGAATAGTGATAGAGGGGAGAGAGGCGAGGAATAGAGGGAGATGGGAGAGAGAGTGAGAAGGAATAGGTGGTGTGAGAGGAGGAACAGGGGAAGACTGGAGAGAGAGAGAGAGAGAGAGAGAGGAGAGAGAGAGAGAGAGAGAGAGAGAGAGAGAGAGAGAGAGAGAGAAATAGGGGGAGAGAGAGGAAACAGGAAACAGGAGAGAGTGGATGAATAGAGGGAGATGACAGACAAACTTGAGGAAAGGAAAGAGGGAAATGTAGAGAGAAAGCTGTAACTTGTTCACACTATACAAAGTCAGAGCAGAACAATGCAGTAAGGTATTTGCCTGGATGTAGTGTATTCCTGTCTGCAACTGCCTTGCTTCCATTGCCACCACAGTCTCCACAGTAACTATGTCCACCAACATCCAGACAAGGGTTCACAGTCATGGGTGGACGGTGCTAGAATAGGGAAGAGAAGGTTGTTGGAGGAAGTCAAAATAAAAAATAAGGAGAAACATAGAAGAGACGGTTGTCAGATGGAGTCACAGTCAGAGATAATGTTTGTATAAGAAGAGAAGCTTGTCAGAGGGAGTGACGGTCAGGGATAGGAGGCGGTGTACAGGAAAGTTAAGGTTGTCTTGAGGGAGTTATGGTCATGGATTGGGGAATAAGGAAGTCAAAGTTGTCAGAGTGAGTCAGCGACGGGAGGTATAGGGAAGAAGAGGTTGTCAGAGGGAGGCACAGTCAGGGATTTAGGAGTTATTGGAAGGATAAGGTTGTCGGTTGGAATCACGATTAGGGATGGGCGGCGTTTAGGTAATATATGGTTGTCGGAGGGAGTGACAGTCAGGGACAAGGTGAATAGGGAAGGTGAGGTTGTCAAAGGGAGTGACGGTCAGGGACAAGGTGAATAGGGAAGATGAGGTTGTCAGAGGGATTGACGGTTATGGATCAGGTGAATAGGGAAGATAAAGTTGTCAGAAGGAGTGACGGTCAGGGATCAGATGAACAGGGAAGATGAGGTTGTCAGAAGGAGTGACATTAGGGATGAGGTGAATAGGGAAAATGAGGTTGTCAGAGGGAGTGACGATCAGGGATGATGTGAATAGGGAAGATGAGGTTGTCAGAAGGAGTGACAGTCAGGGATAAGATGAATAGGGAATATGAGGTTGTCAGAGGAAGTGAATAGGGAAGATGAGGTTGTGAAGTTCAAAGATGAGGTAAATGGGTAAGAGGAGGTTGTCAGATGGAGTGACAGTCAGGGATGAGATGAATAGGGAAGATGAGGTTGTCAAAGGGAGTGAAGGTCAGGGATCAGGTGAATAGGGAAGATGAGGTTGTCAGAGGGAGTGAAGGTCAGGGATCAGGTGAATTGGGAAGATGAGGTTGTCAGAGGGAGTGACAGGGATGAGGTGAATAGAGAAGATGAGGTTGTCAGAGGGAGTGGCGGTCAGGGATCAGGTGAATCCTGCACCGGAAACACACCCAGTCCAGCTGCGCTCATGCACGGCAGAGGGTGATCGCTGAGGGTGCTAGAGCACCTGCACATTCTCCACCAACTTGAAACTCTAGGAGGGCATGTGCTGTGCGTGGAGGGAGGGTGGGGGGGGGGGGGGGTGGATGCAGACATACACACGTACATAGAATACCGACATACATATACACACAGACATACTGTACACATATACACACATAAAACACACACACATAGAACACATACATACATACGTATACACACACACAGAACACATACACATACATACACACAAATACATACATATACACACATAGAACACATACATACAGTACATATAACACATAAATACGTATACACACATAAAACAAATGCATAAGTATACACACAGAGCACATACATACATACATGCATACATACATACATACAGTACATATACACACATAGAACACATACATTCATATACACACATAAAACACATGCATAAGTATACACACATAGAACACATACATATGTGTACTCACATATAACATACATATGTATACACAAATACATATACACACACAGAACATATACACACACAGAACACATACATACGTATACACACACATAGGCGTGCACAGCTAATTTTATTAGGGGGTGCACCGCAGGAAGGGCGTGTCTAGCACCGCCTTTTCAGCGTGTCTAGCATCGTGTGTCTATCACTATTTTACATTATCTTAGTAAAATCACATGACTTAATCTAATTTCTCCCTAGTTCCTAATAATAAAATAGATATAATACACCCTAGAGAAATAAAATTAAACATAATGGTGCAACCACCGGCCGGTACTGACTGTCCGCTACGGCATATTCCTGAGTCCTAGCTGCTGTACCCTATAGCTGCTCACACTTCTCCAACCTATCCCTAACCCAGTGGCAGAACTTGAGAGTGGTGGGTCTAGGTGCATATGCATTCCCCTATCTCCCCCCCCCCCCCCACACACACACATATGCCATCAGATCCACATCTGCCCCTTTCTATGACATCAGACTACCCTTATTCACAATATGAGCCGAAATTCACATTACGCCACACGGTATTAGCCAAAAATCACATTAAGCCACACGGTATGAGCCGAAATTCACATTACGCCACACGGTATGAACGCTGAAAATGAAGACCGCAGAGCCACGCCGGGTCCTGACTGTGCCTGCCGGCTACAGTCCACTACTGAGATCAATCAGAACAGCATGAGGAGGGCTGACAGCAGCAGCCTTATCCATGCAGCTGCAAAGAAATAAAAAAATAAATAAAAATCAACTGAATGACCTGGGGCACGTGCCTGAATTTGCCACTGTCTTCAGTACAAACAGCATAGATTATATTATGCACCGCCTCCCCCATAGCACACCCATACTATATTACATTATACACATCTCCCCTCCCCCATAGCACATCCACAGTATATTATAATATATCCAGCCCCCCTCCTCCATAGCACACCCATGCTACATTATACACAGCCCCCTCCCTCATAGCACACCCATACTATATTACATTATACACATCCCCCCTCCCCCATAGCACATCCACAGTATATTATAATATATCCAGCCCCCCTCCCCATAGCACACCCATGCTACATTATACACAGCCCCCTCCCCATAGCACACCCATGATAAATTACATCATACACAGACCCCCCCATAGCACATCCTAGTATTTTATAATATACACAATTCTCTCACACACCCATATTATATCACACTATACAGAATCCCGCCCTCTCCTCCCCAAGAGCACACCAATGCAGTGACGTGCGGTGGGGTTAGTGCCTGGGGAGGCACTTGATGATTCACTCCCCCCATGGAGGAAAAAAAGAAACGATTGGTGTTCCCCATACCTAAACAAAACCAACACCAGGCTGAACCAGTCAGGGGGAGTAATGCCACAGCAAGGGGTCACTCATTGTGGGGTCCCTCCTGCCATCGCATTAAACTTCCCCAAACCAGTCAGCCCAGGGCTGGAATTCCTCAGAAAGCGGGGACCCCCCAAAAAAGGGGGTCCCCCCTCCCGTGCAACAACCAGCACCCCTGGTGGCGGTCGGTGCGGGGTTCATGACATAGTAATATTGTTCTTTACAGGTGGCGTACAGGTCTCAGCAAGCCTGCCGGCACTTGGAGAACCACAAGTGCCAGCATGCCCGGACATTAAGGGCCCTTTGACACCTGTAGTCTGCCTGTAAAGAAAATATTCAAATAAATACACAACACAATTATTTAAAAAAGTTTATTGTGCAGCATCTTCACCTGGGTGGGCCGCAGCCTTTGGGCAGCTCTTTTGCATGGCCGCCGTCTCCCAGGACTTCCAGGTGTCTTCTGTCTTCGGGAGCACTTGCATGCTCCCTCTTCGCCAACAGACTGACAGCCGCTGCCTCGCGCTGGCTTTTATAAGCCAGCCCCGAGGGGCAGAGCGATGACGCGGCGAACCATGATCGGTTCGCAGGAGCCATCTTAGATTTAAAAAATGACGCTAACACCGCCATTTTTTAAATTGGAACTGCTCCGCTGCCGAACTCTGCAAAAATGACAGGCTGAGACTTGATCCTCTTGGATCCAGGCCTGCCATCTTGCCAACCGGGTCCCACCGCCACCACTAATGACGCACATCCTGCTGCCCAACAAGTGATGACAGCGGATCCATCACTGGACAGCTGTATCCAGTGACAGATCCGCTGTCCAATCACATCTGCGTGATTGACAGGGGTGTGCTTTCATGTGCAGTGAAAGCACGCCCCTGTCACCGAGGCACTTATACAAGTGCCGCTTCTCATGCTATTTCCAATGGGCTTTTATTGCCCATGGCTTGGCCCTGCCACCCCTCCCCCCCCGCTTCAGCAGTTTTCCTATTATCAACGGAAGGCACTGCTATCGGTGCCTCTCAAACCTATTTTTAATGTAGAATTGGTTATTATAATACAAAGCAGATACTTATGACACAGAATCTGTGTCATAAGTATCTTCTTTGTATTATTTCAACCACTAATGACAGGGGAGGCACTGCCTCCCCTGACTGCACGTCCCTGCACCCATGCTACATTATACACAGCGCACCCTCCCCTCTCCCCCTCCATATTACCCTCAGTAACCACAGCCCCTACCTGGCTTTTTAGCCAACGCGGACACAGGCAGCCAGGGAGTGTAGTGATTCAGCTGAGGAGCAGGAAGAGAGGGCATGGCTGGGCTGACACACGCAACCCACTCTGAGCCTGCTGGGAGGGGCCGGCCAGACACTGTGTAGTAGAGCCCTGACTGCCGGGTCCACCAGAGCCACTTTTCATCATTAGGGCCCCCACAGCATAATGCCGCGATTTTACAGAGGGGCGGAGCCAAAACAACACTATGATAAGACATCACATCAGTTGGCTCCGCCTTCTCCCCACAGACTCGCGAATTGTGGCCTACAGCAGTGTGGGGACGTGGCTACGATCGGAGGATGTCTAGCACTGCAATGAAGCAAATACCGCTGTGGGTATTACAATGACCGGCGGCGCCCCCCCTTTTCCGGGCCGCATCGGCGCCCAGGGCACGTATCCTGCTCGTCCCGCCCTCGTTATGTCTCTGAGCTGTGGCCAGGCGATGATGAAGCAAATTCACAGCCACACCACCACCCACTGCCTTTTCTGACGCGTCATACCTTCCACTATCCTATGACATGCCATGACCCCCGGAGCGCATATTGCTGTGCCAACCTGGGAAGGAGTAGCCATAAAGTCAGCAACTATGCCGCATATGTGTGGCAGTACTGTCTCTAAACATCCAATTGTGAAAGTAGCCATCATTACTATCACTGTGGATTTGAACCAGCTCTATCCTTCGTGCAAGCAATCCCATAAACAGCCACAATTCCATCTCAATGCCACACCACAACGCACTTATCCTATGTGCACACTCATTGTTGCCACCATTACACTCATAGGCGTGCGCAGCACATTTCATTAGGCGGTGCACCGTCGGAGGGGTGTGTCTAGCACCGCCTTTTCGGTATGTCTAGCACCATCTATTGGTGGTCAACACAATATAAATATCCACCCTTGTACCAATCCTAATAATGCAGCTACATTGACCCTCATTCCGATTTGATCGCAGCAGTTCATCGCATCGCAAACGGCAAAAAAACGCACACTACACATGTGCGAAAGCAGAAATGCGCGTGCGCAAAGGGAGCGATACGACGCTTGTGCAAAATTACTAACTGAAATTCAGCTCGTACTACATCACCGAAATCAGGAAGTGACGGAGGCGTGGCAGAGGCACGGCTTCGCTATCTTACGTAATGGGCGTGAAAGTGGGCGGCTAGTGTGGGAGTATGCAACCGGCAGTAGGCGTGTTAGTAGCAGAAATGCGTAGCCGATGGTAAAAAGTACACAACAAATGTTCGCTATCTACACGCAGTCAAGGAGTAAAGGTGCATACACACGGAGCGATATAACTGAGCGATTTTGACTATATAGTCAAAATCGCTCAGAAAGTTAGTGCAGATCGCTCCGTGTGTACACAGGCAGCGATAGCGATGCGCGTCCCCGCCAGGTCGCTATCGCTGGGAAAAATAGTCAGTGCAGGCAAGTCAATTTTGGCTATGTCGCTGGGAAAGTTAGTTAAAATCGCTAGAGGCCAGCGATTTTTCCCAGCGATAGCGATGTTGCCGGCGGCGGTGGTGCGGGCGGTGGCGGGCGGCGTCGGGTGGTGGCGGCGGTGTGGGCAGCGGCGGGTTGCGGTGGCGGTGTGGGCGGCGGCGGGTTGTGGCGGCGGTGCGGGCGGCGGCGGGTTGCGGTGGCGGTGTGGGCGGCGGCGGGTTGAGGCGGTGGTGCGGGCGGCGGCGGCGGTGCGGGCGGCGGAAATTTACCTTTATCTTGCAGAGTTTGGCAGCGGAGCGGTACCAGTTTCAAAAATTGCGCCTCAGCGTCATTTTTTAAATTCAAGATGGCCGCCGTGAGCCAATCACGGCTCGCCGCGTCATCGCCCCGCCCCCTCCCACTGACTTATATAAGTCAGCGCGAGGCAGCGGCTTTCAGTCCGACGGCGGAGGAGGAGTGGAGAAGAGCTCCTGAAGACTGAAGACGCCGTGGAAGTCCTGGATGGGCGGCGGCTATGCAAAAGAGCTTAGCAGCCGCCGCCCACCAGGTGAAGACGCCGGAGCAAGACCCCAGAAGCCCTGGGGAGGTGGCGCCCCCCCAGGTGAAGACGCCGGAAGCCCTGGGAAGGCGGCGGCCATGCAAAAGAGCTTAAAGGCCGCCACCTCCCAGGTGAAGACCCAGTTTAATAAAGGATTTTTTAAAGAAAGTGTCATGGTTTTTTTCCAATATTTTCTTTATAGGTGGAGTACAGGTGCCAGTGGGCCCTTTATGTCCGGGCATGCTGGAACTTGTGGTTCTCCAAGTGCCAGCATGCTGGGGCAGGCTTGCTGGGACCTGTAGGCCACCTGTAAAGAACAATATTACTATTGAAAGGCTATCAGCCTCCCATCCACCGCCCACGGATGGGGGGGACAGCCTCGGGCTTCACCCCTGGCCCTTGGGTGGCTGGAGGGGGGGACCCCTTGATTTAAGGGGTCCTCACTCCTCCAGTGTACCCCGGCCAGGGGTGACTAGTTGGGGGGGTAATGGCACGGCCGCAGGGACCAATATAAAAGTGTCCCCCGGCTGTGGCATTATCTCCCTGGCTAGTGGAGCCCGGTGCTGGTTTAAAAATACGGGGGACCCCTATGTCTTTTGTCCCCCGTATTTTTTAAACCAGGACCGGACGCAGGGCCCGGTGCTGGTTGTCTAAATATGGGGGAACCCTACTAATTTTTTCCTCTGTATTTTAACAACCAGGACTGGCTCAAAGAGCCCGAGGCTGGTTTTACATAGGAGGGGGGACCCCACGCAAATTATTTTTTTAACTTTTAGCTATTTAAATACCAGCCACCCTGTAAAATCGTCCTATATATGACACTCATCCCCTTATTTAAATGAGATAGTCAAAATCTCCCATAGCCAAAATCTCCCATAGCCAAAATCTCTTGCATAGTTAGACAAAATCTCTGGTAAAGTTAGTCAAAATCTCCTACTGCCAGTTCAAGGGAAAAGTTAGTCAAAATCTCTCATAGTCAAAATCTCTCCGTGTGTATGCACCTTAAGTCTGCAGCTACTCAGCACTTGCGAAGTACTGTTACAAGTGTGTCTACCCTATTTAGCAATTAATTAGCAAATGAATTCACCTGTTCGGCAATTACTTGCCAAACACTGCAGTTACAAATGACTGCAAACAGCAATTGTATGCCCACATAATAAATGTACATTTACCAAGTATAAATCTGACATACTCACAAATAAAGTGTTTTAATTATGTGGTAAAATACTTTTGTGTTAACTGCATGTTTAAATTATTTGCTGAATACTTTGCAATTTAATCAAGTGTGACTAAACCAACTAATAAACTACATCAGATAAATGTTCTCGCCATAGACATATTCCTTTGTACATACCAAATAACATGAGCAACATAATGCAGCCTACACGTAATGTTACTTACTAACACTTTTTTTGTGTGAATTGTGGAGTATGTGTCCATATCTAATACTATGCCATGTTGCCCCTAGTAACCCAAGTTCAATTCCAAGTTTTTGGAAAATTAATATTCCCAGTTAAGTGTTGTGCAAGGCATACATTTTTACCATTATAATATTCAGTGTTTGTAAGAATATTCTGTTTGTTCCATTGTTCCACAAATGTAAATATGCCATGTTACATTTTACAGGGCACAGTTTTCAAGAGTGCATAACCTTTAATAAAACACACAAACAAGTGTTTGCTTATTTTTTTTTACTACAATCAATAAATTAAAGCAGCAACACAACATTGCTACAAATGAGCATCACATACAAAGATGGACATGGCAACAAGCAGCTGCCAGTGGGAAATTTGACATAGCAGAACCCAATCTACTGGCAAAATATTAAGTATACTATTTCCAAAGTATATGTTGTGAACCCCCAGCGAGACGATACTTTTAGGGGAACTGAGGTCGATTCTGGACCCAAAACACCAACCCTAACATACACAGCACGCTAGGAAGAGGAAGATGGCTCAAGTGTCCTGGAAAATAACTCACAGGCTACAAATCCAAAAACAACACAACCCTCTTTCACCTTGAGGGAGTTGTACATTCTGGCCACACAAGCCAAAAAAAAATCATAGAGGCAACATATCAAACATGGGTGCTGGGCATCTGGAGAGACATCACTTTCTCTTCTTTTTTCCCGCCTGATGTTCTTCACAGCTCAGTCTGCGAAGTGACCTTCGAGGGCCCTGCCCAGTGGGATGTTCTTTCTGGGCAGAGGGAGGGGAGGGAGCAGATGTGGCTGGTTCTCTGCCACTGTGGGCAAGGCATCTGGCGATGTCCTGGAGCCCTTGCAGAATGCAATTGGCTATTTCTTGGAACGAGCAGGTGAGTTGCTCTTGGCCCTGCCTGATCTCTGCCAGACCTTGGCAGAGTTGAGCTACACCTTGCTCCGCACTGGTTCTGTGCTCAGTGAGCCGGACAGGTATCTGGCTTACCTCCCGGATCATCCTGTCCTGAAAAGCATTTAGGCTTTCACCAATCACCATACCTTGCTATTTGAGACAGGATGTCCTGGATAGCAGAGGGTTGGGTGTGGGGGCCAGTTGGAATCTGGATAGTTGGAATCTGTGGTCCAGCACTGCCAGAGACACTGGGTCCCCCCACCTCAGCCTCAGCCACATAACCCTCCTCTGACTCTACCTGCTCACCCACCTGTGCTGTGTTATGTTAAAAGCAAATAGAAGAATGAGTGGAAAAACGAAAAGAAAAAAAAAACATTAGACTTTTTGAACCACTAAATTAGATTTTTAGGAATATGTGTGTAAACTTACCTGGCAAGTCATGTAGCTGAACTATTTCAGGCAGGTCCGTGTCCATATGAGACACCCCACCCGCCTCCTCGTAGCTCACACAGTCCATCGCCAGCTCCTCAAGATCTGTGTATTCCACAGTGGCAGCTGGACCTCCCCCTGTTGCCCTTGAGGCATTCCACTCCGCAGACCTCTTGCCCTTCAGGCGGGATTTGAAGTCGGCCCAACTACATATGTGAGTAGAATTAGGGGTAAAGGACATATAAGTTAAGAATACCTGTTTATATTGATAGTACACATGTTATGTATTTGGTTGCTATAGGCAACATCACATCTACCTAAGTTGGTAACAATAATTAGGGCCGAAAATGGTGTGTCAATATACACTTACAGTCTTCGAACTTCCTGTGAGGTGCGGACTATTGAGCCGACTTCATTAACAGAATCAGTGATGTCCCTCCAGATTCGATCTTGGTAGCAGCACCCATGTTTTTGCTGCCTCAATTAATTTTTTCCATGGCCTGTGTGACCAAAACACGTAACTCCCTCTTAGTGAAGGCAGGCTGTCTTTTACGTTTTTTGGATGTAGCCTGTGAGCTATCATCCTGACCCTCCTCACCATCTTCCTCTTCACTAGCTGCTTGTGTACTTTGGGTTTGATATGGGAGTCCAGAATCTTCCTCAGTTTCCCCAGTATCTATGTCTGGCAGGGGATTCACAACTAACTCCTGGGTCTCAGAAGATGGTGTTTGAACAGTACTGGGTCCTGCTATTTCCACATCCTCACTGGCAGCCTGTAGCATCTGCCTCCACAGTGCTAAGCGCCTAGCTGTCAAAGCGCTCATCTTCTGTTGCACCATGTCCATCTCTGCTGCCATCTGCTCACGTGTAGCCATGTTGCTGGTGGCATGTGTGTTTGCACAGCTGTCTTGCGATTTATAGCTGCGTGTGATTTCCAGTGCGGTAATACGCACAGGTGTTAAAATTATGCAAATACTTCCAGTAATTGTCCTGGCTATTTAAACGCCTTGACTGCAGCCTGTGTGAGTGGGTGTATGATGAGAATTCTTGTTGCAAGACAGAAGCAAGGTGGACGGTGCCTAGCACATTTCAGAGTGAGTTTTTATTGCAGTATATAGCATAAAAAATTGCGCTTGTTAGCTTGCACATTTCTTACTGTTGTGTTGCGGATGGCGTATTTAGCACAAATTTAATAAACATTAAAAAATAGTTAGTATATAACCAAACCAAGTATGTATGTGTGTGCAAAGGTCCTTTGTAGTGGTTTATAATTAGGTCATTTTGTATGTTGTTTCTGGGTTTTTTTCTTATCTGTGTTAACATGTAGTATCTAATAGTTATCTTACAATCTTACATGTAATTTTCAGTGTGGCCGTTCTAGTGCAGCGGTGTTCTTTTTTTTTTGTTCTTATTGGCCATTTCTCTCTCTTGTAGGTGTCTCCATTGTTATTTTTTCCCTTTATATTTTGAGTGCCAAAGTAGGCCCATTTTCATTTTCTTGTCCCAAACAAGTGGTCCTATATTTTCTGAGCAAGTTGTTTGTTTAAAAATTTGTGTTAGAAACAAAACATACTTAGTAGTTTTTTCATATATTGTTGCAGTAATTATATGGGCAGAGGCATAACTAGGGTAGGGCGAGTGTGGCACGTGCCCTGGGCGCCTTGGCAGGCCCAGGAGAGGGGGCGCTGCCGGCGGCCAGGGCATCATGCCTCACTTGCCCCCGTCACGCCAAAATGTTAAGGGAGGAGAGCGCAGCGTCTCTCCCTCCCCTCACCACCGCTGCCAGCACTAGCAGCGCTGCCAGCAGTGCTGCGTGTGTCCGGTCTCCGGCGTTAGCCAATCAAAGCTTGCGGACCGGCTCCTGGCTGCCGGTCTGCGAGCTCTGATTGGCTGGCAAACCGGCGCCACACAGCCGCCGGAGACCTGGAGCGGTGAGGGGAAGGAGAGGCGCTGCGCTCTCCTCCCCTCACATAGCAACACAAGCGGTGAGTGACCGGGGGTGGGGGGGACTCGGGGGAGCACAGTGAGGCATGTATCTGGCACAGTGGGGCATGTATCTGGCACAGTGGGGCATGTATCTGGCACAGTGGGGCATGTATCTGGCACAGTGGGGCAATGTAACTGGCACTGTGGGGCAATGTAACTGGCACTGTGGGGCAATGTATCTGGTACTGTGGGGCATGTATCTGGTACTGTGGGGCATGTATCTGGCACTGTGGGGCATGTATCCGGCACTGTGGGGCATTGTATCTGGCACTGTGGGGCAATGTAACTGGCACTGTGGGCCATTTTCAGTGGCCACACCTCTTTTTTTTTGGGGGGGGCGCCATTTTCCATCTTGCCCTGGGCTCCGAAAACCCTAGCTACGCCTCTGTATATGGGTATGTTTTTTTAATCATAAACTTTGTTATTTGTGATGGCAACCTATGTTGTAGGTACTTAGCTAACTGTGGATTCATTTTTTTTTTTTTTTTTTTTTGGTATTTTGTTCCGTATTTTCATCATGAAGATATGGAGTACGCTCCTGCAGTAAGCGAACACCCATAAACTTTTACTTATATTTTTATTTCTAATGTGTGGTGTTAATTGATGGTGTGTTTTAATGATTCTTACCTTCATTTGAAGTTGGTGATGTCCATTCATGTGGCAGCGGAAGCCCTCTCACCACAACCCACGGAACCACTCCCACCCCAACCGGCGCAAGCCCTCCAACCCCAACCGGCTCCTCATCCTCCAAGGCAATGGAGGCGTGCAAGGCAACCAATTTTCCGTACCCGTGTCCTCCTTTTTGGGATGCCTGATGATGTAGTGTTGCGCAGATACAGACTGCCACCTCATCTAATCCTAGACACTCTCTCCATAGTAGAGAGTGATCTAGAACAATCCATTAGGTATCCTACAGCAATACCAGCATTGACACAATTCCTTGCTGTGTTACATTTTTTGGCCACTGGTTCCTACCAGCATGTCGTAGGGTTTCTGGTTGGCATGTCGCAGGGCCAGTTCAGTAAGGTCCTGCGGCGTGTCAGCCAAGCTTTCCTAACCCGAGTGAAGCAATTTATCGCAATGCCTTTGGATGTTGGTGCCCTGGCTGTGGTGATGCGGCAATTTCAGGAAGGGGGTAGTCGCTTCCCACATGTTATTGGGGTTGTGGATGGGGCACATGTTGCTATTGTTGCGCCAAGACATAATGAAGAAATCTATAGAAACAGAAAACTGTTTCAGTCTCTGAATGTAATGGTTGTTTGTGGGCCATCCCTCCAGATCCTGTCCCTGAATGCTAAGTTCCCTGGGAACTCCCATGATGCCCATGTCATTAGACAATCAGGGATATGGCAAAGATTAAGAACGATGGAAGGCCAAGACATGTGGCTATTGGGTGAGTTTTGTTTTTTTCATTATTTGAGCAGTCATATTTTTGGAATTACATTCTTTAATTTTTTTTTAACCTTTTTCTATTCTCATCTTATCAAATAGGAGACCGTGGCTATCCTTGCACCCCCTGGCTGATGACTCCTTACAGTAAACCCAGGCCAGGATCACAGACGGCATTTAACTCCGCGCTTACTGCAACTAGACAGCTGGTTGAGCGCACGATTGGTGTTCTTAAAGGGCGATTTCATGTGCTCCACCGCACTGGTGGCGACATATTGTATTCGCCGGAGATGGTAAGTAAAATTGTGGTCCTGTGCGCTATCCTACACAACATCGCTGTAAGGAGTTGCGTAGAGCTTCCCCACACGGAGGAATTGCCGGATGAGGAGCCAGGGGTTGGCCGTACATTCTGTGGGGGGAGTGTGTACCGCCGGGGGAATGCAGTAAGGGCTAGAATTGTCCGGGATTATTTCAGGTATTGTCTTTTTGTTTTATTTAGTTTTGTCTCCCAAAACTGTCTGTATTTGTTTATTAATTTTGTACTGATGACATTTAGGTAGCTTGGTAAAGTTCAGAGTGTGTTACTTTTGTTTTGTGAGTCTTTATTATTGTTTTAGGACATAATTAATCTGTAATGTTCTCCTTATCATGTTTGTTGTGTAAGATTGTTGTAGGCAATGGTTTTTTAAATTTTTTTTTAAACAATAATAACATTTGGGTTAATTGTGTTATTAACCATCATTTTTTTTTAATGTTATGTTTGGCTTGGGCATCTGTTTACAATATAAATGACACAACATCTGATACAAAAAATCTAAAACTTTGTGACTTTGTGTAGCTGATTGTTCCAGCAAAATGTGAGTACACAGATTGTACCATTTTTTTATTTTTACACCTTTTTGTGTTCTCTCTCTCTCTATATATATATATATATTTATAAATATATATATATTTTTTTTTAAGTTTAAATCTACATATATAAATATATATATCAATATATATCAATATATATCAATATATATATATATAGATATAGATATATAGATATAGAGATATATATATAGACGTATATGTTTATGAATTACGGAAAAAAAATACTGGTATATGTATGTGTGTGTATCTATATAACTATCTAGAGTAGGGGTGGGCAAAATATGGCCCGCGGGCCGGATGCGGCCCGCAAACCGATCCTGCCCGGCCCACTGCCTCCCACCAGCGAGCAATGACAAGCGGCCCGACCAGCTGAGCTGCTTGTCATTGCTCTGCACTGCAGTACCTCCAAGCTGCCAGCGGCGCCTCTCTCCCCTGCTGCTGCGTTGTAGCAGCCTCCTCCAGAGTCCCCAGTGACAACGGCTGTGTTCAGCCGAGAAGGGGGCGGGGCTAGGTGCCGATGATGGGGCGGGGCTACACGGGACCTCAGGGGGCGGAGCTACACGGGACAAGAGCCAGACTGCTACAGATCCATCCTTCCTGCCACTGCCAGCCAGATCAGTAAGTTAATGGGAAAAGTAAAAGATCTTTAGCTCTCGCTGTACCAACCCCTCCCGTGTTCTATCACCATGTCACCCCCATGTTCTGTCACTATGTCACCCCCCCGTGTTCTGTCACTGTGTCACCCCCCCGTGTTCTGTCACTGTCACCCCCACGTGTTCTGTCACTATGTCACACCCCCGTGTTCTGTCACTGTGTCACCTCCCCGTGTTCTATCACTGTGTCACCTCCCTGTGTTCTGTCACTGTGTCACCTCCCCGTGTTCTGTCACTGTCACCCCCCCGTGTTCTGTCACTATGTCACACCCCCGTGTTCTGTCACTGTGTCACCTCCCCGTGTTCTGTCACTGTGTCACCTCCCCGTGTTCTGTCACTGTGTCACACCCCCCGTGTTCTGTCACTGTGTCACCTCCCCGTTTTCTGTCACTGTGTCACACCCCCCGTGTTCTGTCACTGTGTCACCTCCCCGTGTTCTGTCGCTGTCAACCCCACCATGTTCTGTCACCATGTCACACCCCCAGTTTGGACATGCCTGCATTAAAGTGTGCTTTGTGCCTTGCTTGTATAAAAGGTAATGTGAGTAAGTTAGTAATGTTTATTTTGCCTCTTAATTTAATTAATGTTGCAGTTGGAGATCCCAGTATACTTTTGCTGGCATTCTGGCGACCATGCGCCAGCAGCTGGAAGCCTTGCTGGAGAACGTCGAAAAACGACAAAAATTTTGCTAAAATATATATATATATATATATATATATATATATATATATATATATATATATATATATATATATATATATATATATATATATAAAGTTCCAAAAAAAAAAAAATATGTTCAAAATAAATAAAAATTTAGTTCAAGTTAAGCGGGTGTTGTGTTTATTAATGCAATAAATGACCAGAAGATTGGCTAGCAGAAATTGGTTACCTTAAACATTGCACACATGTAACTTACGATTTTTAATTTAAATTTAACAAAAAAAAAAAAAAAATGAGTTAGGAGGTTATTGTTTTGAAAAACATGTAAACACATTTATTCACAAACTACACCTCTACACCAAAAAAAAACAAAAAAAACATTACACCAGGCACATTTACCACATCTATATTTTTCATTTATAAATTCCAATGTTGATGGCCAATTATGCCTACAAAGTGTTCTTCAGGTATTCTTTGAAGACTTAATTGGTCATGACCATTATCATTCATTACACTAATTGTAATCGTAATTGAGGAAGGCTTGTGGCGTTTGAACTGAAAGCTGTAATTTAACAAAAAAAAAACATTGCTGTGCGTATTTTTGCTAAAGCGTGTGCAATTTTAAGAGGAATGTGTAAATCTACCAGAAGTTAGGATTTTTACGATGAGGTTTGTGGTAATGCGATGGGTTCGCATTAGTGCGATGTCATTTGGCATACGCCTACTTTGTGTAATACTGCGTACGAAATAGCAAACATACGTTGGGGGCGGTTATTCGCTATTCTGCAACGTGTTCGCAATATTGCGAATATGTTGTGCGAACGAAAAAAATAGCGATCAACTCGGAATCACCCCCATTGTCAGATGTTGTGGTGTGCCCCAAACAAACACCCCTGTTGGCACTCACTGCAATTACACTACTCCTCCTCAGCCTGGTCTGGCTCCCCCTCTCTTTTCCCTGCAAGCTGCAGCAGCTTACTTACAAGTCAGTCACTCACTGACACTGACAGTCGCAGACTCGTACTGCTGCTGCTGGAAAAATGAGTGACGTGTCAATGCTGCTGCCGACCGCCAGCCAGTATTGAATTTGTCTTCCTAAGAGGAATGCTGGCTGCATGCTGCTCCTCATTAGTGGCTGGTGTTGGCATAGCATAGAGGGAGAGAGGTGGGCGTGCGAGCAGCATGATGTCATCACGTCCGTCACATCACGCTGTTTTTGTACATGGAATTGGAGCCGGGAGTTTGAAAGCCGGTGGCAGTGGCACCCTTTATTAACCCAGGTGTCCGTTTAGTAATGCAGTCCTGACAGGGTGCAGCACAGAGGGGACAGTAATCAGCCTGCTCGGCGATCGCTGCATCAGGCATGTGAGGTCAGGGTGCTAAACATTAGGGGGTGCCTGTGCGCACCAGGCACCCCCCCTGCGCACACCTATGATTACACTTATTAATTTGCTAGTGTATTTGTAGCTGAGATGCGTATGACTTCGCCCATACTGTGTACACTAACATCAATGCATGTGCAGTTGCTAAAAGTAACAATATTCCTCTGCAATGCATACTTGCGAGCAACTGAACTCTGAATCTGTGGCCCTCAGTTTTCAATAGAAATACTGTTTCTGTTTCACACAATGGAGGTCATTCCGAGTTGATTGCTCGCTAGCAGTTTTTAGCAGCCGTACAAACGCTATGCCGCCGCCCACTGGGAGTGTATTTTAGCTTAGCAGAAGTGCAAAAGTTTTTATCGCAGAGCGCCTGCAAAAAAATTTTGTGTAGTTTACTAGTTTCAGAGTAGCTCAAAACCTACTCAGTGCTTGCGATCAGTTCAGACTATTCAGTTCTGGATTTGACGTCACACACCCGCCCAGCATTCGCCCAGCCACGCCTGCGTTTTCCCTGGCACGCCTGCATTTTTCAGAACACTCCCTGAAAATGGTCAGTTGTCACCCAGAAACGCCCACTTCATGTCAATCACTCTGCGGCAACCAGTGCGACTGAAATGCATCGCTAGAACCTGGGCAAAACTGCATCGTTCGTTGTGCCCGTACGTCGCACGTACGCATTGCGCTGCATACGCATGTGCAGAACTGCCGTTTTTTAGCCTGATCGCTGCGCTACGAACAAATGCAGCTAGCGATCAACTCGGAATGACCACCAAGAGCTGCAAAGCGTTTCAGCTGTAAAAACGCTGCATGCCAGAGAAACAGCATTTCCCATTGAAAGCTACAGTGCGCCGTATGTTACTAATGAAGTTATACAACGTTTGAACACCACAGGGATCATTTAAAGCACCTGAATAAAGAGTATGACACAGATTTGGTGCATTTAGGTTTTTACTTTGTTAGAGATGTGCGGCGGACACTTTTTCGTGTTTTGGTTTTGGATCTGGATCCTTGCTCATGCTTTGGATCTGGATTGGTTTTGCCAAAACCATCCTTTCGGGTTTTGGGTTTGGATCTGGATGATTTTTGAAAAAAACACAAAAACAGCTAAAATCACAGAATTTGGGGGTAATTTTGATCCTACGGTGTTATTAACCTTAATAACATTCATTTCCACTCATTTCCAGTCTATTCTGAACACCTCACACCTCACAATATTGTTTTTAGGCCAAAAGGTTGCACCGAGGTAGCTGGATGACTTTGCTAAGCAACACAAGTGTACGGCACAAACACCGGACCCATCTAGGAGTGGCACTGCAGTGTCAGACAGGATGGCACTTAAAATAACTAGGCCCCAAAAAGCACATCATGCAAAGAAGACAAAGAGGTGTATAGAGGTAGCTTTGCTTTGCTAAGCGACACAAGTGTGCGGCACAAACACCTGGCTCATCTAGGAGTGGCACTGCAGTGTCAGACAGGATGGCACTTTCAAAAACTAGGCCCCAAACAGCACATCATGCAAAGAAGAAAAAGAGGTGCAATGAGATCGCTGGGTGATTAAGCTAAGCGACACAAGTGTGCGACACAAACACTTGGCCCTTCTAGGAGTGGCACTGCAGTGGCAGACAGGATGGCACTTTCAAAAAATAGGCCCCATACAGCTTATCATGCAAAGAAGAAAAAGAGGTGCAATGAGGTAGCTGGATGACTAAGTGTTAGGATCTCCTGTTCTGTACTGCCACGTCGCCATGGCAACCGGGAGGCAAGTGTTAGCGAAGTAACTTGAGTGCAGCTGATACTCCGGTCCGGGTTTTTACTGTGTAGTGGTTACAGGCTCTGTGCGCACGGCAGGGAATCCGGCGCTGGTTTTGTGCTCACAGTCTGTGAGGTCTGAGTGGGGCGTGGACAGCACCTGCTATATAAACCATCCTCTCAGGCTAGGCAAATGCTGCTGAATCTTTGTTTGTTAGTCAGTTCCAGAGAGTTAGCTAGTACTGTGTGACTTTGTATTTACTTGTTGCTTACTGCGAATAGGCCTTGGGATTCGGTACTTCATTCTGCCAATCCGGACCTAGCAGTAAGACTAGAGTCAGTTGTTTAACCTGCTGGGGTTCTTTTGCTATTCTGTGAACCCAGCAGGTTTGGGCTGTACTCTCAGACCTGCTTGCTTAATCCTCCCTCACTGTGCAGGGCGTCCAGGTGTCAGTTTAGTGGCAGTAAGCTGAACATGTGCCCTGCAAGTGGGGGTTAGGATTGTGGATACTCTCCTTGTGTCTATATTTCTCTCTCTGACCAAGGAGTTTATTCCCACACCCGTTGGTAACCCTTTGGGGTTTTTCCTGTTGCTCTTAGCAACATCATTTTGGGTGCTCCACATGTTAAATCACTACATCTCGCTTCATTGTCCGCTCTATTCCATCTGAGCATTCCTGACACTAGGGAGACACCCAATTCCTGAGCCTTTGGGCTTCCCCGTTCATTTTGTGTTTATTAGTTATTCCATCACCTCCTGTGTATGTTGTGTTATACTGTCTGTGAGTTCGTTGTGCCTCGCATCCCTCTCTGTTCATACACCGGTATACTCCTGTTAGCACTGGTGTGCGTAACATATTCAGCAGCCCTACTCCTGTTGAAATTTTGTGGGAATATGGAGCATACCCCTCAAAATACTTTGCAACAGGTGGTCGATCAGGTGCAGGTCCTGACTCGACAATTTAATGAGATGTCCATTAAGATGAACATCCCGCAGGCCGCTAGCGGAGCTCCCGCAGCAGCAGCGGCAAGTTTAGGGGTTAAGGAGCCGAAAGTAAATCTCCCGGATCATTTTTCTGGAGATCGCTCGCAGTTCTTTTGTTTCAAGGAGAGCAGTAAGCTATATTTCAGGCTTAGGCCCCAGTCTTCTGGGTCGGAGATTCAGCGGGTGGGCATGGTGATTTCCTTGCTACAAGGAGACCCACAGGTCTGGGCATATGGGTTGCAGCCTGACTGTCCGTCGCTTAAAAATGTTGATGCTTTTTTTTACGGCACTGGGCATTTTGTATGATGACCCTGACAAGATGGCTTCAGCCGAGGCTCAGATTACGGTCCTAAAGCAAGGGCGACGGCCAGCTGAGGTTTATAGTACGGAGTTTCGGAGGTTGGCTCATGATACCCAGTGGAATGACCCAGCCCTGAGAAACCAGTACCGAAGGGGCCTTTCTGAACAGATAAAGGACCAACTGGCACAATATCCCTAGCCTGATAGCTTAGATCAGCTCATGCAGTTATCCATCCGGGTGGATAGATGGCTGAGAGAGCGTAGGCTTGAAAGGGAGACCGCAGTTTCCTTTTTTCCCAAGGGAACCTCAGACTATGAGGAATATTCCGAGGAGCCTATGCAGATTGGGGCTACCCGCCTCTCCTCGCAAGAGAAGACGCGGAGGAGACAGCAGGGTTTGTGTTTGTACTGTGGGAATAAAGGTCATGTCGTAGTATCATGCCCAGAAAAGCCGGAAAACTTCAGGGCCTGAGGGTGATGGGAAATATCCTGTCAGGCCAGAAGTCAGATTTTCCCAAAAAGACTTTTCTCATTCCGGTGACTTTGGAGATCCTCGGTCAAACTGTCAAGACTGAGGCCTTTGTTGACAGTGGGGCCGATGGGGTTTTCATGGACCGTCAATTCGCCCAGGAACACTCTGTTCCCTCAGTACCTTTGGCATCAGAGATTGAGATCTGTGGGTTAAACGGGGAACCATTGTCCCAGGGTAAAATTACCTCCTGCACCAGCCAAATTCCTTTGTTTATTGGAGCCACGCACTCTGAAAAATTGTCTTTCTATGTGACTGTCTGTTCTTTTGCCCCATTGGTTTTGGGGTTACCCTGGTTAAGGGCCCATAACCCTCAATTTAACTGGGTCTCTGGGGAGATTCTTAGTTGGGGTAGTGATTGTTTTAGGAGTTGCTTGAGCCTTCCAGTCAGGCTCTCGCAGCTAAGTTTGCCAGGATTGCCAGGATGTTATGCAGATTTTGCGGACGTGTTCTCCAAAAAAGTTGCGGAGGTACTACCTCCCCATCGCCCCTATGACTGTGCCATTGATTTGTTGCCAGATGCTAAGTTTCTCAAGAGCAGGTTGTACTCCCTGTCACGTCCTGAGACTCAGGCTATGGCAGAGTACATTCAGGAGAACTTGGCTAAGGGATTTATCAGACCCTCACAGTCCCCAGTTGGGTCGGGGTTCTTCTTCGTGGGTAAAAAGGACGGTTCGTTGCGACCCTGCATCGACTTCAGGGAATTGAACCATATCACGATTAAAAACTCATACCCACTGCCTCTCATTTCGGTCTTGTTTGACCAGCTTCGTACTGCCACCATTTTTTCTAAGATTGACCTACGCGGTGCTTACAATCTAATCCAAATAAGAGAGGGGGATGAATGGAAGACTGCCTTTAATACCCACTCAGGGCATTATGAATATTTGGTGATGCCTTTTGGGCTCTCTAATGCCCCGGCAGTCTTCCAGGAATTCATGAACGATGTGCTCAGGGAATATTTGGATAGATTTTTAGTTGTTTATCTAGATGACATCCTAATCTTCTCCCATTCCCTGGAGGAACATCGGAAGCATGTACGCTTAGTCCTCCAGAAACTCAGAGACCACCAGCTTGGGGCGAAGCTGGGGAAGTGCGAATTTGAAGTCCAGCAAATCGCATTTCTAGGGTATATTATCTCCTCAGAAGGTTTCCAAATGGAGGGTTCTAAGGTACAGGCAGTCCTGGATTGGGTGCAGCCCACTAGTTTGAAGGCGCTTCAGCGTTTTCTGGGCTTTGCAAATTTTTATAGACGGTTCATCGCTGGATTTTCGTCTATAGTGGCCCCCTTGGTGGCACTCACTAAGAAAGGGGCGGATGTTGCTCACTGGTCTTGTGAGGCCAAAGCGGCCTTTGCCCGTCTCAAAAGGGCATTTGTCTCAGCCAAGGTGCTGCGACACCCAGATCCAGAGCGTCCTTTTGTGGTAGAAGTGGATGCCTCTGAGATAGGTATTGGGGCAGTGCTCTCTCAGATGGGGGTGTCTGATAATCGCCTTCATCCCTGTGCTTACTTTTCCCGTAAATTTTCGTCTGCCGAGATGAATTATGATGTGGGTAACCGGGAATTGTTGGCTATAAAGGATGCACTCGGGGAGTGGAGACACTGGCTTGAGGGGGCTAAGTTTGTGGTCTCAATTCTCACCGACCATGCCGCTTCGCTGGCATATTTAGAGTCAGCGAAGCGGCTCAATGCCAGGCAAGCACGATGGGCTTTGTTTTTTGCTCGCTTTAATTTTTTGATAACATATCGCCCTGGGTCAAAAAACATCAAGGCTGATGCGCTCTCGCGGAGTTTTGCTCCAGTCGAAGAGACCACCGAGGAGCCATTGCCCATTGTGTCCCCATCATGTATTAAAGTGGGCATTACCCAGGACCTCTTGTCATTAGTCCTTAGAGCACAGGAGCAGGCTCCTCCAGACCTTCCGGTAGGTCTCTTGTTTGTACCTCCTAGGTTAAGACAGCGAGTGTTCCTGGAATTCCATGCCAAGAGGTCGGCAGGGAATCCGGGTATTGCCAGAACTCGGGAGTTGCTGTCTAGGGCGGTGTGGTGGCCCTCGGTGGCTAGGGATGTGGATCAGTGGGTTCGGGCCTGTGACGTTTGTGCCCGAAATAAAACTCCTAGAGGGGTTCCTGTCGGCCCATTACATCCACTCTCTATTCCATCTAAGCCATGGACCCACATTTCCATGGATTTTGTGGTGGACTTGCCGAAATCCTCGGGGATGACAGCCATTTGAGTTGTCGTTGACAGGTTTTCGAAGATGGCGCATTTCGTTCCACTGGTTGGGTTGCCATCGGCCAGACGCCTGTCTGAGTTATTTATGCAGCATGTTGTGCGCCTCCACGGGTTGCCACTTGATGTGGTCTCTGACCGTGGATCCCAGTTTGTGGCCAAATTCTGGAGGGCATTTTGTTCTGATCTCCAGATTTCTGTGAGCTTGTCGTCAGGCTACCATCCATAGTCTAATGGGCAGACTGAGAGGGTGAACCAGTCCTTGGAGCAGTTCCTCAGGTGTTATGTCTCCAAGTGTCATACTGACTGGGTTGCTCATCTGTCCATGGCGGAGTTTGCCTATAACAACGCGGCTCACTTTGCTACAGGGATCTCTCCCTTCCTTTGTGTGTATGGGCATCATCCTAAGGCCAATTCTTTTGACCCCCTGGATTCCACGCTTGGTGGTTCCTCTGTGGTTTCGGCCCTTAGGGGTATTTGGAGGAAAGTTCAGAAAGCCCTTGTGTCTGTGTCATTAGTGACCAAAAGGGTTTTTGATAAGCGGAGAAGACCCTGCAGCTTTAAATTAGGAGACTTCGTCTGGTTGTCCACCAAGAATTTGAAGTTGAGACAGCCATCTCATAAGTTAGGCCCCCGGTTCATCGGCCCTTATAAGATCACCAGGGTTATCAATCCGGTGGCATTTCAGTTAGATCTGCCCCGTTCCTTGGGTATCAATAAAACATTTCATTGTTCCTTTTTAAAACTGGCGGTTAGTAATCCTTCTTCCAGTGGAAGACCTTCTCCTCTTCTGATACGGGGTCAGAGGGAGTTTGTGGTTGAAAGGGTTCTTGACTCCAAGATGGTTCGGGGTCGGCTGTCATTTTTGGTGCACTGGAAGGGGTATGGCCCGGAGGAGCGGTCGTGGGTGCGCAGTTGTGATCTTCATGCCCCCAGACTGATACGCTCTTTCTTCTCGCAGTTCCCCGATAAACCCGGTGGTAGGGGTTCTTTGACCCCTCGTCAGAGGGGGGGTACTGTTAGGATCTCCTGTTCTGTACTGCCACGTCGCCATGGCAACCGGGAGGCAAGTGTTAGCGAAGTAACCTGAGCGCAGCTGATACTCCGGTCCGGGTTTTTACTGTGTAGTGGTTACAGGCTCTGTGCACGGCAGGGAATCCGGCGCTGGTTTTGTGCTCACAGTCTGTGAGGTCTGAGTGGGGCGTGGACAGCACCTGCTATATAAACCATCCTCTCAGGCTAGGCAAATGCAGCTGAATCTTTGTTTGTTAGTCAGTTCCAGAGAGTTAGCTAGTACTGTGTGACTTTGTATTTACTTGTTGCTTACTGCGAATAGGCCTTGGGATTCGGTACTTCATTCTGCCAATCCGGACCTAGCAGTAAGACTGGAGTCAGTTGTTTAACCTGCTGGGGTTCTTTTGCTATTCTGTGAACCCAGCAGGTTTGCGGCTGTACTCTCAGACCTGCTTGCTTAATCCTCCCTCACTGTGCAGGGCGTCCAGGTGTCAGTTTAGTGGCAGTAAGCTGAACCTGTGCCCTGCAAGTGGGGGTTAGGATTGTGGATACTCTCCTTGTGTCTATATTTCTATCTCTGACCAAGGAGTTTATTCCCACACCCGTTGGTAACCCTTTGGGGTTTTTCCTGTTGCTCTTAGCAACATCATTTTGGGTGCTCCACATGTTAAATCACTACATCTCACTTCATTGTCCGCTCTATTCCATCTGAGCATTCCTGACACTAGGGAGACACCCAATTCCTGAGCCTTTGGGCCACCGACAGCATCTCCTGCACACCCCTGTAATTTAAAAAAAAATTCTGCACCACCAAATTAATTGTATGTGCAAAACATGGGACGTGCTGGAATTTGCCCAGATGTAATGCACGGACAATATTGGTGGACTTATACGGCAGTACCTCTGGCCTTATACGGCAGTACCACTGGACTTACACAGCAGTACCACTGGAGTTATACAGCAGTACCACTGGACTTATACGGCAGTACCTCTAGACTTATACGGCAGTACCACTGAAATTATAAGGCAGTACCACTGGACTGGACTTATACGGCAATACCACTGGACTTATACGGTAGTACCACTGGACTGGACTTATACAGCAGTACCACTGGACTTATATGGCAGTACCACTGGACTGGATTTATACGGCAGTACCACTGGACTTATATGGCAGTACCACTGGACTGGACTTATACAGCAGTACCACTGGACTTATATGGCAGTACCACTGGACTGGATTTATACTGCAGTACCACTGGACTTATACGGTAGTACCACTGGACTTATTCGGCAGTACCACCGGACTGGACTTATACAGCAGTACCAGTGGACTTATACGGCAGTACCAGTGCCGGCGGAACCCGCTCAGCAAAGGGATACAAAGCAGGGAGGCGCGAGGCAGGAGAGGCGCTCTCCCTGCTCTGCTCTGCATCTGCATCCCTGCATCCCTGTTTGTTAGTCAGTTCCAGAGAGTTAGCTAGTACTGTGTGACTTTGTATTTACTTGTTGCTTACTGCGAATAGGCCTTGGGATTCGGTACTTCATTCTGCCAATCCGGACCTAGCAGTAAGACTGGAGTCAGTTGTTTAACCTGCTGGGGTTCTTTTGCTATTCTGTGAACCCAGCAGGTTTGCGGCTGTACTCTCAGACCTGCTTGCTTAATCCTCCCTCACTGTGCAGGGCGTCCAGGTGTCAGTTTAGTGGCAGTAAGCTGAACCTGTGCCCTGCAAGTGGGGGTTAGGATTGTGGATACTCTCCTTGTGTCTATATTTCTATCTCTGACCAAGGAGTTTATTCCCACACCCGTTGGTAACCCTTTGGGGTTCTTTCCTGTTGCTCTTAGCAACATCATTTTGGGTGCTCCACATGTTAAATCACTACATCTCGCTTCATTGTCCGCTCTATTCCATCTGAGCATTCCTGACACTAGGGAGACACCCAATTCCTGAGCCTTTGGGCCACCGACAGCATCTCCTGCACACCCCTGTAATTTAAAAAAAAATTCTGCACCACCAAATTAATTGTATGTGCAAAACATGGGACGTGCTGGAATTTGCCCAGATGTAATGCACGGACAATATTGGTGGTTTTATACGGCAGTACCTCTGGCCTTATACGGCAGTACCACTGGACTTACACAGCAGTACCACTGGAGTTATACAGCAGTACCACTGGACTTATACGGCAGTACCTCTAGACTTATACGGCAGTACCACTGAAATTATAAGGCAGTACCACTGGACTGGACTTATACGGCAATACCACTGGACTTATACGGTAGTACCACTGGACTGGACTTATACAGCAGTACCACTGGACTTATATGGCAGTACCACTGGACTGGATTTATACGGCAGTACCACTGGACTTATATGGCAGTACCACTGGACTGGACTTATACAGCAGTACCACTGGACTTATATGGCAGTACCACTGGACTGGATTTATACTGCAGTACCACTGGACTTATACGGTAGTACCACTGGACTTATTCGGCAGTACCACCGGACTGGACTTATACAGCAGTACCAGTGGACTTATACGGCAGTACCAGTGCCGGCGGAACCCGCTCAGCAAAGGGATACAAAGCAGGGAGGCGCGAGGCAGGAGAGGCGCTCTCCCTGCTCTGCATCCCTGCGCTGTGCACTGTTCTGTCGGCTGCCACTGTGCCTGTCACACTGTGGCAGACAGCGGAGCCGTGGCAGCATGAGGCACGACTCCTCTAATCCACCCGTGCCGCTGATTATTGTGTCAGTGCAGTGGGGCTAGCAGGAGGAGAGAGGGAGCTGGAAGGGTCAGACGTAACTAGTTATGGCTCCGGGAGCAGACAGCTTCTGTTACTGCAGACTGCCAGGAGCCACTAGATGCTCCCATCTCCACCTGCCTAAAGGAACAATAGATAGAGAGACAGCCCGGGACCCTGCTGTGAGTGTGGGAGGAACTTCAACTGGGTGAGTTTGTTTTCTGTGTGATTATCTATCTTATTCTATCTATCTATCTGTCTGTCTGTCTGTCTGTCTGTCTGTCTGTCTCTGTACAGTAACTATCTATCTATCTAATCTATCTTTATCTGTCTGCCTATATCAAGCAATCTCTATATATGTGGGGGTGAATAATATACTGTATGTGTATACAATATATATATATATATATATATATATATATATATATATATATATATATATATATGTACTGCTCAAAAAATAAAGGGAACACTTAAACAACACAATGTAACTCCAAGTCAATCACACTTCTGTGAAATAAAACTGTCCACTTAGGAAGCAACACTGATTGACAATCAATTTCATATGCTGTTGTGCAAATGGAATAGACAACAGGTGGAAATTATAGGCAATTAGCAAGACACCCCCAATAAAGGAGTTGTTCTGCAGGTGGTGACCACAGACCACTTCTCAGCTCCTATGCTTTCTGGCTGATGTTTTGGTCACTTTTGAAAGCTGGCGGTGCTTTCACTCTAGTGGTAGCATGAGACGGAGTCTACAACCCACACAAGTGGCTCAGGTAGTGCAGCTCATCCAGGATGGCACATCAATGCGAGCTGTGGCAAGAAGGTTTGTTGTGTCTGTCAGGGTAGTGTCCAGAGCATGGAGGCGCTACCAGGAGACAGGCCAGTACATCAGGAGACATGGAGGAGGTCGTAGGAGGGCAACAACCCAGCAGCAGGACCGCTACCTCCGCCTTTGTGCAAGGAGGAACAGGAGGAGCACTGCCAGAGCCCTGCAAATTGACCTCCAGCAAGCCACAAATGTGCATGTGTCTACTCAAACGATCAGAAACAGACTCCATGAGGGTGGTATGAGTGCCCGACGTCCACAGGTGAGGGTTGTGCTTATAGCCCAACACCGTGCAGGACGTTTGGCATTTGTCAGAGAACACCAAGATTGGCATATTCGCCACTGGCGCCCTGTGCTCTTCACAGATGAAAGCCGGTTCTCACTGAGCACATGTGACAGACGTGACAGAGTCTGGAGACGCCATGGAGAACGTTCTGCTGCTTGCAACATCCTCCAGCATGACCGGTTTGGCAGTGGGTCAGTAATGGTGTGGAGTGGCATTTCTTTGGGGGGCCGCACAGCCCTCCATGTGCTCGCCAGAGGTAGCCTGACTGCCATTAGGTACCGAGATGAGATCCTCAGATCCCTTGTGAGACCATATGCTTGTACGGTTGGCCTTGGGTTCCTCCTAATGCAAGACAATGCTAGACCTCATGTGGCTGGAGTGTGTCAGCAGTTCCTGCAAGACGAAGGCATTGATGCTATGGACTGGCCCGCCCGTTCCCCAGACCTGAATCCAATTGAGCACATCTGGGACATCATGTCTCGCTCCATCTACCAACGTCATGTTGCACCACAGACTGTCCAGGAGTTAGCGGATGCTTTAGTCCAGATCTGGGAGGAGATCCCTCAGGAGACCATCCGCCACCTCATCAGGGGCATGCCCAGGCATTGTAGGGAGGTCATACAGGCACGTGGAGGCCACACACACTACTGAGCCTCATTTTGACTTGTTTTAAGGACATTACATCAAAGTTGGATCAGCCTATAGTGTGTTTTTGCACTTTAATTTTGAGTGTGACTCCAAATCCAGACCTCCATGGGTTAATAAATTTGATTTCCATTGATAATTTTTGTGTGATTTTGTTGTCAGCACATTCAACTATGTAAAGAACAAAGTATTTAATAAGAATATTTCATTCATTCAGATCTAGGATGTGCTGTTTAAGTGTTCCCTCTATTTTTTTGAGCAGTATATATATATATATATATATATATATATATATATATATATATATATATATATATTCCATAGAGTGGGCGGCACTCAGAGACTGAACATTGGTGAATGCAAAAAACCCTGCAGTGTGGGTTTAATCAAATGGTGACGTTTCGGGGACTTGTCCACTTATTCAGACAAAAATATAGTGCAAAGTGTGATAATAAATGCAAGAGGTAATGAGCAATAACTTACCCCCCTCCTGTTCCTCCCCAAGTATGGTCCGTGATGCCGCCGGCTTGTATTTATTGTCACACTGTGTACTGTATTTTTGTCTGAAGAAGGCAAGTTCCCGAAACATCACCATTTAATTAAACACACACTGCAGGGTTTTTTGCATCCACCAATGTCCAGTCTCTGAGTGCCGCCCGATCATGGACTGCATGTGTATGGGAGCCATCGCCCACTAGGAGGGCACCAGAGCTAGTAATATATAAATATACAGGTTGAGTATCCCTTATCCAAAATGCTTGGGACCGGAAGTATTTTGAATATCGGATTTTTCCGTATTTTGGAATAATTGCATACCATAATGATATATCTTGGCGATGGGACCTAAGTCTAAGCACAGAAGGCATTTATGTTTGATATACACCTTATACACACAGCCTGAAGGTAATTTTAGCCAATATTTTTAATAACTTTGTGCATTAAACAAAGTGTGTGTACATTCACACAATTCATTTATGTTTCATATACAACTTATACACACATCCTGAAGGTCATTTAATACAATATTTTAATAGCTTTGTGTATTAAACAAAGTTTGTGTACATTGAGCCATCAGAAAACAAAGGTTTCACTATCTCGCTCAAAAAATTCCGTATTTCGGAATATTCTGTATTTCGGAATATTTGGATATGGGATACTCAACCTGTGTATATATTAGAGATGTGCACCGGAAATTTTTCAGGTTTTGTGTTTTGGTTTTGGTTTCGGTTCCACGGCCGTGTTTTGGATTCGGACGCGTTTTGGCAAAACCTCCCTGAAAATTTTTTGTTGGATTCGGGTGTGTTTTGGATTTGGGTGTTTTTAAAAAAAAAAAAACCCTCAAAAACAGCTTCAATCATAGAATTTGGGGGTCATTTTGATCCCATAGTATTATTAACCTCAATAACCATAATTTACACTCATTTCTAGTCTATTCTGAACACCTCACACCTCACAATATTATTTTTAGTCCTAAAATTTGCACCGAGGTCACTGGATGACTAAGCTAAGCGACCCAAGTGGGCGGCACAAACACCTGGCCCATATAGGAGTGGCACTGCAGTGTCAGACAGGATGGCACTTAAAAAAATTAGCCCCAAACATCACATGATGCAGAAATAAATTAAATAAAAAAGAGGTGCAAGATGGAATTGTCCTTTGGCCCTCCCACCCACCCTTATGTTGCATAAACAGGACATGCACACTTTAACAAACCCATCATTTCAGCCACACGGTCTGCCACACGACTTTGGCTGAAATGACTGGTTGGTTTGGGGCCCCACCAAAAAAGAAGCAATCAATCTCTCCTTGCACAAACTGGCTCTACAGAGGCAAGATGTCCACCTCCTCCTCATCGTCCGATTCATCACCCCTTTAACTGTGTACATCCCCCTCCTCACAGAGTATTAATTCGTCCCCACTGGAATCCACCATCTCAGGTCCCTGTGTACTTTCTGGAGGCAATTGCTGGTGAATGTCTCCATGGAGGAATTGATTATAATTCATTTTGATGAACATCATCTTCTCCACATTTTCTGAAAGTAACCTCGTACGCCGATTGCTGACAAGGTGAGCGGCTGCACTAAACACTCTTTCGGAGTACACACTGGAGGGGGGGCAACTTAGGTAAAATAAAGCAAGTTTGTGCAAGGGCCTCCAAATTGCCTCTTTTTCCTGCCAGTATACGTACGGACTGTCTGACGTGCCTACTTGGATGCGGTCACTCATATAATCCTCCACCATTCTTTCAATGGTGATAGAATCATATGCAGTGACAGTAGACGACATGTCAGTAATCGTTGTCAGGTCCTTCAGTCCGGACCAGATGTCAGCACTCGCTCCAGACTGCCCTGCATCACCGCCAGCAAGTGGGCTCGGAATTCTTAGCCTATTACTCACAGCCCTAGTTGCGGGAGAATGTGAAGGAGGAGCTGTTGACGGGTCACGTTCCGCTTGACTTGACAAGTGTCTCACCAGCAGGTCTTTGAACATGTGCAGATTTGTGTCTGCCGGAAAGAGAGATACAACGTAGGCTTTAAACCTAGGATCGAGCCTGGTGGCCAAAATGTAATGCTCTGATTTCAACAGATTGACCACCCGTGAATCCTGGTTAAGCGAATTAAGGCCTCCATCCACAAGTCCCACATGCCTAGCGGAATTGCTCTGTTTTAGCTCCTCCTTCAATCTCTCCAGCTGCTTCTGCAAAAGCTTGATGAGGGGAATGACCTGATTTAGGCTGGCCGTGTCTGTACTGACTTCACGTGTGGCAAGTTCAAAGGGTTGCAGAACCTTGCACAACGTTGAAATCATTCTCCACTGCGCTTGAGTCAGGTACATTCCCCCTCCTTTGCCTATATCGTAGGCAGATGTATAGGCTTGAATGGCCTTTTGCTGCTCCTTCATCCTCTGAAGCATATAGAGGGTTGAATTCCACCTCGTTACCACCTCTTGCTTCAGATGATGGCGGGGCAGGTTCAGGAGTGTTTGCTGGTGCTCCAGTCTTCGGCACGCGGTGGCTGAATGCCGAAAGTGGCCCACAATTCTTCGGCCCACCGACAGCATCTCTTGCACGCCCCTGTCCTTTTTTAAATAATTCTGCACCACCAAATTCAATGTATGTGCAAAACATGGGACATGCTGGAATTTACCCACATGTAATGCACGCACAATATTGGTGGCATTGTCCGATGTCACAAATCCCCAGGACAGTCCAATTGGGGTAAGCCATTCTGCGATGATGTTCCTCAGTTTCCGTAAGAAGTTGTCAGCTGTGTGCCTCTTATGGAAAGCGGTGATACAAAGCGTAGCCTGCCTAGGAACGAGTTGGCGTTTGCGAGATGCTGCTGCTGTTCTTGCTGCGGGAGGCAATACATCTACCCAGTGGGCTGTCACAGTCATATAGTCCTGAGTCTGCCCTGCTCCACTTGTCCACTTGTCCGTGGTTAAGTGGACATTGGGTACAACTGCATTTTTTAGGACACTGGTGACTCTTTTTCTGACGTCTGTGTACATTCTCATTATCGCCTGCCTAGAGTAGTGGAACCTAGATGGTATTTGGTAATGGGGACACAGTACCTCAAGCAATTCTCTAATTCCCTGTGAATTAACGGTGGATACCGGACACACATTTAACACCAACACAGCTGCCAAGACCTGAGTAATCCGCTTTGCAGCAGGATGACTGCTGTGATATTTAATCTTCCTCGCAAAGGACTGTTGGACAGTCAATTGCTTACTGGAAGTAGTACAAGTGGTCTTCCGACTTCCCCTCTGGGATGACGATCGACTCCCAGCAGCAACAACAGCAGCGCCAGCAGCAGTAGGCGTTACACTCAAGGATCCATCGGAGAAATCCCAGTTAGGAGAGGACTCGTCAGACTTGCCAGTGACATGGCCTGCAGGACTATTGGCGTTCCTGTCTAAGGAGGAAATTGACACTGAGGGAGTTGGTGGTGTGGTTTGCAGGAGCTTGGGTACAAGAGGAAGGGATTTAGTTGTCAGTGGACTGCTTCCCGCTGTCACACGAAGTTTTTGAACTTGTCAATGACTTCTGATGAATGCGCTCCAGGTGACGTACAAGGGAGGATGTTCCTAAGTGGTTAACGTCCTTACCCCTACTTATTACAGCTTGACAAAGGCAACACACGGCTTGACACCTGTTGTCCGCATTTCTGATAAAATAATTCCACACTGAAGAGGTGATTTTTTTTGTAATTTGATCAGGCATGTCAATGGCCATATTCATCCCACGGACAACAGGTGTCTCCCCGGGTGCCTGACTTAAACAAAAAACCACCTCACCATCAGAATCCTCGTCAATTTCCTCCTCAGCGCCAGCAACACCCATATCCTCATCCTGGTGTACTTCAACAGTGACATCTTCAATTTGACTATCAGGAACTGGACTGTGGGTGCTCCTTCCAGCACTTGCAGGGGGCTTGCAAATGGTGGAAGGCGCCACTTCTTTCCGTCCAGTGTTGGGAAGGTCAGGCATCGCAACCGACACAATTGGACTTTCCTTGGGGATTTGTGATTTAGAAGAACGCACAGTTCTTTGCTGTGCTTTTGTCATCTTAACTCTTTTCAGTTTTCTAGCGGGAGGATGAGTGCTTCCATCCTCATGTGAAGCTGAACCACTAGCCATGAACATAGGCCAGGGCCTCAGCCGTTCCTTGCCACTCCGTGTCGTCGTAAATGGCATATTGTCAAGTTTACGCTTCTCCTCAGACGCTTTTAATTTAGATTTTTGATTCATTTTACTGAACTTTAGTTTTTTGGATTTTACATGCTCTCTACTATGACATTGGGCATCGGCCTTGGCAGACGACGTTGATGGCATTTCATCGTCTCGGCCATGACTAGTGGCAGTAGCTTCAGCACGAGGTGGAAGTGGATCTTGATCTTTCCCTATTTTACCCTCCACATTTTTGTTCTCCATTTTTTAATGTGTGGAATTATATGCCAGTAATATATCAATAGCAATGGCCTACTGTACACAACTATATACTGTTGGGTCACCAAAATGCTGCACTGTAATACTATATATACTGCTCACAAAAATGCAGCACAGATATGGAATGGATACTTGCAGTGACACAGAGCTGCAAGATACAGCAATGGCCTACTGTACTGTACTACTTTAAGTATAATTATATACTGGTGGTTCCTAGTCCCCACAATAAAGCACACTGAGCACAGATATTTGCAGCACACTGAGCACAGATATGGAGCGTTTTTAGGCAGAGAACGTAGATATTTTCAGCACACTGAGCACAGATATTTGCAGCACACTGAGCACAGATATTTGCAGCACACGGAGTACAGATTACGGAGCTTTTCAGGGAGAGAACGCAGCCACGTCCTCTCCGTTCAATCTCCAATGCACAAGTGAAAATGGCGGCGACGCGCGGCTCTTTATATAGAATACGAATCTTGCGAGAATCCGATAGCGGGATGATGACTTTCGGGCGCGTTCGGATTAACCGAGCAAGGCGGGAAGATCCGAGGCTGCCTCGGAACAGTGTAAAATGGGTGAAGTTCGGGGAGGTTCGGATCTCGGAGAACCGAACCCACTCATCTCTAGTATATATATATATATATATATATATATATATATATATATATATATATATATATATATATATATATATATATATATTTTTTTTTTTTTTTGTATGTCCGGCACTCCAATCTGTGTATAAAATATGGAGTAGGTTGCAATGGCAGCACTCAGAAATGTGCTATAAATTGCTTCTACGTTTCGGTTTTATTAAAAAGTCATTGTCAGGAATTGTGACTTTTTTTAATTAAAACCGAAACATGGAAGCAATTTATAGCACGTTTCTTGCATGACCATGAGTGCCACCACCATTGCAACCTACTCTATTGGTACTATTGTGTGGCCACACTTCACCAGTTTTTTGCGCCTTCGGCGCGCACTGTCACATTGTTATGTATGGGAGGGAGGGTGCAAATTTATAGTTTGCAGCGGGGCGCTGAACACCCTTGCACCGGCCCTGGGCAGTGCCACTGGACTGGACTTATATGACAGTACCACTGGTCTTATACGACAGCACCACCAGACTTTTACGGCAGTACCATTGGACTGGACTTATACGGCAGTACCACTGGACCTATACGGCAGTACAACTGGACTGGACTTATATAGCAGTACCACTGAACTTATACGGCAGTACCCCTGAACTTATGTGGCAGTACCACTGCACTTATACAGCAGTACCCCTGGACTTATACGGCAGTACCACTGAACTTATATGGTAGTACCACTGGACTTATACGGCAGTACCCCTGGACTTATATGGCAGTACCCCTGGACTTATACGGTTGCACCACTGGACTGGACTTATACAGCAGTACCACTGGACTTATACGGCAGTACCCCTGGACTTATACGGCAGCAGTACTGGACTTATGACAGCACAGGACACCACCACTGGACTTATGGCAGCACAGGACACCACCACTGGACTGATGCAGCACAACACAGCACCACTGCACTGGACTTATACAGCAGCAGCACTGGACTTATGGCAGCACAGGACACCACCACTTGACTGATGCAGCACAACACAGCACCACGGCCTTAGACTGTTCTTATACAGCAGCACTAGACTTATGGCAGCACAGGACATCACCACTGTGACTGGACTAATGCAGCGGGTATGGGTCGATGGGTAGACACAACTTAGGTCGACAGTCATTAGGTCGACCATGGAAGGTTGATATGCATTAGGTCAACAGGGACAATAGGTCAACATGGTCATTAGGTCGACATGTACTAGGTCAACAGGTCAAAAGGTCGGCATGAGTTTTTTTTACTTTTTTTGGCGTAATTTTCTTCGTAAAGTGATGGGGTATCCCAAGTAGTTCACTGTGTCCCCTCGCATGGCTCACTTCGCTCGCAGGTTATCGTTCCAATCATAGTCCACGTGGATCGCTAAGTATGAAAAAATCCAAAAAATAAAGAAACAATGTGAAAAACTCATGTTGACCTTTTGACCTGTCGACCTATTGACCATGTCGGCCTAATGCATGTCGACCCTCTGTGGTCGACCTAATGACTGTTGACCTAAGCTGTGTCGACCTAACGACCGTATCCCGATGCAGCACAAGACACCACCACTGGACTGATGCAGCACAAGACTGCACTGGAATGACACATAAGAGCAGGCGTCACCCCACGCGCCACACCACTTTTCCGCACAGACACTGAGGTGTCGCTACACTCTCCAGGACTGGAGTGAAAATGGCGGTGACGCACGGCTCCTTATATGGAATCCAAAACCCGCGAGAATCCGACAGCGGGGTGATGACGTTTTGCATTGTTATGGTTTCCGAGTTTGGCGTGAAGTCCGGGCTCGGGACGTGATGTTCAGTATGGTTCGGCTTTCAGGGAACTGAACCCGCTCATCCCTAATTTTGATCTGCACATACCAACTGCATAAAAATACATTTAAAGGAAATAAAATTACTGCATAATTCAAATGCATCCTGAATCGGTACCATACTCAAGATGCCAGTGATTATTATCAACTTGATGATGATGAAGAATGATGTTCAGTGATGTGCAGTCAGGGTAGGCAGACCCCACCTGTCATATTCCAGTATACTCCAGAGTTTTGACTATAAAAATGATTAGAATAATGCAGATATTTATATATGTATTATTCTATTTATTTTTATACTCAAAACTCACCAAAGTGAGTGAATCAGCTATCTGCTCACTGAGGAGGGCAAATCTTGATGTCAGGTGACCTATCCATAAAGTTCCCCAGCAACCAGCCTGAAGGCTCCTCAGTCTCAGAATAATCAAACGTTTAGCTCCATAGTGTAGTATATAGATATACCAAATGGGAACATTTAGGAACATTTAATTATAAATACACACAACAAATGATTAAGGTAATAAAATGAAAAAGCTTAACTTGAGTCCCCAAATTATGGTGTGATATAGTCAGAAGTTCCCCTTAGGGATAACCGAGTCCAGTTGCATAACTCATCATCCCTCTAATATATGTAAATAGCAGTGTGTCTGGCACTCCCAAGCAGACCATGAGCTGTGTCTGGTGCCCACAGGAAATCAGAGCATAGCAGGTGTAAGGTGTGGCACTTCAGACTTCTTATTATAAGCACACATGGCGCTACCACGGTATATCAACGTTTCAATCTCCTACAGATTGTTATCAGATGGAAACTGATATACCGTGATAGTGCCATGTGTTTATTATAAGATGTCTGGAGTGCTTATATATATATATATATATATATATATATATATATATATATATATATATATAGGTGGATTTGGATGGTTGTGCAATCAATGTTCAGTGTCCTTATATGAATAAAGCCAGTAATTTCCAAGTGATGTGAATGCTGGCACCTCTAATTGAACAATGTTACCACCATTGTTCATCCATAGATAATTGCACTGAAAGAAACGAGGGCGCACTCAGTGAGATACAAATGTCAAATTATTTTACTACACATAACATATGCTCACATACATCTCAGTTTAAAAGCACCAGTGTGAAGAAGAATCGCTGCCGTCTCCGGATCACAGCCTGCGGCTCGTCCTGCACAAGTCGTGTTTGATCTGCTGAATGTGAGCAGTAAGTCCGTAAGCTGAGACGCTGATTTATTGGAGACTGCAGCCAGAATTTGACATTTGTATCTCACTGAGTGCGCCCTCGTTTCTTTCAGTGCAAATATATATATATATATATATATATATATATATAGAAAATCGTGTAGCCCGGCACTCCCTCAATCGAATCCGTGCCCCGGTGCCCTCAGAGAGATCAATCACTAATGGAAAGAATTGCTGCGGCACTCAGGGTCTTGTGAAAAAAATAGTATATTGGTTGCTAATCACATCAAGAACGCACCTTGATGTGATTAGCAACCAATATACAATTTTTTTCACAAGACCCTGAGTGCCGCAGCAATTCTTTCCAATATATATATATATATATATATATATATATATATATATATATATATATATATATATATTATACATATACTATGGAGAGAGATGCATAGGTATTGCACCAATTCACATGTGTCAAGTAGTAAATGATGACTATAATTAAGGGGGACCCTCCTCATACAATAAATGAGTGGCCAGTATAATGTTAAACATAGTATAAAATATAGAACAAATACAGTGAAAAGAGCGTCTACTAGTGTAGATAAAATACAATTGGGCGAACAAATCACTGTGATAAGTGTATAAACAGATATTAGATCCAATAACTTATCTCACTCCATTTGTCTTCAGTCACAAGACCAGCAAATGGGTATATGTGATAAAAGCAAAGAAATTAAACATAGTGTATACCATTAAAACTGTATATGAAGGTAAATGAATACTGTGATTTAGTAATAAGAAACAGTATAGTCCCACTCAGTTATGTGCGTTGGGTTGAGGCCTTTTCTATCATACTCCAGTATACGCTAGAGTTCTGACTATATACAGTATATGAAAAATACAAAGAATATATTAGAAATATCTTCTCTGTATTATTCTAATCATTTTTATAGTCAAAACTCTGGAATAAAAAGTCTATGACAGGTGAGGCAGTGCCTGCTCTGACTATCTTTTCTGCACATCTCTAATCAAATCTCACCAAATTTCCAGCAGTACAGTATATACTGCTGCACCTGTGTATAATGCCCACAGGAACACTTTGGTTCATATATTGTATGTAAATCTGGCTCTGGTACAAGCCATTGCCTCCTGAGCCATTTACCTCACCGCACGTCCCTTGCCCACATAAGGATCCTTCAAAGCTGGTTTAGATTTAAAACAATCAGCAGCAAAAGGCAGGTAACACACATACAAGAAATACAAATCAGTAGAGCTAATCTGTCCATTGGGGAAGTCAGGGATGTGCAATCAGTCCCAAACCCAACCAACTCCTTTCCTATTTTTTGGACATCATCAAGTCTTGATGAAGTCCCCCTCCAAGGTCCCTGATCTATCCAAGGTCCTTGCTCTGCTCTCAAAAGAGTTCTGGGCTATAACTAGTTAGAATAGGGATCTGCAGGATAGAGTGGCATTGCCAGGTTCCATCCCAAATTTTGCAATGGGGACCGACAATACACTGTTCTGCCCTAGAACATTTAATTTAATATTGGATTCTTTTTAATGTCAGGCTGGTTTGGTCGGCTATTAATTGAAGATGGGGCAAAGTTGAAAGCAGTGAGATCTAGAGAGAGGGTAAGAGTTGGGTTTGGGAGGAGGTTTTCTATTATTTAATGTGTATTATATTAATCTAGGGTCTGGTTGGGGTGAAGGTGGCCACTATATTAAATGGGAATGTTTACTCCTTTCTCAGCTTTCTAGGGGGAGAATAGTGTCTATCACTATTTCAAACATGGCCCGAACATTACACCAGCTGTACACGCAGCAACTAAATTTAAGAACACTGCATCTGCAAGTTGTCAGAGTTGCATGAAAGGGTTGGACGGATCAGCAGTATGACCCTTCTAACTAAACAATGTCCGCTCTTGTTGGTGTATTAATCCTAAGCGTCAATGCATGCATGTATCTGCCTAATTAACTTAGCCTACTGACAATTTAGTACTGCCTACAACATTGGCCCACTTCTAGAATATTTTTCAAGTCCACATTAATGACATATTCTACCTCTATAGTGTGTTTCTAATGACCGTTCACCCTGGAATGCAAGGTTTCACCATTCCTAAGCATGGGATTTACTTTTTGGTTGAAGTGGGCTTTGTGTAAGTGGAATGGTACTGCCAACATTTATTATGGATATTAGGGAAATTTAAATATCATTCAAATTGAGTTACAATACACATTTTTAGATCATGTGACCAGGGCCGCCATCATGGGCGTGCACAACTGTCCTGGGCTCCACCACTCTGCCAGCTACTAAGAGGGACCCCACTCTTAGTATTGAAAATGTCCTTCCCAAAATGGCCGTCGCCTAAGAGGAGACATTTATTTTAAAGGCTAGAGGAGGCTGCGGCCATTTTGGGAAGAACATGTTGAAAGGGACAGGCGGCCCCCTCCGGGACAGCAGACCCATGGTGATGACAATGTGCAGAACCCCTGACAATGAGCAAAACCCATGAGAGCAGGTACTGGGACATAATATGGGGACAGGTGTATAACTGTGCGGGCATAATATAGTGTCAGGGGCATTACTGTGTGGGGTATAATATGGTGACGGGGCATAACTGTGCAGGCATAATATGGTGTCAAGGGCAGTTCTGTGGGGGCTTATTATGGTGCAAGGGCATTACTTTGTGGGGCATAATATAGTGTTGCTTAGTGTATGTTCACAGGAATTTGTATATATGTATATATATATATATATATATATAATAAGATTTTAAACCTACCGGTAAATCTAGTCCGTAGAGGGTCCCTTCTGCCAATCAGGGAGTGCCACGTCGTGGCACCCTCCTGATTGGCTGTGTGCTCCTGTAGTGTCTGTCAGGCAGCACACGGCAGAGATACAATGTAGCGCCTATGCGCTACATTGTATCCAATGGTGGGAACTTTGCGGTTGACCGAAAGTAACCTCACCGCTGACCGCAAAGTTCCCACCATTGGATACAATGTAGCGTATAGGCGCTACATTGTATCTCTGCCGTGTGCTGCCTGACAGACACTACAGGAGCACACAGCCAATCAGGAGGGTGCCACGATGTGGCACTCCCTGATTGGCAGAAGGGACCCTCTTTGATAGTAGTCAGGGGGGGTCCTGGCAGTCGGGGGAAAGGGGTCCCATGTGTAAACATGGGACCCCTTTCAGTGCGTGGTCGGATTTCCAGGTTTTTTTTTGCCAAGTACGTGGATTACAAAAATAAGAACAGGACACACTGAATTTAGGTGAGTATAATTTTATTTTCAGGTACCCCGGATTTGACTTGGAGACGTCGACAGACGAAGACGTGGCCGGAGTCAGCGTGTCAACATAGATAAGTATGTGTGTGTCGGAATTAATGTAATAAAGTTGTACTTTCACGGTGTCTGTGTCCTGTTTTTATTTGGGTATTTTTTTTGCAGTAGAACTACAGGTACCAGCGGGCCCGTTTCCCCCCCGCATGCTGGTACTTGTGGTTCTGCAAGTACCGGCTTGTGGGGGAGGCTTGCTGGGACTTGTAGTTCTTGTGCAAAAAACAATATTCTTACATTTCTACAAGGCTATCAGCCCCCCATCCGCAGCCCTTGGATGGGGGGGACAGCCTCGGGCTTCACCCCTGGCCCTTGGGTTGCTGGGGGGGGGACCCCTTGATTGAAGGGGTCCCCACTCCTCCAGGGTACCCCGGCCAGGGGTGACTAGTTGGGTATTTAATGCCACGGCCGCAGGGCGCTGTATAAAAGTGACCCCGGCTGTGGCATTATCTGTCCAGCTAGTGAAGCCCGGTGCTGGTACAAAAAATACGGGGGACCCCTACTCTTTTTGTCCCCCGTATTTTTTGCACCAGAACCAGGTGCAGAGCCCGGTGCTGGTTGATCAAATATGGGGGATCCCCTGTCAATTTTTTACCCATATTTTTTCAACCAGGACCGGCTCAAAGAGCCCGAGGCTGGTTATGCTTAGGAGAGGGGACCCCACGCAATTTTTTCCACATGCTTAAATACTTTAGAAACCTTTTTAAGGTACACAATGAAGCCCTGCACAGATCTCACAGATCCGGCCGGGATTCCTTGTGTTTTGTCAGGCAATGTAAAACACTGCCTGATATTACGAATCACATCGACATCGGAAAAAATGATTGTGCAAAACTCGGCAGCCTAGTCAATGATCGTATCAGGATTCAAAAAGTTGCAGTAAAATGCACCCGATACCATTCGAGTTCAAACACCCTTCAAAACGGCCAAAACACGAATCTTTGTAAATATACCCCCGTGTCTGCTGAGGAAGTCTGCTTTCCAGTTGTCCACTCCCGGAATGAAGACTGCTGACAGAGCGCTTACGCGATTTTCCGGCCAGCGAAGAATCCTGGTGGCTTCCGCCATTGCTACTCTGCTCCTTGTCCCGCCTTGGCGGTTTACATGAGCCACAGCTGTGACATTGTCTGATTGAATCAGAACCGGTAGGTCGCGAAGAAGATTCTCCGCTTGTCGTAGGCCGTTGTAACTTGTATATGGCCCTCAATTCCAGTACGTTGATGTGTAGACAAGCCTCCTGGCTTGACCATAGTCCCTGAAAATGTCTTCCTTGTGTGACTGCTCCCCATCCTCGGAGGCTCATGCCCGTGGTCACCAGAACCCAGTCTTGAATGCCGAACCTGCGACCCTCGAGAAGGTGAGCGCTCTGCAGCCACCACAGGAGAGACACCCTAGCCCTAGGGGACAGGCTTATTTTCTGATGTATTTGTAGATGGGACCCTGACCACTTGTCCAGAAGGTCCCACTGAAACATCCTCGCATGGAACCTGCCGAAGGGGATGGCCTCGTAGGTCGCGACCATTTTCCCCAGTACTCGAGTGCATTGATGGACTGACACTCTTTTCGGTTTTAACAGGTCTCTGACCATGTTCTAGAGTTCCTGGGCTTTTTCCATCAGGAGAAAAACCCTCTTTAGTTCCGTGTCCAGAATCATGCCTAAGAAAGATAGCCGAGTCGTTGGAACCAACTGTGACTTTGGTAAATTTAGAATCCAGCCATGCTGCTGCAGCACTCTCAGGGAGAGCGACACGCTTTTCTGCAATTGATCTCTCGATCTCACTTTTATCAGGAGATTGTCCAAGTACGGGATAATTGTGACTCCCTGCCTGCGCAGGAGCACCATCATTTCCGCCATTACCTTGGTGAAAATCCTCGGGGCCGTGGAAAGCCCAAACAGCAACGTCTGGAACTGGTAATGACAGTCCTGTACAGCGAATCTCAGGTACGCCTGATGAGGGGGATATATGGGGACATGAAGGTATGCATCCTTTATGTCTAGTGACACCATAAAATCCTCCCCTTCCAGGCTGGAGATAACTGCCCGGAGCGATTCCATCTTGAATTTAAACTTTTTCAAGTACAGGTTTAGGGATTTTAGATTTAGAATGGGTCTGACCGAGCCATCCGGTTTCGGGACCACAAACAGGGTTGAACAGTACCCCTTCCCCTGTTGACCTAGGGGAACCTTGATAATCACTTGTTGATGACACGGTTTTTGAATTGCAGCTAAAACTATCTCCCTCTCTGGGGGAGAGGCTGGTAAAGCCGATTTGAAAAATCGGCGAGGAGGCACCTCTGCGAATTCCAGCTTGTAGCCTTGGGATACAATTTTCATCGCCCAAGGATCCACGTCTGACTGAACCCAGACGTGGCTGAAGAGTCGAAGACGTGCCCCCACCAGCGCGGACTCCCTCAGTGGAGCCCCAGCGTCATGCGATGGATTTAGTAGAAGCCAGGGAGGACTTCTGCTCATGGGAACTAGCCGTAGCAGGCATTCTTTTCCCTCTACCTTTACCTCTGGCGAGGAAGGAAGAGCCCAGACCTCTTCTGGACTTATGCGACCGAAAGGACTGCATCTGATATTGTGGTGTTTTCTTTTGCTGTGGGGGAACATAAGGTAAAAAAGTAGATTTACCCGCGGTAGCTGTGGAAACCAGGTCCGCGAGACCTTCCCCAAATAAAACCTCACCCTTGTAAGGCAAAACTTCCATATGTCTCTTTGAGTCGGCATCACCCGTCCATTGGCGGGTCCACAGGGCTCGCCTAGCAGAAATTGCCATGGCGTTTGGCTCTTGAACCTTACAGCCCAACGTCTCTCGCAGCGTCTCTCATATATAAGGCTGCGTCTTTAATGTGACCCAATGTCAATAAAATGCTATCCCTATCTAGGGTATCAATGTCAGATGACAAGTTATCTGACCAAGCTGCTACTGTGCTACAAACCCAAGCCGACGCTATTGCCGGTCTGAGCAAGGCACCCGTATGTGCATAAATTGATTTTAAGGTAGTTTTCTGCCTGCGATCAGCAGGATCCTTGAGGGCTGCCGTGTCTGGAGACGGTAGCGCCACCTTTTTGGACAAGCGCATTAACGCCTTGTCCACCCTGGGTGAGGCTTCCCACCGTAACCTGTCCTGTGCAGGGAAAGGATACGCCATAAGAATTCTCTTGGAAATCTGCAGTTTCTTGTCTGGAGTTTCCCAAGCCTTTTCAAATAACGCGTTCAGCTCATGAGATGGGGAAAGGTTACCTCAGGTTTCTTTTCCTTAAACATGCATACCCTCGTGTCAGGGACAGAGGGGTCATCTGTGATATGCAAAACATCTTTTATTGCAATAATCATATAATGAATACTTTTGGCCACCCTTGGGTGTAACCTCGCATCATCGTAGTCGACACTAAAGTCAGAATCCGTGTCAGTATCAGTGTCTGCTACTTGGGACAGGGGACGTTTCTGAGACCCTGGAGGGCCCTGTGCTGCAGCCAAAGCCATGGATTGACTCCCTGTCTTTTCTCTGGACTCTGCTTCGTCCATTCTCTTATGTAATAAAGACACATTTGCATTTAAAACATTCCACATATCCAGCCAATCAGGTGTCGGCGTCGCCGACGGAGACACCACAATCATCTGCTCCATCTCCTCCTTAGATGAGCCTTCCGCTTCAGACATGCCGACACACACGTACCGACACCCCCACACACTCAGGGATATATATATATATATATATATATATATATACGGAGACAGTCCCCCAATAAGGCCCTTTGGAGAGACAGAGAGAGAGTATGCCAGCACACACCCAGCGCCACCGGACACTGGAATAAAATCCCAGTCAGTACAGCGCTTTTATAAAAATATACTCACTGCTCCAAATAAATGTGCCCCCCCTCCCCCTCTTTTTTGCCCTCTGTACTTGTGTTCAGCAGGGGAGAGTCCGGGGAGCCAGTTTCTCTGCAGCGTGCTGTGGAGAAAATGGCGCTGGTTAGTGCTGAGGAACCAAGCTCCGCCCCCTCATCGGCGGGCTTCGATCCCGCTCAAATCTTTATACTGGCGGGGGGTTTTGTAATATACTGCCTCCGCAGTATATAACTATGACAGTGTCCCTAGAGGTTTAATAATTGCTGCCCAGGGTGCCCCCTGCACCCTGCACCCATACAGTGCCACCAGTGTGTGTGTTAATGTGGGAGCAATAGCGCGCAGCGTTACCCCCGCTCGTTACCTCATAGAAGATCTGAAGTCTTCTGCCGCCTTTGAAGTCTTCTTTCTTCTCATACTCACCCGGCTTCTATCTTCCGGCTCTGTGAGGAGGACGGCGGCGCGGCTTCGGGACGAACGGCGAGGGTGAGACCTGCGTTCTGACCCTCTGGAGCTAATGGTGTCCAGTAGCCTAAGAAGCAGAGCCTATCATTTAAGTAGGTCTGCTTCTCTCCCCTCAGTCCCACGATGCAGGGAGCCTGTTGCCAGCAGTGCTCCCTGAAAATAAAAAAACCTAACAAAAAGTATTTTTCAGAGAAACTCAGTAGAGCTCCCCTGCAGTGCATCCAGTCTCCTCTGGGCACAGGATCCAACTGAGGTCTGGAGGAGGGGCATAGAGGGAAGAGCCAGTGAACACCCATCTAAAGTCTTTAGAGTGCCCATATCTCCTGCAGAGCCCGTCTATACCCCATGGTCCTTACGGAGTCCCCAGCATCCTCTAGGACGTAAGAGAAATATATATGTTTTATAGCTGCCTGTTTTGTCATTCCAGGGCACCACAATTTCTGATAGCAGCTCTGCATGCAACCAGCAGAGGAGTGCAGCAAGCTCTATAATCAATTATCACAATTCCTGCAAGATATTCAGATCAGTTTGCTGATGCTGTATTCCATTTGGAACAACCTGTGAATGCTAACTAATCTGACTGTGCCCAAATGTAGCCTGAAGCACTTATCTTTAAACTCTGCCTAGGAGTTTATTAGAAACAAGAATCTTTAACTTAAATCTCTTAAGACCAAAATACTAGTAATATCCTCATGCTACATATTCTGCTCTGTGTCAGAGTGTCTAAGATTAAGTTTGTTCTATAATTAATTACAATGTCTTCAGTGGCAAAACAGCGAATGTTTTATAGATACAAAAATAAGTCAGAAGCGAAGATGATTTGTTGCTAAAGTGGTGAAGTTGTTTCTATCAGATGTCTCCTTTGATGTAATATTTGATGTATGTCCAAGGCTGCTGTTTTGAAGCTTGTCATAACAATTCAGCGTTGGTGTGACTGTGAAGATGTTTTATTGCTGGTGTAAACTACCAAGACCACAAATCCCATTTTCAGTGCTAGCTCATTACGTGGAGCTGAGATGCTTGAACTGCGCTATAAAATTGTCCAACCACTTTTTTTAACAGTGTTAATAACCAGGATGAAAAGAAGGCAGAAGCACAACAAGAGGTAACGAGGGTGACAAGGATAGGAGGACTTGGCAATCTACAACATGAGTAGGATGAAGCCCTGCATAAAATCTGTCTACAATTGTTACAGTAAGAACTTGAAGTGATAAATAGGATAAGACAATTAAATGCAGGAGCTTCTTTTTTAATTACTGTCAACTTTATTAATATGTTTTGCACATATGAGGGCTTGGAAGTTCTCCTGTGTAACAGTGGAAAAGATGATATGTAATAAATGGTTATTAAAGCCACTCAGTAAAGCTTCCCAAACAGGAATATCCTGGGCATGTCCTAGCCATGTGTGATATAGCACAGATAACTTGCAATGAAATCTAGAAATCTAACCTCTTTGGACAATTGGGCTGACTGAGATCATGTTGGAACTAAGAGTAAGAGGTACATTTACTAAGCAGTGATAAGAGCGGAGAAGTGAGCCAGTGGAGAAATTTCCCCATGTTGGCAGTAGTTCCCCCGCTTCCCGGCTGCCAACACCCCCACACTACCGACACCGCCAGCACCCCCACAGAGAGGACACCACTGGCACTGCTGACACTACTGGCACACCCACACCGGAGGTGTCGGCAGTGCTGGGGTTCTGGTGGTGTCCTCTGTGCGGGAGTGCCAACAGTGTCAGCAGTGCTGGCGGTGTCCCCTGTGTTGGTGTGCCAGCGGACACTGCCAGCACCCCAGCACTGCCACACAGAGGACACCTCCAGAACCTCAGCGCTGCTGACACCCCTGCACTGCTGACACCACCAGAACCCCTACACTACTGACACAGCTGGCACCCCCGCACAGAACACCGTCAGCACCCCAGCACTGCCGACACTGTTGGCACATCAGCACAGAGGACACAAAAGGCACTCCAGTACTGCCAACGCAGCCGACACCCACGCACTGCTGACACCGCTGACACACCCGCAAACTATATCCAACCAGCACTGCATCAAATCCGCACTGTATCTGACCCGCACTGTATCCAATTTGCACTGTCTGGAACCTGCACTATATCTGACCTGCACTGTATCCGACCTGCACTGTATCCAACTCACAGTGTATCTGATCCGCACTGTATCCGACCTACACTGTCTGTAACCTGAACTGTATCCAACGTGCACTGTAACCTGCACTGTATTCAACCCACACTGTATCCGACCCAAACTATAGCCGAACCGCACTGTATCAAACCCGCACTGTATCCAACCCACACTGTATCCAACCCACACTGTATCCAACCTTCACTGTGTCCAACCCGCAATGTACTGTATCTGACATGCACTGTATCCGACGCGCATGTATGGGGCACTGGGCCTAATACAGACCTGATCGCTCACTAGCGTTTTTTGCACCACTGCGATCAGGTCAGAACTGCGCATGCACCACAATGTGCAGGCACGTCGCACAGGTACAAAGCGGTTCATTGCTCTGCGATGGGTTTGTGCGAAGAATCCATTCGCATGGGTGATCGCAAGGTGATTGACAGGAAGAAGGCATTTGTGGGTGGCAACTGACCGTTTTCTGGGAGTGTTTGGAAAAACACAGGCATTCCCAAGTGTTTGCAGGGCGGGTGTCTGACGTCAATTCCTGTCCCGGACAGGCTGAAGTGATCGCAGCGGCTGAGCTACTGGGCTACTCAGAGACTGCACAAGATCTTTTTGTACCACTTGGCTACACATGCGATCCACACTTGCACAGCTAAAATACACTCCCCGGTGGGAGGCACCTATGCGAACGCAGGACTGCAAAAAACAGCTAGCGAGCAATCAGGTCTGAATTGCCCCCACAGTTTTAATGGTTGGGGAGATTTTGGGAAACTCTTCAACAGAAAGGTTCATTGTTCAGGGCTTTACATGGGTACAACAAAGTGCCAGTCATCAGTGGCCCAGGGCCCCCAGGAGGAATGTACAAATTGGGCACTGAGAATAGGTATGTGCTAGGGGCAGGTGCACTTGTGAAGGGGGCATACATTTCTGCTGGTGCTAGTTTACACATGGTTTAGGGTTTATTTCTTTGCTGTTTGTTAACTACTACTACTTCAGAGCAATGATATTCCACACACGAGTCAAAGTAAATTCCTATGTCGTCTTGTTTTCTATTGAAAGTACTTGCGAGTTGGTTTGATTATTGGTTATTGCTAATACATTACTAATTTGGAAAACAGGTTTAAACAGAAATAACTGCCGTGTGTTTGTGCCGCTGCTCTGTTGCTTAGTTTAGCCAGCCAGCCAGCCAGCCAGCTTATGGCCTAAGTTGATGAACAATATTGTGAGCTGTGAGGTGGTCAAAATTCACTGGAAATTACTGGAAATTAATGTTATTGAGGCTAATAATACCGTAGGAACAAAAACAAGCCCAAATTATGTGAGTTTAGCTGTTTTTATAATTTTGTGGAAAAAAATAAATACAGACCCAAAAACACGAAGGAGATACAGATCCAAAACCCATGACAGGGGACGGAACACATCCCTACTATTTTGGTGTGTTGCCATCACTGTGCATGTCGGATGTCATTGATGGCAGTTTACGTTAGTGCTGCACTACATTGTACATTTCACAGACAGAGGCAGAACTCTGGGAGGCAACGGAGTCAGCTGCCGCCGGGTTGCTGCTTTGAAGGGGGGCACCTCACCTCTTGTTCCATGTGTTCAGCTACATTAAACAATTAAGCTAATTGACAGCAGCCGGTATCTCTTCCGTAGCCGACTTCCCCACTAGCCACTACACCTTACAAATCACACCCTCTTTATTATAGATATACTGGAAGCAGACACCTTACTGATGAAGCTATTTGCTCCTATAAAGGAAGCATGAGAATTCTAACTATATGAAGTTATTTCTCTGACAATTACAAGTAACTTCATGTAGTTAGAATTCTGATTCTTCCTATGCAATAGCAGATATCTCCATCAATAAGGTGCATGCTTCCAGATTAATAGGTTGTGGGTTCTAATCCTGGGTATGACACTTGCAAATTAATTGTCAGAGAAATGATCAGCATTGTGAGTGACTGAGCAGATCTATGTAGTGTGTGGCTGGAACCCTACATAAATCTGCCTAGTTGCAATGGTTTTGTAGTAGCTTCATGTAGTTAGAATCTGCAGGCTTGCTATGTAGGAGCAAATAAATATTTATATATATATATTTATAGGGGGGCACCAATATTTTTCTTGCCTCCGGGCAACTGGGACAAACTTACGCCACTGTTCACAGACATTGGTAATAGTTTACGAGATGGACGGAGTGAGAGGGACAGAGAGAAGTATGAGGTACCTGTGAGGACTCTATAAAAATACTTCCCTGCTTTTCAGAGGGAGAATTGTGAGAGACAGAAACCTGTGCTCTCACTAGAAGAGACATGGTATTGATGTGTGCCTGCAGCTGCAGCTGAACCCTGCTGGCCAGCTGGCAAAGAGGAGGAGATGGAGGAGTTCAGAATAAAGTAGCCAGCCCTTCACATAAGGACTCATCGAGGGGGCTGGACGGAGCCAGCACAAGAGTGTTACCCACAGAGAGAGAGGAACAGTGCCGGATTTCCCACTAGGCACGTGAGGCACGTGCTTAGGGGCGGAACCTGCTGGGGATGCACAGCATTTAAAAAAAAAAACCAGAGGAGCAGTACAGCAGTCTTCCCCCCCTCCTCGTGGTGGAGCAAGCAGGGCGGCCAGTCACCCCGCCAGCACCATCAGCGGCCGCCTGCTGACCACAGCTGTTTGTCACCCACTGTGGCTGCCTCCTGCTGCCCGCATCCCTCCCCCGTCCGGCTGCTTCCTGCATTTTCCCCACCAGCCTTGGCCGTAACCTTCCCACCCATCTGTACGCTTCTTGTGGGCCACACCCCCGCAGCTACTTACTAGATGCTGTAGAGGAAGAGTCGGGAGCCGAGGGACAGAAGTCAGTGCAAATGGGGGTGAGACACAGAGACAGACACACTCAGACGCACACACACAAACACACACATACACATACACACACACTCTCGCTCTCTCTCTTACATGGTGCAATGCTATAAGGGGCTACCTGGTGCAATGTGTATAATGGGCTACATGGTGCAGTGTGTATAATGGGCTACCTGGTGCAATGTGTATAATGGGCTACTTGGTGCAACATGTATAATGGGCTACTTGGTGCAACGTGTATAATGGGCCACCTTGTGCATTGTGTATAATGGGCTACCTGGTGCAATGTGTATAATGGGCTACCTGATGCAACGTGTATAATGGGCTACCTGGTACAACGTGTATAATGGGCTACCTGGTGCAACATGTATAATGGGCTACCTGATGCAATGTGTATAAGGGACTACCTGGTGCAATGTGTATAAAGGGCTCGACCTGGGGCAATAGGTATAATGGGCTTGGCCTGGCATAATGTGTATAAGAGGCTTGACCTGGCACAATGTGTATAAGACACTCTACCTGGTGCAATGTGTATAAGAGGCTCTACCTGGCACAATGTGTATAAGAGGCTCTACCTAGCACAATGTGTATACAACAGTCCCCGCTCTTCCCCTGCAACATAGCAGCAGCGGATGGAGGGTGGACGGACAGATGGGATGGAAGGAATGGCTGTAGAGGCACCGAGCACCTGAGCAAAGGCACAGCTGGTGAGTTATTAAGCCCCGTAAACAGAGGGAGGGGGGTTGGATGTTCAGCAGCCGATATCATTGTGTTTGGGGGGGCGGCAAATATCATTGTGCCTAGGGGTGGCCTGACCCCTAAATCCAGTTCTGGAGAGGAGAGAGGGTGTTCAGGCCTTATTGTGATGCATGGACTGGGGGAGTGGAACCATTACAGTCTGCCATTCTGCCTCAAGGTGGTGAGATCTACACAAACATTACCATACACTATGGGTGGGCAACTATTTCAGCTGGGTGGCCGCTTAACACTTCCAGTGAATATTCGAGGGCCACACACAAAATATCTTGTATATACAATACCTATCACAAAAATGCTGTAAGATTTTTATAAAAAATATTTGTATTATACAAGGTAAACAGAATAAGAAAATGAACACTGATACACTATAGAAAACAGTAAATGTCTAGGTAGGAGTACAAGGAGCAGAAATGGAGGAAGAGGAGGAGAAGAGAGAAAACCAGGGGCAGTAGAATAACAAACACTCAAGCCTTCGTACAATCAAAGTGAGCTTAAGTTTAAAAAAAAAAGAATAACAATCAAAAGTGGAATTAACAATTACATAAAAGAGTCAGTGAGATGATTGAAATCTCTGATGCGCATTAACCAGAGAAGCAAAGTCAGGCATCGTCTCTGTTGTCGCAATCCGGAGCACAGCTACAAGGTGCTCATCTTTCATGGAAGATCTGTGTTTTGACTTGTTAAATTTCATCACAGAAAATGCCTGCTCACATATGTAGGTTGAACCAAATAGCACAAGCATCTTCCGCGCATGAGCCTTGATCTTTGGAAAATTTTGGCCATTGAGAGAGGCATAAAACCGTGGAAGAGGTTCTGATTTGAATTGCTCTTTAAGCAAAGCATCACACTGCAGGTCAATAAGCTCAAGTTGAAGATCACAAGGAGCATTGTCAACATCAATTGTGAAAGATGAGGAGACCAAAGATAAATCTTTTTCTATTGTTTTGAAATCATTGAATCTCCGTGAAAACTCCCCATGTAAATCGAGTATTGATGATGCGCATTTTTCCAGATTTTCATCTGAAACAGCAACTTGCTGCAAAGTGTAGAAATTTGTGAACTGCTTGTTTCCTAAATGACGGGAGAAAAGCAGCAATTTTGTCATAAATTACTTCACAATGAAATGCAGATCATGTGCAAAAAGCCCCTTCCCTTGCAGTGTTAGATTTAATTCATTCATGTGGCCCATAACATCAACAGCAAATGCGAAATCAGATAGCCAAGCTTTATTTTTCAGCTGGGGAAAATCAGATTGTTTTCCTTTCATGTTTAGAAACACACCAATCTACTCTCTCAGCTCCCACACTCTTTTCAAAACATTCCCCAAGATAAGCCATCGCACATGGGGTGGGTAATTCAGACCTGATCGCTCGCTAGCTATTTTTTGCAGCGCTGCGATCAGATAGTCCAGGCTTTTTCAACCAGTGTGCCGTGGCACACTAGTGTGCCGCGACCAGTTGCAAGGTGTGCCACGGAGCCAGAGCAGCTTCCTGCACCTTCAGAGTGAACGGTTGGCCCGGGCTCTTCTTAGGGGATCAGTCGTGCTTCGGCTGTGACCTGTGACGCGGCAGTGTGATATCATAGGTCACAGCTGCCGCATCTCACCACCCAGCCAGCCCACCCACCTGCATACACATTTTCCAATTTCCGCCTGCACCCACAGCTTTCCTTGCCCACCCACATTTACACCTGCCCGACCGCCCGCTGCTCAGTATTCACAGCACTCCACTATGAACAACCCCCGCCACTGAGGGACAGGGAGGAGGACAGCTAACCGGTAGGGGCTAATATTTGTTATGTTATTTCTCCTGTGGGGAGTAATAGGATTTATTGTGGGGAACAATGTGAATAATTCATGTGGGGAGCAATAGGATTTATGTAAGGAGAAACATGATTTATGTGAGGAGCAATGTCATTGTTTTTTTTCTGTGTAGGCCAATGTATGTGTGGATTTTTTATTACTGTGAGGGCGAATGTGTGTTTTTTCGGGAGTTTTCTGTGGGGAACGGATGGTGTGCCTTGGCAATTTTAAAACATTGTTCGGTGTGCCGCGAGTAAAAAAAGGTTGAAAATCACTGAGATAGTCCCCACCTATAGAGGAGTGTATTTTTGCCTTGCAAGTGTGCCATCACCTGTGCAGCCGAGCACTACAAAAAAGTTTTGTGCAGTTTCTGAGTTGCCCAGAACTTACTCAGCCGCTGCGATCACTTCAGCATGTCAGGTCCCGGAATTGACATCAGACACCCGCCCTGCAAATGCTTGGACACGCCTCGGTTTTTCCAAACACTCCCAGAAAACGGTCAGTTGCCACCCACAAATGCCTCTTCCTGTCAGTCTCCTTGCGATCGCCTGTGCAAATGGATTCTTCGTAAAACCCATCGCACAGCAACGATCTGCTTTGCACCCGTACGACACGCATGCGCAGTTCTGACCTGATTGCAGCGCAGTGAAAAAATCTAGTGTGCGATCAGGTCATGATACAGGATGTCTGTGTGCTCAGCTTCAGTCTCCTCTAGCAGAGCTACAAATTGTCTGTGGTTTAATCCTCTTGCACGAATGTAGTTGACCACTTTAGTAACAGTGTCCACAACGTTGCTTAATTTAAAACACTTTTACAAAGGACCTCTTGATGTATAATGCAATGTAGAAAGACAATTTTGTGTTCTGGATTATTTTAGCTGACTTGGTCGTGAATTCTTTTTAGCAATCCAATATTTTTTCCTGTTAGATTGGGGCTTCTGTCAGTTGTCACACCAGTCAATTTTTCACCTTCTACTCCAAATTTGGGCACACACAGCCTCCAATAAATCCTTTCCAGTTGTATCTTTCATGGACTGCATTGATACTGTAATGTCAAAATTTTCATTGATACCTCGAATTAAAATCATCAACTTGGCTGTGTCTTTGACATCACAAATTTCATCCAGTGCTAAAGCAGAATATGACATATTGTTGACTTTCTTTTTTAATTGCTGTTCCATATTCTCGGATATGTCCTCGATGCGCCTCACAACAGTTCGCCGTAAGAAGCTAATCTTTTCAAACAGTTTTTTCTTGTCTGGGCACAATATTGTGGCAGAGTCAACCATACATTCCTTTAGAAATTCTCCTTCAGTGAACGGTTTACTGTTCTTGGCGATTTTGTGTGCTATTAAATAGCTCACCTTTGTAATTCCATCCTGTGCAGATGCCAATTTTGTGAAAAATGTTTGCTCTTTTTACCTTCGAGCAACCGTCTTCAGCAGATAAATTTTTATACTTAAAAAGCATGCTTTGTCTCGAAGTGGAAATTTAAATTATATTCTTTGAATACTGCCACGGATTCCTTACAAACTAAGGGGGTCATTCCAAGTTGATCACTCGCTAGCAAGTTTTTGCAGCACTGCGATCAGGTTAAATCTCGCCAAAATGGCACATGCGTATGCACTGCAATGTGCAGGCGCGTCATATGGGTACAAAGAGGATCGGTGCTGGGCGATGAATTTAATGAAGAATCCATTCGCACAGCCGATCGCAAGGTGGTTGACAGAAAGAGGGCGTTTGTGGGTGTCAACTGAGGAGTGTTTGGAAAAACGCAGGGAGTTTCTGGGAGTGTTTGGAAAAACGCAGACTGCGCAAACTTTTGTTTGTGCAGCTCTCTGCACATGCGATCGCACACCTGCACAGCGAATACCCCCTCCCCTGTAGGCGGCGACTACCTGATCGCAGCAGTGCAAAAATTGCCTGCTAGCGATCAGGTCGGAATTAGGCCCATAGTTATGTATATAACTATAAAAACATAATATATATAACTATAAAAACACACACCACAATATACATTACACTCAGTGGCGTAACTAGGGCCCTGCAGCCCCTGGGATCGCTTGGAGGCGTGCAGGGCTGCGGGGCGCCCTAGCCGCCGCCACTGATTCTGTTTTGTGAAGGAGGGACATGGAGGGCACAGCGCGCGCCTCTCCTGTGTGTTCCTCCTGGGTCTCGGCGGCAGCAGCGTGTATGTTTAATGAAGTGCCCGTTCGTGAGCCAATCAGAGCTCATGAACGGGCACTTCATTAAGCAGTGGGTAACAGAGAGGGTGACAGGGAGAGTGACTGGCAGTGGGTGACGGGGAGGGTGACAGGGAGAGTGACTGGCAGTAGGTGACAGGCAGTGGGAGAGAGAGTGACAGGGAGAACATGACTGGTAGTTTGTGACTCAGTATAGATTGACAGGCAGTGGGTGACAGGGAGAGGGAGACAGGCAGTAGGAGGCAGGGAGAGGGTGACAGGGAGAGTGACTGGCAGTGGGTGATGGAGAGTGACTGGCAGTGTGTGGGGGAGAGTGACTGGCAGTGGGTGACAGGGAGACCGGCAGTGGGTGACAGGGAGAGGGTGACTGACTAGTAGTGGGTGATAGGGAGAGGGTGACTGACTGATAGTGGGTGACAGGGAGAGGGTGCCAGGGAGACTGGCAGTAGGTGACAGGTAGAGGGTGACAAATGATGCAGTGTGATGTGGGCCCCTATGATACACATATAAGTTGGGAGGAAAGAGGCACAGTTTAAAAAAATAAAAAAATATTTTTTTTATACAAAAAAAGTCTGTCGTCATCATGCATGATATAACACATACGGGTACACATAAAAAAAACACACACACACCTCACTGACTCACTCACCTTCCCTAGAATATTACAGGCAGATCCCTCTGGCCGGAGTTCTATTATGCACCATGACGGGAGGCTGGGATGAGCAGATGATAAATCTCCCCCAGCACTGAGCCCACTCCCGTGGACTCCAGTAATGCTGCTCAGTCCCCAGCTTGAAAGTCTGCGCATCCGGGCACACAACAGCACCCTGCTGTGTTGTGGCAGCAGGCAGCCACCGGGCCTCCTGGGACTACCTTGGCCTCGGTAGTGGGTCTATGCACACAGCGGCACGTCACTGCGTGACCTAGCCTGCTACATTAACAGTATAGTGGCAGCAGGCAGCCGCCAGGCCTCCTGGGGCTTGAACGAGTGCCCGCTGCCTCTGTCAGGTGGAGATTGCCGCAGGCCTGTGGCTGATGCTCTCCGATTGAAAAAAAAAACCTGCCACAAATGATAGGGGTGGCCCGGACCCGGGGGCCCCTCCCCTGGATCCGCCGCTGGCCACAAACAAAGTTAGTTATATAGTGCATCCAGAAAGTTTTCACAGCGCTTCACTTTTCCCACATTTTGTTATGTTACAGCCTTATTCCGAAATGGAATAAATTATTTTTTTCCTCAAAATTCTACACACAATACCCCATAATGACAACGTGAAAGTTTTTTTTAGATTTTTTGCAAATGTATTAAAAAGAAAAAAAACTAAGAAATCACATGTAGATAAGTATTCACAGCCTTTGCCATGAAGCTCAAAATTGAGCTCAGGTGCGTCCTGTTTCCACTGATCATCCTTGAGATGTTCCTACAGCTTAATTGGAGTCCACCTGTGGTAAATTCAGTTGATTGGACATCATTTGGAAAGGCACACACCTGTCTATATAAGGTCCCACACTTGAAAGTGCATGTCTGAGCACAAACCAAGCATGAAGCCAAAGGAATTGTCTGTAGACCTCCGAGACAGGATTGTCTCATCACAAATCTGGGGAAGGGTACAGAAAAATATCTGCTGCTTTAAAGGTCCCAATGAGCACAGTGGCCTCTATCATCCGTAAATGGAAGAAGATCAGAACCACCAGGACTCTTCCTAGCGCTGCCCGGCTGTCTAAACTGAGCGATCGGGGGAGAAGGGCGCTGGTCAGGGAGGTGACCAAGAACCCGATGGTCACTCTCTCAGAGCTACAGCATTCCTCAGTGGAGAGAGGAGAACCTTCCAGAAGGACAACCATCTCTGCAGCAATCCACCAATCAGGCCTGTATAATAGAGTGGCCAGCCGGAAGCCACTCCTTTGTAAAAGGCACGTGGCAGCCCGCCTGAAGTTTGCCAAAATGTACCTGAAGGACTCTCAGACCATGAGAAATAAAATTCTCTGCTCTGATGAGACAAAGATTGAACTCTTTGGTGTGAATGCAAGGCGTCATGTTTGGAGGAAACCAGGCACCGCTCATCCCCATCCCTAACATTGAAGCATGGTGGTGGCAGCAGCATCATGCTGTGGGGATGTTTTTAAGCAGCAGGAACTGGGAGACGAGTAAGGATAGAGGGAAAGATGAATGCAGCAGTGTACAGAGACATCCTGGATGAAAACCTGCTCCAGAGCGCTCTTGACCTCAGACTGGGGTGACGGTTCATCTTTCAGCTGGACAATGATCCTAAGCACACAGTCAAGATATCAAAGGAGTGGCTTCGGAACAACTCTTTGAATGTCCTTGAGTGGCCCAGCCAGAGCCCAGACTTGAATCCGATTGAACATCTCTGGGAAAATCAAACTTGAAATAAATATTGAATCAGTGCTCCATAATTACCAAAAACAAAAACCCAATTAGACTCTAATAGCTGCTCACCAATTTAGGGCGGGCCGCCCCAATAATTTATGAATGTGTCAAAAAAGCAAAAGGAGGGAGCGCTATGAGAGTCTAATGATTAAATTTAATGAAACAATGTTTCAAATACCACATAAATCATAATAGATATAAAAAGGTATACACATTTATTTAATAAAATAAACAAAACATTATTAAATGCAGCTGCAATATAACACCTGAATTGATAAAAATTATATAAATTATCACTTATGAGAAACCAGTATTTCGGCCGTGCGTCCACGGACTGTAAATTGTTATAGATGGGAGACTGATGAAAGATAATTCTTATAGAAGCATTGCTGTAATATTAGATAAAAGTCTCTACTTTCTTTTAGCGTGTACAAGTCTCGTTGTATGCAATGGAGACTGCTCGGTTTGTCCGAGCAAACAGCGTCTCAATGATTAGGTCATGACCGTTAGCACTGGACTGCTCATACGTACTGATCAGACGGGAGCCGACCTCTCTTGTTAGATGGTATCCGATGAAGAGAAGTCTTTCAGTTTTAAAGGCTGTACTGAGCAGGGTATGCAGCGGCTCGATGCACTCTGTGTACAGACACTTTGACCGCTTAATGATTCCGTCCGTAAATTGCGGTAGTTGGTAATATACCCGACTGGAAAGATGCCAGGTGAATAAGCAGCAAGATGTTTATAAAATGTTTATTCACTTCCTTCTGATGAAATGGCTAGTGCTAGAGGCCGAGAAACGCGTTAAGGCATTTAATAAGGACTTCATCTTGCTGCTTATTCACCTGGCATCTTTCCAGTCGGGTATATTACCAACTACCGCAATTTTACGGACAGAATCATTAAGCGGTCAAAGTGTCTGTACACAGAGTGCATCGAGCCGCTGCATACCCGGCTCAGTACAGCCTTTAAAACTGAAAGACTTCTCTTCATCGGATACCATCTATCAAGAGAGGTCGGCTCCCGTCTGATCAGTACGTATGAGCAGTCCAGTGCTAACGGTCATGACCTAATCATTGAGACGCTGTTTGCTCGGACAAACCGAGCCGTCTCCATTGCATACAGCGAGACTTGTACACGCTAAAAGAAAGTAGAGACTTTTATCTAATATAACAGCAATGCTTCTATAAGAATTATCTTTAATCAGTCTCCCATCTATAACAATTTACAGTCCGTGGACGCACGGCCGAAATATTGGTTTCTCATAAGTGATAATTTATATAATTTTTATCAATTCAGGTGTTATATTGCAGCTGCATTTAATACTGTTTTGTTTATTTTATTAAATAAATGTGTATACCTTTTTATATCTATTATGATTTATGTGGTATTTGAAACATTGTTTCATTAAATTTAATCATTAGACTCTCATAGATCTCTGGGAAAATGGCTGTGCACCAACGCTTCCCATCCAACATGATGGAGCTTGAGAGGTGCTGCAAAGAGGAATGGGTGAAACTGTCCAAAGATAGGTGTGCCAAGCTTGTGGCATCATATTCAAAATTACTTGAGGCTGTAATTGTTGCCAAAGGTTCATCAACAGAGTATTGAGCAAAGGCTGTGAATACTTATGTACATGTGATTTCTTAGTTTTTTATTTTTAATAAATTTGCAAAAATATGAAAAAAACTTTTCACGTTGTCATTATGAGGTATTGTGTGTAGAATTTTGGAATAAGGCTGTAACATAACAAAATGTGGAAAAAGTGAAGCGCTCTGAATACTTTCTGGATGCACTGTATATGCATATATACTCCTTGAACGATACAACATATTGATCGTGCACAGACAGAGAAAAAAATTATATACCCGTGTTGTGATGTAACATCATTTATATTTATGTTACCTTCTGTATATTTGAGGTATTTGAAGAGTCAATTTACATTAATGCTATGGCTCAACGTTGGGACTCCTCTGCTCTTCCAAAGTAATAAATAGTGCAAAGGGTGAGACTCTGCAACCATTTGGCAGGACAAACAGGATCCAGTGGGAGGAATAGAGGAGCTGGGGAGTGGATTTTATCAATATTGTTACATGTACAGTAGGATAGTGTATTAACTATTCACTGTTTGAGTCAGTTGAAGAGTTTGGAGAGAGTACTGCCGACTGCATAAAGTTACCACTTTTGAGCACTTGATGATCCCTATTGGAGTAAGTCATTGTTACAAAGTATCCTATAATTCCACCTTGGCTTGTGAGGAGGGTTTCAATAGAATATCAAAATTGTAATTTTTTTTGGACAGCTTAAGCATGGGATTTGAAAGCCAAAGTGAAAACTGTGATGCACCTTAGCTTTAACAATAAATATGCTAATAATCAGTGTGGAATGTGGAGTGTGTTTGTAGAAGCCAAGTATGTTTTCTTTGGACACATTTCCGGGTAGTAAGGGACCGTGATTTGGGAAATTTATACTTCCCCTTATTACTATTCAGTAGCGACTATTTACAACTCTGGATCTAGCTGTTATTAATTCCTTGAATAGGATTTAAATGGCAGTCATTTAAATTAATTCTTTGACCAGGGATGCAGATAAGATATCGGCTTTCGGGAACCCGGCAGTCAGAATACCTACACCCGAATCCCTACACCCGTCAGAATGTATACGCTGGAATCCCAACAGGGTCATGAGACCGACGTTGGAATCCTGACAGCCGGAATCCCGAGGTGGGTTAGGGTTAGGGGGGTTAGCTACCACTGGGGGAGGTCTGTTTTAGGCATAAGGGGGAAGGGTTTGTGTTAGGCTGCAGGGAGGGGGGTTAGGTTTAGGCACCACTGGGGCGAGGTTATGGTAAGACACTAAGGGAGGAGGTTAGGGTTAGGCTCTATGAAGGGTGGGTTAGGATTAGGTGGTAGGGGAGAGCAGGGGTGCTTTAAGAGAGAAGGAGGCCCATGATCAGCCTCCTCCGTTCAGGCTCCCTCCACTCTGCCGGTAGCGCTGAGAGTCTGAGCACTAGAGGGCTCAGACTCTACTGCGCATATGCAAATCTCCGGGAAAATGGTGCAGCGGCCATTTTCCCTGAGATTTCTCTACTGCGCATGTGCAGAACTCCGTGAAAATGGCCACTGAGCCATTTTTATGGTGTTTAACAGCACTGCGGATGCCTGCGCTGCACTCCGGAGGGGTATTTAAAAAAAATGGGTGCAGCATGTGCAGTGGGGGGCCCCCTCTGGACTCAGGGGCCTATGCGCACCACACACACTGCCCTCATCATAGAAACGCCAGTGGGGGAGAGGGGATAGCATACTTATCTCGACACTGACAGGATTTTAAACATCAGGATGCCGGCATCGATATTGTGACCGCTAGCATGTCGTCCGCCAGTCACACATACCGAATCCTTTTTGCATTCTAATGGCAAGTGTTGAAACACACTCCTACATACAGGCAGACATTTTACTCTGTTTTAGACTTTTTATGGAAATGGTTAGCAAACAGAGCTTCTCTTAACATGTGCCAACCATTCTGAATTCTCTGAACAATGCACTTTGGTGGTCATTCCGAGTTGATCGCTCGCTAGCAGTTTTTAGCAGCCGTGCAAATGCTATGCCGTCGCCCTCTGGGAGTGTATTTTAGCTTAGCAGAAGTGCGAACGAAAGGATCGTAGAGCGGCTACAAAATAATTTTGTACAGTTTCAGAATAGCTTCAGACCTACTCAGCGCTTGCGATCACTTCAGACTATTTAGTTCCTGTTTTGACGTCACGAACACGCCCTGCAATCGCCCAGCCACGGCTGCGTTTTTCCTGGCATGTCTTCGTTTTTCCAAACACTCCCTGAAAACGGTCAGTTGACGCCCAGAAACACCCTCTTCCTGTCAATCACTCTGCGGCCAGCAGTGCGACTGAAAAGCTTCGCTAGACCTTGTGTGAAACGACATAATTCGTTGTAATAGTACGATGCACGTGCAGATTGCGCCGCATACACATGCGCAGAAGTGACTTTTTTTGCCTGATCGCTGCGCAGCTAACAAAAGCAGCTAGTGATCAACTCGGAATGACCCCCTTTGTTGGACCTCAGCAAAAGTCAACCTCCATGGATATAGCTATTTAACTTCACGGAATTTGGAATGGATAGTTAAAGTAGAGATGTGCACCGCCCTCATGATTTGGTTTTGTATCAGTCTTCAATCACGTGTTTTGGTTTTGGATCTGTATTATATTTATTTTTTTGTTTTTTTTTTGTTAAATGCTAAAAACAGCTCCAACCATGTAATTTGTGCATGGTTTGGTTCCTGCGGTATTATTAACCTCAATAACTGTAATTTCCAGTCAATTTTGACCACCTCACAGCTCACAATATCGTTCACCAATATAGGCTAAATGAAGAGACAGCATCGGCACTCTGTATTTTCTGAAATGCTTTTCTGTACTTATTTGATTCTGTACTGTATTATGTTCCTTATGTTAAGTGCCTTGAGTCCTATTGTAGGAAGAACACTATATAAATAAAATGATGATGATTATTATTATTATTATTATTATTATTATTATAAATACACAATCTATTTTACAGCTACTATGAGAAAAGACCATAAAAGGGTTGACATTTATTGATTCATTTGAACAATTTAGAATACAAGAAAATCACAAGAATCTGTTTTGCAGCCACTAAGAGAAAAGGCCAAAAATTAATAGAATACTGCTAGCCATGGATTCCTGACAAGCGTTGACATTTTTTGATAAAAAAAAATCACAAGAATCTGTTTTGCAGCTACTAAGACAAAAGGCCATAAATTAATACAATATTAATAGCCAAGGATTCCTGACAAGGGTTCAACTTCAAACTGATTATTTATTAATTGGATAATTTAGTTCTTGTCCAAGTTGCAGGTAGCTGTTACTGGACTGCTTTTTGTAAAATACATTTAATAATAATAATAATAATAATAATAATAATTTTATTTATATAGCGCTCTTTCTCCAACAGGACTCAAGGCGCTTAACAGATACATACTGTAGCATAATATAGTACAGAAACAATGAAGTACAGAACAGCTTTTCATAAAATACAGAAGCATGTAGATACTAAAGGGACATTGTGGAAATGCTTGAGTAAACAGGGAAGTCTTGAGTCTACTTTTGAAGGATTCTATAGTTGGGGCCTCTCGCATTGTGCGGGGAAGTGAGTTCCATAGAGTCGGAGCCGCATGACTAAAAGCATGACCCCCAGATGAATTACGGGAGAGTCTAGGTACTGCTAAAAGTCCTTCATCTACAGATCGCAGAAATCAAGTGGGACAGTAAGGAATCAGAAGCTGCTTTAGGTACCTTGGGCCCTGGTCATGTAGTGCTTTGAAACTCAGTAAGCCAATCTTTAAGATGATTAGCCATCTTACAGGCAGCCAGAGAATGGAGTAGAGGATGGGTGTTATATGGCTAGAATGGGGCTTGTTAGTTAACAGCCTGGCAGCTGTGTTTTGCACCAGCTGTAAGCGGTGCAATTCTTTTGCTGGAAGACCAAGGTAGAGGGCATTACAGTAGTCTAATCGAGATGATACAAATGCATGTTTGACTTTTGGCAGATCTTTTGAGGGAACTAAATGCTTGATTTTGGCTATGTACCTCGGATGAAAGAATGAGTATTTGATAGTGGCTTTGATGTTTAAGTGTCAAGCCACCATCCAGGACAATGCCAAGATTCTGCACACAATCAGTGGTTTGTAATTCTGAATCCCCAAGTGTAAGTCCAGTTGGTTGGCTATGCTGCAGTCTTGTCCTTTGATGTTGTGGTCCTATCATATCATACACCCTGGTGGTGCCCCCAACATTATATAGCTGTGCAGGGTTCCCTAACATTATCACTGACCCCATAGGTGTTGAGGGTGAATCAAGCAGCCCCAAGTCCAGCACAAATTCTGTCAAACCAGATCCAAGCACTTTCCCAGTTGGTGCAGGACCTGGACACCCATTTGAAACAACAAGAGACCAGTTTAAGAACAGCACCCCCCGTGCAGGTTTCTGTGTCAAAGCCAAAAATGCATCTCCTAGACAGGTTCACGGGGGACCCAAACTTTTCTGTAAATTTCAGGGAAGCTTGTAAACTTTATTTCTGGTTGAGACCGGTGTCTTTGGGTTCTGAAGTTCAACGGCTAGGGATAATTATCTCATTGTTGCAGGGGGATCCTCAGTCATGGGCGTTGGGTTTAGATCCTGCGAGCCCTGCCCTGCAAACAGTTGATGCCTTTTTTGCTGAGCTTGGCTTTTGTATGATGACCCTGACAGGGCAGCTTCTGCGGAAGCAAACATTTGTGCTCTTCAGCAGGGACAGGCTTCTGCTGAAACATACTGCTCTGAGTTCAGATGTTGGTCCAGTGACTGCGGGTGGAATGATGCAGCTCTCAGAAGTCCGTTTATGTTAGGGCTGTCAGAGCAGGTAAAGGATATTCTTGTGCACCATCCTGTTCCAGAAACCCTAAACTCTCTCATGAAACTTGCTATTAATATTGTCATGCAAATCAGAGAGCGCTCCCGTGAGAAAAAGGGTCACCCCATTGTTCATCCTCCTCTGCCCTCGCGTCCACTGGATGATGCTTTTGAGCCTATGTAGATTGGGGCTTACAGGCTCTCAGGGGTGGAAAGGGACAAGAGGAGGAGGGCCGGCCTCTGCCTCTACTGTGGCGGTAGGGGACATTTTGCCCAACGTTGCCTAGCAAAGCCGGGAAAAGCCAAAGTCTAAGTTGGGTGGAAGAGGTCCACTTAGGCACTTATTTGTCCTCTTCCAAAGACTTATTGTTGTTACAGGCCCAGCTGGAATACAAAAGGCAATCTGTTCCTGTTTCCTCTCTTGTAGACAGCGGGGCAGCTGGTAATTTTCTTGATTTAGACCTTGTCCGCACTCTTCAGATTACCGCAGTCGAGTTGGAAGCTACAGTTTCTGTGTGTGGTTTGGATGGTCAGCCTCTGTTGGATGGAAAGATTCGTTGGCAGTCTCCACCTCTCAACTATTAACTTCTATTTGATCCACTGTCCGTTAGTCCCTCTGGTTTTGGGGTATCCCTGGTTGAGGTCTCATAACCCTGAGTTTTCATGGAGCTCTGGAGAGTTGGTTAAATGGGGTTCCTCATTTTCTCCTGGTTGCTTAACCGGGGTTAAGCCCAATTATTTGCTATGTGATTCAGTTTTGGTAAATTCTGTGTGTGCAGGTCAGGTAAAGACCACATTGCCCGTTCAGTATCTGGAATATGGGGATGGGTTCTCTGAAAAAGATGCAGACTCTTTGCCGCCTCATCGACCTTACAATTGTTCCATCGAGTTGCTGCCAGGAATACGCCTACCAAAGGGTCGATTATATGCCTTGTCTATTCCTGAGACTCAGGCTGTGGTGGAGTATATTCAAGAGAATCTAAAAAAAAGGGTTAATTCGGCCTTCCAAGTATCCGGTGGGAGCGGGGGGGTTTTTGTGTCCAAAAAGGATAGTGGCTTAAGACCCTGCATAGATTTTAGAGAACTGAACAAAATTTCAGTCAAGAACACCTACCCCTTATCCTTGATTTCTGTCCTGTTTGATCAGTTGAGGGGGCCAGTAATTTTCTCTAAGCTTGATCTAGGAGGGGCTTACAATTTAGTGTGGATCGAGGCAGGGCATGAGTGGAAGACAGCTTTTAATACGCACTCCGGACATTATGAGTACCTAGTAATGCCTTTTGGGTTGTCTAATGCCCCAGCTGTCTTACAGGACCTAATTAACGATGTACTCTGGGAATTTCTAGGTAAATTCATGGTCGACTACTTGGACGATATTCTAATTTACTCGGACTCAGTTTCCCAACACAGGATACAAGTTAAAGCTGTTTTGCAGAAGCTCAGAGAACTTAGATTGTATGCCAAGTTGGAGAAATGTGAGTTTGAGGTATCTAGAATATTGTTTTTGGGGTACATAATCACTCTTGAGGGCTTCACTGTGGACCCAGTCAAGGTGCGGGCAATCCAGGACTGGGTTCACCCAGTGAACCTCAAAGCCATGCAACATTTCTAGGGTTTTGCAAATTATTACAGGCACTTCATCTATAAGTTTGCCAACATTGCTACTCCTATTGTCACTATTACTAAGAAGGAAGCTGATCCGGTGAATTGGTCATCAGAAGCGTTGCAGCCCTTTGAGAGATTGAAGCAATGTTTTGTCTCTGCCCCGATTCTCAAACATCCCAACCCTGAGTTGCCATACATTGTTGAGGTAGATGCTTCTGAGGTAGCAGTAAGGGCCATCCTCTCCCAGGACAGTTTGGAAGATGGGAAGTTACACCCCTGTGCTTTCCTTTCCAAAAAATTACATTCTGCTGAGTCTAATTATGATATCGGGAACAGGGAATTGTTAGCAATTAAATGGGCATTTGAGGTTTTGCAGCACTGGTTAGAGGGTGCTAGGCATAAAATCACAGTGATCACTCATCACAAGAACCTCCTTTATGTCAAGACAGCCAGGAGGCTGAATTCCAGACAGGCAAGGTGGGCACTTTTCTTTACCTGGTTCGATTTTACCATCACATTTCAACCAGGCCATAAAAATATCAAAGCGGATGCACTGTCACGTAGCTTTCTGGGTGAACAGCGGAAGGAGGTGTCTCCCTTGCCCATACTTGAGTTGCCCAGATTCTTCTTTCCCGGATCCACAGTTGAAACCCCAGTCGGATGCCTGTTTGTTCCCGGGGCTATTAGAAAGTTGATTTTGATGGAGTTTCACGAAAAGAAGACAGCTGGGCATCCAGGGGTGTCAAAAACCCTATAGTTATTGTCACACGTGGTGTGGTGGCCAACCATTTCCATGGACACTAAGGAGTTCGTCAGAGTCTGACAAGTCTGTGCCCAGCACAAATAGTGTAGACATCTCCCGATGGGACAGCTTCTGCCATTGCATGTTCCCAAGAAACCTTTGACGCACATCTTAATGGACTTCATAGTGGAGTTACCCAGATCCTCGGGGTGTGATACCATCTGGGTTGTTGTGGACCGTTTTAGTAAGATGGTCCACTTCGTGCCTCTATCCAAGTTGCCTACTGCCCAGGAGCTGGCTTCACTCTTCATCCGGCACATCTTCAAGCTGCATGGTCTCCCCAGCGACATTGTTTCCAATAGAGGCTCCCAATTTGTAACAGTGTTTTGGAGGTCTTTCTGTGCCAAGCTGGATATTAAGTTATGCCTCTCGTCAGCATACCACCCCCTGTCAAACAGCCAGAGGGAGCGAATTAATCATGTATTGGAGCAGTTTCTGCATTGCTACTCTTCACGACTACAGAACAACTGGGTGGAGAACCTGCCCTTTGCAGAATTCGCTTATAATAACGCCCTTCAAACTTCATCTGGTTGCTTTCCATTCCAGTGCATCTTTGGATACAATCCCAGGGCTAATACCTTTGCTGATAACACTCTGGCACCTAGATCCCTCAAGCATTTCAAGTCTTTATGGAAGAGGGTACATTCAGCATTGGATTTCTCTTCCAGGAGATCAAAGTTCTTCTCAGACCGCCATTGACTACCTTGTACTCTCAAAGTGGGTTATTCTGTGTGGTTGTCTACCCGAATCATCAAGTTGCGACAACCTTTGCAGAAGTTTGGGCCAAAGTATATCAGACCTTTCAGAATTATCAGCCGCATTAACCCAGTGACTTTCCGGTTGAGATTGCCCATACCTCCCAACATGACCCTCTCCAGGAGGGACACAATACTCTGCTCCTGGACTTGTCTCTTAATTTGTGATTGCCATCATCTGTTTTGAACAGGTTAATGGATAAGACAGGTGTTTCAGCACAGGTGCCGGCAATCATACATTAAGAGGGAAGTCCAAGAGGGAAGTCCAGGAGGGAAGTCTGTCCCTCCTGGAGAGGGTCATGTTGGGAGGTATGGATTGCCTAATTCTCTAAGGATTTCCAATTCTTTTCACTGCTCCTTACTGAAACCTGTGGGGAGATACAGAATTTTCAAGCCTCGTGTTCTTAGAAGACCTGCGCCTGTTTCAGTTTCTGGGCAGTAGGAGTACATGGTAGAAAAGATCTTGGATTTTTGAATTGTCCGAGGGTAATTACAATTTCTTGTAATTACAGGGTACAGGACCGGGTACGGTCCTAAGGAGAGATCCTGGGTATAGGATAAGGACTTGCATGCTGATTCCTTAAAGAGGAAGTTCTTCAAAGAGTGTCCTGGTAGACCCGGATTTAGGCCGCCGTCGTAGCCGTTGTTTAGTGACAGTTACGTCGCATTTTTAGCCGGCTGTTGCAGGTTGCTGTTTGGATCTGAACTATTAGAAATTGCAGCAGACTGGGCTGTGTTGCACTGTGACAGTGTTTTGGCTGTAATCAAGCAGGCTGTGTTTGCAGCGTTCAGCTGTTTTCAGTTTGCTAATTAACTCCCTTTAAATAGGTTTCCTCCTGAGCAGTCTGTGTCAGTGATAGCTTATCCAGAGCCCTTCATTTGGCCAAGGAAGCCAGTTGAAAGATTCTGCTTTGTGGACTCATTTGGAAGATCATGTTCTGTTCCCCTGCTGGAATATACTGCCTAGTTACCAGCTTCAGGAAGATACTGTTTGGAATACCAGTACAGGAAGATCCTAATCAAGTCACAGTGGAAAGATTCATTCTGGTTCCCAGACCTAGTCCGTGTGCATCCTGTCAACTTTGTATCAGCTGCTGCCCGTGCCTGTCCCAGGAATCCAATCATCCAGTGAAGTCCTGGTTATAATTTTATTTATCTGGCCGTCGAGCCATATTATTGTGACTGTGCCTAGTTTACATTCTCTGGCTATTACCCATCCTTTCCATTGGTGTGGGTATCCTAGTGACTATCCAGTGATTGCACTATTAGAAATCGCATTATTTCTGGTGGTTTACCATTGGTTTCTGTACCCTGTTAGTCATCAGGATTAGTCTAAATTTGCCTAATCCTGCCACCTCAAACCATTGTGCAAATCCTGCGGTTCCCTGCTGGCTTTATAAGTTCTTACTTGCCTTGCCCAGCCTACCACAGCAGCCTTGTCTATTATTAAAACCTGGGGGCATCCGAGTACTGGGCGGACCTAATCCTGCCGGGAAAGGCGGCTGCTATAGGTGAAATCTTTGGCTGCAGGAGGCTAAAGGACTGCTGGGCAAGAGCAACAGCACCACCTAGTACCACCCTGGTGGCGCCCCTAACATTATATTGCTGTGCAGGGTTCCTTAACAGCTTCGAGATAAGATGATCCTATAGTGTGAACGGGTACCGGGTTGCATCAACACAACTTACATGTTAACACTGCACAGCATCCCAGGTTTAATTAATTGTTCAACCCTGGTTACTACCCGGAATATCTCCAATGGCCCCTTTCACACTGCGAAAAACCCTGGGTTGCTGCGTTTCCATGTGCAATAACCCAAGTTATTTTTGGCAGTGTGAAATCGATATGAGAGTGACTGTCACAGTCTCAGGAAATGCTGCTAGGGTCAGTCCCCATTTCCTACCTGTCCGGCAGCTTGTGAGGGTTTGTCATATTCTGACAGTCTGGCAGCATGCTGTTCGCACGGCCACAGAGATCACCACGGATATGGCTGGGTCTTCTGTGCGTGATGCAGAGAAGTATGGAGTAATGGACTTGGACGCAGCAGTGGCATCCCATGTGGTGATGCTCCAGCTGGCAACGCAGCATGGATGATGCTATCAGAGTTATCATCGGTTCCAGTCTGATACCACAGTTACCATCAGTTCCAGTCTCGATATCACAGATCCCATTGGTTCCAGCCCTATATGACAGTTACCATCAGTTCCAGTCCAATAACACAGCTACCATTAATTCCAATATGATATCACAGTTACCATCAATATCACAGTTACCATTGCTCCCAGTCTGATATCACAGTTACCATAGGTTCCAGACAGGTATCAAAATCACCACCTTCACCTGTCTGAGAATCTAACTGGTTTCTCTTTGCTCCACCATTCTCCCAACCTTCAATCTCTGCCTGATCCCCTCCCAGTCTCTAGTGCTAGCCCAGGTGACCCAGTCAGGGGGCTGCGACTGGTTGGGTGTAGTTAAACCCAAATCCCTTTGTGGGTGCACTTGTTCGGGGTCTAGTCAAATACCTGGTGCTAGTTTCAGAACCCCTTTAAACTTCCAACAGGATCAGAGGTTCACAAAATTCGTATGTGAGGGTAAGCTCACATTAAGCTTCTTAGCTTCCAGCACAGCACTACTCCAGCCACTGGTGGCTCTGTCACTAGACCGGAGACATCCACATTTCAAATCCAGACAGTGACATTGTATGCCACTGCCTTTAATCACAGTCACAGTGGACATAGCTGGGGGAGTGATGGAACAGAGAGTCAGTTTGAAAGCGCGAGGGGAGTGATGGGACTGAAAGACAGAAAGAGCAGGGGGAGTCACTGCACACAGAATCTAATGATGAGAGAGAGAGTCGGGGGAGTCACAGCACACAGAGACTGCAGCTGGGGATTGAACAGAGAACGTCAGAGAGACCCAGGGGATGTGAGAGTTTCTGTAATAGGTTGCGGTGCAGTTTGACGCCAGTTTGCGCCAGTGGCATCCCCATGAATGTGTCCTGGTTTTTAATTTTTGGCATATAGCAACCCTACTCACTGGCTTGGACATACAGCATAGTAGACAGCACTGCAGTAGAGCCAGATTAACAGGGGGCAGGTATGTGCAGGCTCAAACTGGTGAGGTGGGGTTCCTGGAAGATCCCTGATGTACTTCCGGATGTGTAGCTCCATCCTCCACCAGAGGTGGGTGGGGTTAGGCCTGCTGCCCATGGCCTGCTATCTGCAACCTGGACAGGATGCGGGCAGCCAGCACATTTCAACTCTGAGGGCTCAGGGCCTTAGAATCAGATGCCCACACACAGGACTCGTAAGCAGCAACCAGCAGGAGAAACAACCCTGGCAGCAGATAAAGTTTGAAAGAAAAGTAAGAAACCAGACTAGTGCTGTATTAAATTATTGTACAAATTGTCTGCACAACTGCCTTGTAATGTATATAATGAATGAATATCATATTTGCAGGAGGTTTCCAGGGGGTGGGCTGGTGTTTAATGATTGGGCTCTTAGAACAGCACTGAGTAGGGTGGTATTTAATTATAGATTTTTTTTTTAAGGCAGCAGTGGGTAGGGGTATATTCATTTTTGGGTTGGTATGTAATCATGAGGTAATTAGGGCAGCAGTGGATGGGGGTGTACTACTGCCCTAATTACCTCACGATTACGTACCAACCCAAAAATAATACATCCCTACCCGGTAGGGGTGTATTAGTTTTTGGGTTGGTACGTAATCATGAGGTAATTAGGGCAGCAGTGGGTAGGAGTGTATTCGTTTTTGGGTTGGTATGTAATCATGAGGTAATTAGAATTAGGGCAGCAGTGGGTAGGGGTGTATTAGCTTTTGGGTTGGTATGTAATCATGAGGTAATTAGGGCATCAGTGGGTGGGGGTGTATTAGTTTTTGGGGTGGTATGTATTTATGAGGTAATTAGAGCAGTAGTGAGTAGGGGTGTGTTAGTTTTTGGGTTGGTACACAATCATGAGGTAATTAGGGAAGCAGTGGGTAGGGGTGTGTTAGTTTTTGGGTTGGTATGTTATCATGAGGTAATTAGGGCAGCAGTGAGTAGGGGTGTATTAGTTTTTGGGTTCGTACGTAATCATTAGGTAATTAGGGCAGCAGTGGGTAGGGGTGTATTAGTTTTTGGGTTGGTATATAATCATGAAGTAATTAGGGCAGCAGTGGGTAGGGGTGTTTTAGTTTTTGGGTTGGTATGTAATTATGAAGTAATTAGGGTAGCAGTGGATAGGGGTGTATCAGTTTTTGGGTTGGTATATAATCATGAGGTAATTAGGGCACCAGTGGGTAGGGGTGTATTAGTTTTTGGGTTGGTATGTTATCATGAGGTAATTAGGGCAGCAGTGAGTAGGGGTGTATTAGTTTTTGGGTTGGTATGTAATCATGAGGTAATTAGGGCAGCAGTGGGTAGGGGTGTATTAGTTTTTGGGTTGGTATGTAATCATGAGGTAATTAGGGCAGCAGTGGGTAGGGGTGTATTAGTTTTTGGGTTGGTATGTAATTATGAGGTAATTAGGGCAGCAGTGGGTAGGGGTGTATTAGTTTTTGGGTTGGTATGTAATCATGAGGTAATTAGGGCAGCAGTGGGTAGGGGTGTATTAGTTTTTGGGGTGGTATGTAATTATGAGTTGATTAGAGCAGTAGTGAGTAGGGGTGTGTTAGTTTTTGGGTTGGTACACAATCATGAGGTAATTAGGGCAGTAGTGGGTAGGGGTGTATTAGTTTTTGGGTTGGTATGTTATCATGAGGTAATTAGGGCAGCAGTGAGTAGGGGTGTATTAGTTTTTGGGTTGGTATGTAATCATGAGGTAATTAGGGCAGCAGTGGGTAGGGGTGTATTAGTTTTTGGGTTGGTATATAATCATGAAGTAATTAGGGCAGCAGTGGGTAGGGGTGTTTTTTAGTTTTTGGGTTGGTATGTAATCATGAGGTAATTACGGTAGCAGTGGATAGGGGTGTATCAGTTTTTAGGTTGGTATATAATCATGAGGTAATTAGGGCAGCAGTGAGTAGGGGTGTTTCAGGTGGTGGGTTGGTATGTAATCATGAGGTTAGTTAGGGTAGCAGTGGGTAGGGGTGTATAAGTTTGTTGGTAGGTATGTAATCATGAGGTAATTAGGGCAGCAGTGGGTAGGGGTGTGTCAGGTGGTGGGTTGGTAATGGTATGTAATCATGAGGTTAGGGCAGCTGTGGGCACAGAGTCATTGAGCACTGTTGTCACATGAACCCAGGAGACTGCAAGAGGCTACGGGAGGAAACACAGTTGCCTTTGAAATCACAAGGTCCAAGCGCAGGAAGGAAGCACATAAAGCTATTGTAGACCACAAAAACAAGTGAGTCTCAGAGCATTGACAGTGTTCTTACTCTTCACCTACAGGGTGGGGGCATAGATGCAAGTGCTACTTTTCACACACGGCGCCAAAATGTCTAGTAATGGGTCTTGTAAAACCATAAATAGACACCTCCATATCCAATCCCACTCTGATATCATCATACTGCACATGTGATCACAGTTCACAGGACCAGGGCCGGCTCCAGGTCTACTAGTACCCTGAGCGAGAACATGTAAAAGCCCCCCCCCCCCCCATGCGCGCGCCGAAGACACGCGCGCTCCAGGAAAAGTGGGTGTGGTCTCTGGAAAAGTGGACGTGGCCTCTGGAAAAGTGGACTTGGCCTCATAACTTCATATTATTAGACTATAAATAAATATATTTTCACACCTCCTCTACGCACACAATTAGCAGCCTTACACATAACAGCCACAGTAGGGTTCCTTACACACAATGTCTCCAGTATAGTGTCAGATACACATAATGTGCAGTGCCAGATAGATATGATATGCCCCCCAGCAGTGCCAGCTACACACAATATGCCCCACAGCAGTGCCAGCTACACATGATAGTGTTCAATTTTTAGGGCAGGGTGCTGATCACAGAGAGAGCACATTTTTAAGTTAGGAGGGCAAAATGATGTACATACTGTAATGCTTGGTGCTCATCCACCTAAATGGTAAAGCATGGACATTTAGGGGCGTTGCTTCGTGGGAAAGGTGCGTGGCCACATAATAGTGGCAATTCGCATTACACCATACAGTAGTGCAGTTAATACACACTGCACCAGGTAGAACCTCCTAGACACTTTGCGCCAGGCAGAGCACGTTAGACACTTTGCGCCAGGCAGAGCACGTTAGACACTTTGCGCCAGGCAGAGCACGTCAGACGCCGGCAGCGCGCATAGCAGACACAAGAGGTTACGGCCGGGCCAATGCTGCACAGGGCCGGCTCCAGCTTCGAATATGGCGGCGCCCATCAAGGGTGGCGCCCTGCGCGGCCGCTCTATTCGAACATGCCTGGAGCCGGCCCTGCACAGGACAGGCCCAGTCACCACTGGCTACATCCTCCCTCCCATGTAACAATGTGACTGCAGTGCACCCTGTCTAATATAATGCACACTAATAACATAGAGGAGGACTGACACGAATATTAGAGGGGGCTCTCTCCTGGTATATGGGGCTAATTTACAGGGGAATCAGCAGCACTAGGCATGCCCATTTAGGCAGAGCGCTGTGGAGAGAAGTGTCTCTCCAGAAGCTGGGGGGGGGGGGGGAGGGCTTTTAAAATTTTGTTATGGGGCCCACAGACAGTAGGCCTTAATCACACTGCAGCCTGTCCCACACCCTATTTCTGGCTGGAAATACTATGTTGGGCTTGGAAGTACTCAGAGACCTAAAGTTTGTATGGTTTGGGTTTCCTAACCGCACATCTCTAATTTAAAGCTATGCTTTTCTGGCTTCTGTATGCCTTATACCACTGCAGTTTTGCTCTAAAGCTGAGCATAGCACATCAGACTTTATGTCTGATTCAGAGATGGACACTGCAGCACAGCCACTGCATTTTTGTACACAGCAGCTGTGTTAAAATATGCTAATGCTGCAGGAGGCTAATCCACTGCTGTATCCGAAGACCCAGCACTGACTTACTCTGCCTGAACATAGGTTATCTGAGTGACCCTCATGTAGCCAGGGCCAGTGAAGCTGCGCCAAGGATGCAACCACTGAGGCAGCGTATCCAAAATAATGGGCCCCCGTTTTCTGGAATGCTGGCCGTTACTGCCACTTCTCTGCCCCAAAATGGCTTCAGCATGTCAATAATGCTGCGGCATACTGTAGATGGTTCTGTGAGCGTCGTCAGAGACAGAGATCTGCACATGTGAACTACAAACCCTGCACATGCACAGATCTGTAAACATTGGAAAAGTACGCAAACCATCGGGTTTGCATACATCTTTGAATCTGGTTAGTAGGAATCAACTCATGTAATTTTATCTAAGTAGGGGACATTATCATTTTAAGGGCCAGATCAAGATTTATGTGGGTCCAAGGGCAAGTTCTTACGGCCTCCACTCCTGTTCATTTCTCAGGGGTTCTGCACCATTGTTGTGTGCATTGACCAGTGGGTGTGACCACATGGACTTATAGGAAGCCGTTCTTAATCATTTTGATGACATTCTATGGCAGGAAGGTATATCGATCTTTCCTTGCCCTGGTACCTGTGGTGCTTTGTAATAGGACCAGTGACACTTAACAATTTAAAATAAATTTGTCTAGTGGATAGCATGGGGCTAAGTGCATTCAGGCTCCAGTTATGGCCCTGGCTAGCATCTTCGGCAGTACGGATGGTGTATTGGTTAGAATTACTGCCTCACAGCACTGGGGTCATGTGTTCAATTACCATCATAGCCCTTACTGTGTGGAGTTTGTATTTTATCCCCATGCTTGTGTAGGTTTTCTCCCACAACCCAAAAATATACTGGTAGGTTAAATGGCTCCCGACAAAATAAAAGTGTAGGTGTGTGTATGGGCAGACTAGATGGGCAAAGTGGTTCTTATCTGCCGTCAAAATTCTATGACATGTTTAACTGTTGTATAGTGATAAGCTTCTGTGCGCTCAAGAGTGCAATCCAAGCTAAATAGTATTGTATGATTGTCTCTTCATCCACACTAACGGCATGTCTCATTGATGACATAAAAATACATTACACATATATCTAAAGATTAAATTAACATGACGAGTTCAAGATGTTGCAGAAAGAATGTCCGCTGTTAAGCAATAGTGTTCCATTAGTAAAATAACACATACGATGAATCACCGTTTTTTATTTATAGAGATAAAACCAAGGCCATGTGCATACATCCCAGTATGTGTAATAAATGCAGACACAATGGGTGGGATTCAAATGATATATCATGCCCAATTTCCTTTCTAAAATGATCTCCGTTATCGCGCATATTGCGCACATAGTGATCAGGTTTAGCTGTATAAAGGGTTAGGTGCCTCCCTACTCCGGGGGTAGCGAGCTGAAATAATGATACCACGCCCCGGAGGGCAGAAACAGAACGGGTATGGGAAGGGGTGAAAAGAATTGAATCCCGCCCAATGAAAGAGTGATGTTGAAGTTTTTTTAAATATTCATCACCAAAAAATTATGATCATACATAAAAATGTCTAATTGTAGTCAGAAGAGACTTCTGACCTCTATAACCGGAAGTTCCAATGTTTCTACAGAATTTATAGACTATTTTTTCTAAAAGTTTTTCAATGCATTTAAAACTTGTCCCCTTATGTTTAACGGTATAATGTAATCAAGTGTTTTATGTTGCATCTATAGCACTGTTTGTTTGTTTCATCAAGGTTTTTCAAGCAAGGGAGCTATTTATTTATTAATTTGATTGTTATGGCCCTGTTTATTAACATTCCTTATTACTGCATAAAGTGTCGATTTGGAATGTGCTATACAGTATGTGCTACAGTATTTATCAAATCGGGGAAAGCTCACAGCTAAAACCCCTGGTCTAAGCAGTGATTGCTAATGTTATGTTACATTATTTAGCCTAATTAATAAGATATCTGTCAATTTCACATGCTTTTACATTAAAAGGGGCTTATAAATAGGACCCATAGTCCAGTGGCGTAACTACTGCCCCCGCAGCCCTCGCGGTGGCTTGGGGGCGAGGGGCTGCGGGGGCGCCACTGATTTAGCACAGATTGACATGCGGACGAGCGTCCGCATGTCAATCTGCTCCTACTAACCCTCCCTGCCGTGTTGGAGGGACACGGAGGGCACAGCGCGCGCCTCTCCTGTGTCCCTCCTGCATCATCTCCGGCGGCCGCGGGTCTAATAGAAGAAGTGCCGGTTCGTGAGCCAATCAGAGCTTACGAACGGCACTTCGTTTATTAGACCCACGGCCGCCGGAGATGATGCAGGAGGGACACAGAAGAGGCGCGCGCTGTGCCCTCCGTGTCCCTCCAACACAAACCAGCGGGGGAGCAGCGGTGCCGGGGAAGGGGGCATATATGGCACTGGGGGGGGAATATCTGGCACTGGGGGCATATGTGGCACTGGGGGTTGGAGGAATCTGGCACTGGGAGCATATCTGGCACTGGGGGGGAATAGCTGGCACTGGGGGCATATGTGGCACTGGGGGGGGGGATATCTGGCACTGGGGGCATATGTGGCACTGAGGGGGAATATCTGGCACTGGGGGCATATGTGGCACGGGGGGGGGGGGTATATGTGTACCTGGCACATAGGGGGGGGGCTATATTGTGCACTGGGGTCATGTTAGTACCTGGCACCGTGGGGTAATATCTGGCACTGGGGACATATGTGGCACTGGGAGCACAGCCCTAGCAACAAGCACTACCCCCTAGCAACGAGCATGACACCCAGTGCATGAAACCCCTGGCAACGAGCATGACACCCAGTGCATGAAACACCTGGCAACGAGCATGACACCCAGTGCATGATACCCCTGGCAACGAGCATGACACCCTGAGCATGAAAACCCCTGGCAACGAGCAGGTAATTTAAAAGTAATTAAAAGCCTTACTGTAGGACTTAATGTGTAATGGGCATTACGGTGTGTGGCATAATGTATCACGGACATTGCGGTGTGTGTCATAATGTGTCACAGGCATTACGGTGTGTGGCATACTGTATCATGGGCATTGTGGTATAATGTCTCAGGGTCATTGCAGTGTGGCATAATGTATAACGGGCATTGCGGTGTGTAGCATAGGGTATAACGGGCATTGCGGTATGTGTCAGGCATTACGGTGGGTTGTATACTATATCACGGGCATTGTGGTATGTGGTATAATGTATCAGGGGCATTGCAGTGTGTAGCATAATGTATAACGGGCATTGCGATTCCTGTCATAATGTGTCAGGCATTACGGTGTGTTGTATACTATATCACGGGCGTTGTGGTATGTGGTATAATGTATCAGGGGCATTGCAGTGTGTAGCATAATGTATAACGGGCATTGCGATTCCTGTCATAATGTGTCGGGGGCATTACGGTGTGTGGCATAATGTGTCGGGGGCATTATGGTGTGTGCATATTGTGTCATGTGCATTATTGTGTGTGGCATAATGTCTAAGGGCCATTGCAGTATGTGGCATAATGTATACTGGGCATTACTATAAGGAGGAAAAATTACAAATAATGTAAGGGGCATGAATCAGGATTATTTTTCTTTCCAGTGGTGGCTAACGTCTGGGCGTACAGGTTGGAAAACTGGGGTATAACGTAGTCTTTTCCTGCAATGCCATGCCCCTTTATGTGAAGCCACGCCCATCCCAATGAAGCCACACACCCTATTTTGCGGCGCGCGCCTTTGGCGCGCGCACATTTATCCCTTTAATAGTGCCAATTATGGGGGATGGGGGGGGGGGCGCCGAAGAATTTTTTGGCTTGGGGGAGAAAAATTTCTAGTTACGCCACTGCCATAGTCAGTGCCGGATTAAACCCTGATAAGGCCCCTAGGCAATCGAAATCTCAGGGCCACCCTTGCGAATTATCTCCTAATAAGTTTTAATTTTACCGACCAACAGTCTATGATCTGGATACTGTGATGTGAAGAATCTGATGTTTGTGGTTTATGCACTTTAAGTTGTTAATGGGTAAATTACATTAATACAGTATTTTCTCTATAGAGTCTGTAATATGAAGTTTTTGTTTCTTTGAGTTGATTCATTTTTCTCTATCTTTTGGAAGCAGTTTAAGAAAGCTCGATTTTAATTTTCTTTCAATATCAAATCATTACAATTTTGATCCATTGTCGCGGGGCATCTAAATGGCGTGGGCCGATAGGCCGGTGCCTACTCTGCCTATTTGGTAATCTGGCACTATTTCTTTATAGCTTGCATTCATATTGAAAACATTGGAATTAATGATAATGCATAACAATCAATACATTTTTATCTAATATAAATGTATATTTTGTATTGCATGTTAAGCCATGTTCAAAAACTTCCTGAATTGAACATTTGCAGATGCAGACAAACATTTTCAAATAAAAAACACTGTATACAGTATATAGAGAAAACACAAAAAAAACTGTGAATGTGATGAGAGGAGGCCGAAGAGCAGATTACTCCATACTTGCCGAGTTTCGTCTATCCCTTCCAGATGGCGCGGGGTGTGTGGCACAGCAAAGTTTGTGGTTAATGTGTCATTGTGGTCCCAGCCCAGCTATACAAGTTTGCGATTGGTGGGTGGGTGAGGGTGGCCTTCAGGTCACTGATTCTGCAAGATTTGCCTATTCTTCCCAAGGTCTAGGAGAGCCTCTCTAGATTCGGGAGTCTCCCCAATGTCTCCAGGAGAATCTGCATTTTCGCCGGGCCTCTGCAGGGGTGATGTGATCACACACCCCACAATGTTGTGACTACACTTCTCTGTGATCCCAGTTCAGCCAGGAGTCTAAATGTTTAAGGCTGTGTTGCTCATTGCATTGGAAGGTTCACAGGAGAAGGGACATCAACACCTGCTGAAATAGACAGAGCAATAGGGTTAGTGTTGCATGGCACCATTTCAGTCATCAGGAAGCCCTGGTGAATCTGATTAACTGGAGCAGTTATGCAATTTAGTTGTTCATATTAGCCCATCAAAATATCTCCACAACTATATATTTTTTGCCCTTAAATGCTGTTGCACTGAATAAAGAATGTATTCATCCACTGTGACAGTCTATAATGGGGCGAGTCGCTTGGATGCTATATCTAGACCAATATGTCTGTATACTGTGTTTCCCCACCATTGACAAGGAAATTTGATTCTGAACAGGAAAAATTAGCTTTTCCACTTATTTTTCTGTTTAGCAACTCTGGGCCTGATTCATTGTTGTACAGTAAGCAGTAGCATCTGTGATGGTTGTCTCAGTCACTACTTCTAAATTATGTTAATGACACCTGATCGGTCATGATGGTTGCAATCATCGCCCAAATGAGTAAGTTAAAGCTTACTCAGAAGGGACGACAGAACTCCTCTGCTAGACCCAGGAAATATGCGTCGGAAGATGCAGAACCTGACTTTGTCAGTCCTTCAAAACGGGGCCACCATCACCCACTTTAAAAAAAACTGTCCCCCTCTTACCCTCAAGCAACGTGTCATCATGTTGTGCCTTTCGGGGAATGCAATCTCGCAGTTGGAGATCTACACAGGCTCAGTACATGCACTGCGCATGCACAGATCTCGTACTATTGGTGTTGTACGCCATCAGGTTTGCGTACAACATTGAATCAGGTCCTCTGACACTCTTTGTTGACCTATACATTAGGTACAGGTCATGGTTGCCGCCTGTCTAGCTGACCCCCCTGAAAATAGGGTAATCGACTGGCCACTTTACTCTGGAAGTGGGATGTGCCAGGTGGGTGGGAGGCAGCTGTGGGAGATCTCCATGATCTTCCATGCAGCCAGAAGCACCACCCGAGATTTGGAATCCTAATGACCGTTACTTTTATTGACTACGGAATTATCCCCCTGCAACTAACCACTGTATTTCAAGTTACAGTAAGTTGCCCTTCCCTTGACCCTGTTATTTGTCCTACCCAGTCTGTGGGAGATGTTTTGTACTTATACAATGTACTCACACTACTGTTATGAATTGTATATTGTACTTATGCTTTTTCCCTTTGCTATTTTGCAATGATTTGACTGTTTACTCAATCTGTATGGCGCTTCGTACATTTTGTAATCGTTTTAAGGAAATTTTATATTTTGTACAGGAAAAAACAGGTTTTGAAAGTGAAAACACTGAACAGGACAAGCTGACAGAACAGTCTAACACAGTGGTTCTCAAACTCGGGGGGTAATTGAGATCTGATCGTAGCTGTGCCAAATTTAGCACATCTACGACCAGTTACTGAGACATGCGGGGGGACGCCCAGCACAGGCCTAGTCCGCCCCGCATGTCTGGCTCTGCCCCCCACCCCCGCACGGGTGCAAAAGCATCGCACGGCGGCAATGCTTTTGTACCAACTAAGTAGCTCCTTGCCTGCACAGCCTAGCTGTGCTGGCAGGTGGCTACCCACCACGTCCCGTGTTGCAGTGGCTGAGCGTGATGTCACACAGCCACCGTGGTCCATCCCTGCAACGGTCTGGACATGCCTGCGTTGTTCGGATCGCGCCCCGCCAATGGAGTTCTAAAGATGTTGGCACGCCCCCTTCCGCCCCACGACCGCCTCAGACAGAGGCGATCGCAGCCCTAAGATGGGTTTCCCAGGGTGCGCGTGTGCACTCCCCAAAGGGCTTCAGACTGCGATTGCTGCGATCCAGTCTGAATTAGCCCGACAGTACCCAGCTGACATTTTCCAAGTCTCCCAGCAGATGCACAGGTGTATTCATTCACTGTGTAGCTGGGGATGTGCTCTGCGCTCCCTATAATGTTTACTTGTGTATTTAGGTATCCGAGCAGCCCAGGTTAGAGTAGGAAACTCTTTTCGGTTGTTTCCTTGTTTTGCAATTTCTAGGGGGAGGGACCAACCTTTGGCGCTACTGGTTAATACTCAGAAATGGTAGTTTATTAAAGAGTAAATCGAATGCAGTTTTGTGCAAAAAAATTTGTTAAATTATTAAAAATTATTAAAAATTATTAAAAAAGTCTTGAATGGTGGTTGGTAATAAGAAAAATACAGTGAAATTCTGTTATCAATTTGAGGTATGTATAATTATACACAATGTATATATGGGTGTAGTAAATATTAATAAAGAAGGCAATGGGATGTGTCTAAATATGAACTTGTTTAATATGCTAATAATTCGTTAAAAGTGACAATATTAATTTATACCTTTTTACCTGAGCGCGCTCTTTGCGTTATTATCACTAACATACAGTGAGAGTAAAAATGAAATAAAATAAAATAAATTTGCAATAAAACAAATAACACTTTATATGCGATTCTAAAAAGTAATGGAGACCGGTCTCCTGCTCTTTGAGAAATTGGTGACTTGTTATGCAAGAGTTCTGGCAGGACAAATTATGTCTGCAAAGGTCCGTTGTTACTGGGTTCCTGGTGATCCGTAATCCCAGGGTAGAGTAGTCACAGTACTTCGTTTTCAGGTGAAAAAAGTTTTTAGGATCGCTTACGTGTCTTCACCCTGTCCGGGGCTGGGGGATCTGTGTGTGTCCTTCGGTGCTGCAGGTGTCTTTCTCCGTAGCCGCGGTGTGTTACAGGCGCCTGTAACTCCGGTCCTCTTGGTGTTTTCTCGCCGGCGTCTTCCAGGAGGTCGGGATCTCCGGGTTTCAGGTGAAAGAAGGGGGCGTGGTCCAACGCGTTTCACTCGGCCAATGATGCCGTGCTTCGTCAGGGACAGTGTGATGACGTGTGCCTTGGGCTCCCTCAAGTAGTATTGAGTTTGCTGTGATTGGTCCGTGGTGATTTCCTTTTTATTATAGCAAATTAAAACGACTGTCTATTAGAGTTCTATCTTTAGTTTGATTAGCAATGATAATAGTCTATTTCTATCTTAATCTTTTCCTATATAATGCCTTGTTAGTTCAAAAAACGGAAGAAAGAGGAAAGACAGGTTCTCGATACATTCTGTTTTTCTGAAACATAGTGTCTAGTAAGCCCTTGTGTGGAGTTGCTATTTTTACTCTCCACAGAGGTGTTTGTAATTAACATGTACTTGCTATTTGGACGGCTGTTGTAGATATGGAAAAGGATGATGAAAGAAGATGATGAAAAGATGATTAAAATTACGTGCAGATAAAAATAAAAATAGATAGATAAATGATATTTTGTTTATTTTCTATATAGATGTTTCATGGAACAGTGCAGTGATATTATTTCTCCTATTGAAAATAGTTTATAATATTGGTATTACGTAACATGATTATAGCAAAACAGGTTCTAGATACATTCTGTTTTTCTGAAACATAGTGTCTAGTAAGCCCTTGTGTGGAGTTACTATTTTTACTCTCCACAGAGGTATTTATAATCAAAATGTACTTGCTATTTGGACGGCTGTTGTAGATATGGAGAAAGATGATGAAAGAAGATGATGAAAAGATGATTAAAATTACGTGCAGATAAAAATAAATATAGATAAATAGATAGATAATTTGTTTATTTACTAGTTAAATGTTTCATGGAACAGTGCAGTGATATTATTTATCCTATATTTAAGTTATTTTTGGTGTGTAGCTTGGTTTTTCATTTTCATGTTGTACATAATTCTTCTTGGTTTAATCCTGGATGTTTCTCCTGGTTGATTAATCCTTATTCCACTTGTATCCCAAACAGGTTGCCCCATATCATCATCGGGGTATTGCTGCATGTGATATTACTGCACCTAGGGTTCATAAATGGTCCCCCATTTTATTACTTGCTAGGCCCAACCCTCTTAACTTCCAAGTTCGGGATGGGATCTGGTGGTTTATGGATGGTATGGCAGTATTGATTCGCATGTTTGCAGCCCCGATGGTGTGGGTAGATCCTGTTGGGCATTTTTGTGGCGTTGGTTAGTCTCCCAGGAAGCTGCTGAGTTCACTGGCTTATTTTAAAAGTACCAGAGGTGGAGCTAATTATTACACTTGTATTTCTGGGGTCAATGTATTAATCTTTGTTATGGGGAGAAGCTGTATTATCGCATGTTATGTGTGTTGATACCGCTTCTCCCAATGTAAGACTCTGGCGGAGTGTGAACAGTGACAGGGGCGCTATGCTAAGATAGCAGACAGATATGAGGATGCAATGTATAAGCTGACCGTTCCGACACTTGCAGCCATAGCCAGATTAAGGGGGGGGGGGGGGGGTGCAGGGCATACTGTACCCTAGGCCCCACTTTGTCAGAGGCCTCCCTGGCCGGAGTACACTGACATCACTAGCTTTCCCTTTTAAGCAGCAGCAGAACCAACAGCCAGAATGTGAGTGGGACAGCATGCAGTGAAGGCAGAGACACAGGAATATCTTGTTTCATGAGCTACCAACAGAGCTTTCCGACCAGAGGAGAGATAGGAGGGTGGAGAGAGCTGTAAGTGACACAGAGATTCCAGCTTCTCCTCTTCCTTGCTAGGGCATCTTGGTCTTGTCTAAACTGTTATGCAACTAAACCATTTGGGTCTAGAGATAGTGACACACACAGAGTCCTCCTGAGTCCAGTCCCTATGTGTAAGTAGTACAGGGGCTGCTGCTATTCTTGCATGTTACAAGCTAAATTATTTTATTTTTCTACGTGTATTTTAAGGTTAAGTTGTTTTTGTTACACTACAAGAAAATGTTGTAAAATAGTTGTCTTTCAATTAGGTGGAGCTATGAACAGTAGTCAGCCATTATTAAACTATTAGTTTAAAACTGAAATACACCATTGGTTTAAATTTAATATACTGTACACAATCCATACCTCCCACCATGACCCATTCCAGGAGGGACAACATGCTCTCTTCCTGGACTTCCTTCTTAATTTATGATTGCAATCACCTGTGTTGAAATGCCTCTCTTAACAATTAAATAGTTCAACACAGGTGAAACCAATCATATATTAAGTGGAAAGTCCAGGTAGAGAGCAATTTGTCCCCTCTGGAATGGGACATGTTGGGAGGTATGCACAATCTAATATACACCACCCACCTTCCACCAGGGCACCCCTGTCTTAAGTGCCCCGGGCACCCCCAAGGCTTAATCGGGCCCTGCCTGCAGCTGACGATTTTCAATAGCTGCAGGTGGCGATGCCCATTCACCACAGTAAGGACAGAGCTGTCTTTGGCTGTTGTGGGTGCTGGCTCCGGGCCGTGCAGGGGATTTCGTGTAAGTAGCGAGATCCCGCGCATGCGCAATGGAGCTGGTCGGGAAGGAGACACAGTGCATCAGCACTGAGCAAATGTGCTGTGAGCTCAGGGGGGCATCACCAGAGGGGGGAGTGCTTCAGCAGACAAGATGTTCTTACAGCTTGTCGATGTCCCTTCCTGCTTCGACCTCGGTAATGAGGTGAAGCAGGAAGTGTTATATTGTTAGCTAATGGGCAAAAGGTAGATGCTAGAATCAAGTGGGCTAAGGGACCTTTTCCGTAAGGGGGAGGAGTTACGACGCAAGGGGGAGGAGCTAGGCCAGCGGGATAGTTCCTCTACTATCCACGCCACCAACTATTACCTTTAGTAATTAGGTGGTGAGCGAAGCGAGCCACCGTGCCCGAAGCGTGGCGAGCGAAGCGAGCCCGCGAGGGTACTTTTCGGGTACCCTGTTCGCCCGTAGCTCCTCCCCCTGGTGACGTAGCTCCTCCCCTCAATACGTCACAAGGTCCCTTCAGCCCCTCCGATATGGAACCAACCATGGGCAAAACCATGTGCACTGCAGGATTGGGGGGGGGGGGGGGGGGGGGGGGCAAGATATAACATGTGCAGAAAGAGTTAGATTTGGGTGGGGTGTGTTCAAACTTAAATCTAAATTGCAGTGTCAAAATAAAGCAGCCAGTATTTACCCTGCACAGAAACAAAATAAACCACCCCCTCTCTGCACATGTTACATCTGCCCCACCTGCAGTGCACATAGTTTTGACCATTAGCTAACAAATTTGCTGCTGCGATCAGATCTGAATTAGGCCCATAAACTGTTTGTGGTCCTGAGGACTGAGGGCCTAATTCAGACCTGGTCGCTGTGCTGCAAATTTGCAGAGGTATGCGATCAAGTAGTCGCTGCCCAGGGAGAGTAAAAACCCGCCCTGTGCAAGCGTGCAAATGCATGTGTACGCAGTGTGAAAATTCCGCCGGACAGCTGCAAATGCGTTCGCAACTCACTCACCATCAAATGATTTTTCCAGTCTGTGCAGTCTTTGCGTAGCCCAATAATTACTCCTACAGTGCGATACAAACAGGCTGATCGGAGCCGAAGCTGACGTCACACACCCGCCCTGAAAATGCTTGGGAACGCCTGCGTTTTTCCTGACACTCCCTGAAAACAGGAAGTTACCCGCCTTGCAATCAAAATTTTCGCACCATCCTGTCGTTGTTTGGCTACGTGCCTGCGAATTACGGTGCATAAGCATGAGCAGTCATTCGATAATCGGCTGCTTTGCGAATTCGCACATCAGCGATTAGGTCTGAATCGGACCCTGAGTTTGAGAACCTAACAAAATTAAGCCCTAGAATGTCGGTGATATGCACAGATACAGAACACTCAATAAAATGATGCAGATCTGACACAAATCTTACATTACTAAGCACTTATACATCAGTAACCACGGAAACTATGTTCCAAGTACATTTTATTTTTCAGCCTATGCAGTAACTTGTATTACAAATATTATGCTACTGTAAGAACAGATAGTATGAGCGCAAATAACAAGGTAAAAGCTTTTTTTGTTTTTGATATGAATATATATGGAAAGTCCCGTGGAACTACAAGTCCAAAGATAAACTAGGAGCAATGTTCCTCAAATTCACTGACTGCCAATATTATTTGGTGGAAGAAGTTTGTCAGTACGCACTTCTGGGATTTCCAGCTGTCGCCTCCCCAATGTTACCCGATCCCGGACGGGTGGTAGTCCTGCCAAAAAATTGAAGAAGCAGGGAGCGCCAATAGTGCATTAAAAGAGTACAGGAATTTTATTTAAAAAGTCCAAATTGGTGACAAGTAAAACCCGTACCATAAAAGGCGGTCAAACCACCGCTCGTATAACCGGCATATAATTTACCCCACCGTGCGAACGGAATATTCTTAATTCCAAATCCAAACGTCAGACCACGCCCATACGCGTTTCGTCATTCGACTTCGTCAGTAGGCCTGGTCTTTTTTGTTCACAGCAGTTGTATCAATCCTCACAGTTGGGAGTCTGCATTTGCATCGCCTGTAGCGATGCTACAGGCGATGCAAATGCAGACTCCCAACTGTGAGGATTGATACAACTGCTGTGAACAAAAAAGACCAGGCCTACTGACGAAGTCGAATGACGAAACGCGTATGGGCGTGGTCTGACGTTTGGATTTGGAATTAAGAATATTCCGTTCGCACGGTGGGGTAAATTATATGCCGGTTATACGAGCGGTGGTTTGACCGCCTTTTATGGTACGGGTTTTACTTGTCACCAATTTGGACTTTTTAAATAAAATTCCTGTACTCTTTTAATGCACTATTGGCGCTCCCTGCTTCTTCAATTATGCTACTGTAGTTCATCTATTGGAAAGAGACCTTTTGTGTGTGCAAATAATTTGCAGAGTATTGGAAGCCTGAATTTCTGTTGCTGGGAACTTATTCTTCCGTCCCCATTTTATTTTTTATTTTGCTTTTTAAGGAAAGAATGTAAACTACATTCCATAGAGGAAATGTGCTAATTAGCTTTTCCTAATCATAGTAACATATAGTAACATAGTTTCTGAGGTTGAAAAATGACAATTGTCCATCGAGTTCAACCTGTTAGTGATCTCCTACACTGTAATATTTTAAATCTTGTAACTGTGCTGAATGTTTAGCCGTTTTGTCTATTCATCTCTTTTTGCATGATTTACCCCAGAGCCGGCCCTAGGCATAGGCAAACTAGGCAACTGCCTAGGGCATTTGGTATGCCTAGGGGCACCAGCAGCTTCTGCTGATTAAAATGATATGTGGAATGCCTATATTCTGTGTGTAACATTTTGTATGCAGATACAGCCACAGTCGCACACAGTATATAGGCATGCTGCATATAATTTTAATCAGCAGAAGCTGCTTGTGCATCCTAACCATATAGTAATGCAAATAAGTGCATTTTCATAAAAAAAAAGGCGCCCAACATTAGCAGAATTGCCAGCTGACTCACGCCAGGCATCTCCTGCTGCATGTCGCATTGAGGCAAGATTTATGAGGACACATCTGTATCCAAGAAGAGTCAGAGGTCACAGTGTTAGCGACCGTGTGAGTGCTGTGTGCGGGTAGGTTGGTTGTGCTGTAGTGTTCGGCATATGTGTAAGGGGCATTATGTGTGTCATGTGTATAAATGCATTATTAATGTGCAGCAAATGTGTAAGGGGCACTCGGTGTGTCATTACGTGTATAAGGGCATTCATAATGTGTGGCATATGTGTAAGGGACATTATGTGTATAAGGGCATTAATAAAGGTTGGCATAATGTGTAAGGTGCATTATGTTTATAAGAACATTAATACTGTGTGTCATATGTGTAACGGGCAATACTGTGTGGTATTATATGTATAAATGCATTACTAATGTGTGGCATTATGTGTATAAGATGCTCCACTGTGTGGTGTTATGTATAGAAAGGGCACTACTGTGTGGTCTAATGTGAATAAAGAGCAATATGGTGTGGTGTAATGTGAATAAGGAGCAATTTAGAGGGATGTAATGTGAATACGGGGCACTACTGTGAGGAGTAATGTTTATAAGGTAAAGTGGTACTACTGTGTGATGTAACGTAAATAAGGAACACTATCACATGATAAAATGTGAATAAAGTTGCAGTACTGTGCAGCGTAATTTGAATTGGGGGTATTATTGTGTGGCCATGCCCCTTGCCAGCAAAAACACACCCCTTTTTGGGCTGTACGTCAAATGTGCGCACTGTTCCTATTTAAAATATAGGGGGTAGGAGCACCAAAATGAGGACTACTATGGGTGAGGGGTGATGGTGCTAGAAAAGGAGTGCTAGGAGGCACCAGCCAAAATCTTGCCTAGGGCATCATATTGGTTAGGGCCGGCTCTGATTTACCCGCCATAACCCTGTATATCCTTATCCATTAGGAATTTATCTAGCCCATCCATTGAGCTACATGGTTAATTTACATTTACATATCCAAACCCTTTGGGTTTTTAAATAACAACAAACGTTATGTGTAGCTGCAAATACAGAATAACAACCTTCACACAGCTTGTTTCCACTTACTGTATAAGGACTCCTTAGTGCAGGATTTGTGGTACCCCACCAGCCAGCCTTGTGTGGAACCTGTGCTCCCAGCATTAGGAGCAAGACTGACACTGCAGGGGTTAATAGACCCCCCACTTCCCCCTTTCACCTGTGACATGAGCGGCATAACCCAGCGAACACTAGGACCCAGTAGGACAGTGGCCGCAGCACTGCAGGATGGAAAATCAAAGGTCTTGCTATCGCCTGACACCCTGCAGCTGGGTGAAGCCTAGAGAGTGGGAAACTGGGAGGCAGGGTGACAGCCTAGGAGAGCCCTGGGGAGACGAGTGGAGGCTGGAGTGAGGTGGGCTGCCAGACAGTGGAGTGTGCGGCTATGAGGAGAGCGGTGTCGCGCTGCCGGAAAGACGTGACCGTAGACTTGAACCATCCAGACATTCCCCACTAGTAAAAGACTCATGCCCACACAAAGTATATTGTACAGAGGGCATTAAGGTTGTATTTATGAGGGGAAAACTGCAATAAGAGAGAGCAGACTGCACGGGAAAGAGCATAGTCAGTCCAACCTGTCACTATTAACCCCTTATCTGGCGTGATATTGTCATCTACTGCAGCAGACAGCTACATGTGAGAGAGAGACTTGTGAGGGGGACATTTACTAAGCAGTGATAAGAGCAGAGACGTGAGTCAGTGGAGAAGTTGCCCATGGCAATCAATCAGCACTGAAGTAACATCTATAATTTGCATACTACAAAATGATACAGAGCTGTTGATGGGGCAACTTCTCCACTCAGTGGCGGAACTAGCAAGCGGTGGGCCCAGGTGCGACAAAATGCTTTGCCCCCCCCCCCCCCATCCCATCCAAGTCCACCCCCTCACCCCTTGAGAGGATCTGGTGAGGGGGACCTGCTCAGGGCCAGAGAAATGGATACCTAGCAACAGTGCCGTAACTAGACATTTTAGCACTGTGTGCAAGAGACGGCATCGGAGCCCCACCCCTGCATGCAAAACAGGGCCAGTGCGCGCCGTAGGCGCGCGCAAAAATACATAGTGGCGTGGCTTCGCGGGGAAGGGGTGTGGCCACAAAATAATACCAATTCCTAAAACGGTGCACAGTAGTCTCCATTCTTCAAATTACGCCGCACAGTAGCACCACTACACCAGGTAGAGACCCTTTTACACCTTACAGCGAACAGATTCCTCTTTTTACACATTACGGCAGACAGCGTCCCCTTTTTACACACTACGGCAGACAGCGTCCCCCTTTTTATACATTACGGCAGACAGCGTTCCATTTTTACACATAACGGCAGACAGCGTGCCCTTGTTACACATAGCGGCAGACAGCGTGCACTTTTTACACATTACGGCAGACAGCGTACACTTTTTACACATAACGGCAGACAGCGTGCCCTTGTTAAACATTGCGGCAGACAGCGTATACTTTTTACACATAACGGCAGACAGCGTCCCCCTTTTTACACATTACGGCAGACAGCGTCCCCTTTTTACACATTACGGCAGACAGCGTACTCTTTTTACACATAACGGCAGACAACGTACACTTTTTACACATAGCGGCAGACAGCGTGCCCTTGTTACACATTACGGCAGACAGCGTGCCCTTGTTACACATTACGGCAGACAGCGTGCCCTTGTTACACATTACGGCAGACAGCGTGCCCTTGTTACACATTACGGCAGACAGCGTGCCCTTGTTGCACATTACGGCAGGCAGATTCCCCCTTTTTACACGTTGCGGCAGGCAGTCCCCCGTTTTTACACATTGCGGCAGGCAGATTCCCCATTTTTACACATTACGGCAGGCAGATTCTCCCTTTTTACACATAGCGGTAGGCAGATTCCCCATTTTTACACATTGCGGCAGGCAGATTCCCCATTTTTACACATTGCGGCAGGCAGTCCCCCATTTTTACACATAGCGGCAGGCAGTCCACCCTTTTTACACATTGCGGTAGGTAGTCCCCCATTTTACACATAGCGGCAGCCGGCAGGCAGTCCCAACAAATAAAGAAAGAAAGAAAGAAAGAAAGAAAGAAAGAAAGAAAGAAAGAAAGAAAGAAAGAAAGAAAGAGAAAGAAAGAAAGTAGAATTATACTTACCCTCTCCGCTGGCTCAGGCTCCTCGTGCAGCTTGACGATTCCCGGGCAGTAGACGAGGTGGAGGAGGGAGCCGCAGCAGCGCTGTGTTATTGGTGGAGGCGCTGCTGCTGCTGCCCCCCTGCTTCACTATAGGCTGTTCTCGGAAGACAGCCTATAGTGAAGCAGAGGGGCAGCAGCAGCAGCGCCTCCACCAGTAACAAAGCGCTGCTGCGGCTCCCTCCTTCACCTCCGTCCTCCTCCTTCCCCTGTCCGTGCCGCTGCTCTTCTCCTCTGTGGGCGGCTGTGCGCTGCGGGCAGCGGTTGCCCGCAGCGCACAGCGGCATGTAATGAGTCAGTTTGACTCATTACATGCTTGGGCCCCTGGACAGAGGCGGGCCCCAGTACAACGCACTGCTTGCCCTGCCGGTAGTTCCGCCTCTGTCTCCACTGGCTCACTTCTCCGCTCTTATCACTGCATAGTAAATGTCCTCCTTAACCCTGTTATGTGCCAGCCAGCGAGAGACTGAACCCTGACCAACCTACCACCAAGAGACCAGCTAGCCAGTCACAATACTATCAGTTAGCCAGTGACTAAAAATTACCAGACAGCTACCTGGGACGCAGGGCGTTTTAAGAGAGGAGGTGACCCGTGTGCAGCCTCCATCGCGGGCCCCCTCCTCTTCGGCAGGAAGTAGACTCTGGCATAATGCCAGAGTCTACTGTGCATGTGCATGTCTCCGGGAACATGGTGCCCGCACCTTGTTCCCGGGAACAACTCCAGTGCGCATGCGCAAATCCCTCGAAAATGGCTGCTGCTTATGCCACCACTGGAGTGCCACTGCTGCGAGAGTGGTAAGTATAATATATGGGTGCAGTGGGGTAAATTTACTAAGATGGAAGTTCTATATAAGATGGGATGTTGCCCATAGCAACCAATCAGATTCCAGGTATTATCTTCTAGAAGGTGATAGATAAATGAGAAGTAGAATCTGATTGGTTGCTATGGGCAACATCCCATCTTAAATATAAGTCCTATCTTAGTAAATTTACCCCAGTGTGTGCGGGCCCCCCCTGGACCGCACACATTGCACCCATTATATAAACGCCTATGCTGGGTTGTAGTCCTTCCAGAGGCCGAGGACCCAGCTAAGGTTACAAAGCCAGAGAGCCCCACATAACTAGCCCCATCGGGCTGCAAGAGAGACTCCTGAGTGCTACCGAACATAACAGTCTGCTCGATAACAGAGGGTGAGAAATTGAATTGCTTCTGCCAGCTTTCTCTTACTTTTAATATTATTCGCCTGCTATTTACTGTATCAGATCTAAACTGTGCCACTTGCATGCTACTGACTGCAGTAGAACTAAACTCTATGCTGCATGCTTGATTGATGACTAAGAAGCTACACTGCTGATGACTAGGAAGCTACACTGCACTGCTCACTGGGGGTCATTCCGAGTTGATCGCTAGCTGCCGTTGTTCGCAGCACAGTGATCAGGCTAAAAATCAGCATTTCTGCGCATGCGTAGGCACCGCAACGCGCACGCTTGACGTACGGGTACAAAGAATTTTGTGGTTTTGCACAGGTTCTAGCAACGTTTTCATTTGCACTGGCGGCCGCAAAAAGATTGACAGGAAAGGGGCGTTTCTGGGTGTCAACTGACCGTTTTCAGGGAGTGCTTAGAAAAACGCAGGCGTGCCAGGGAAAACGCAGGTGTGGCTGGGCGAATGATGGGCGGGTGTGTGACGTCAAAAGCCAACCATCCAACGTTAGAATTAATGCACACGAAGAGTAACTACAGTGCTGGTCTTATTTTGCACAAAATGTTTTTGCAGGTGCTCTGCAGTGGTCGGCGACTATGCGTTTGCACGGCTGCTAAACACTGCTAGCGAGCGAACAACTCGGAATGACCCCCACTGTTTCTGACTTTGCTTTAAATACTGCGTTATCTTGCTTGAGACCTGATAAAGGAACAGCCACTATCCTCTAGGCAACAGATGTGATTTCGAGGAACACATATTTAGAAAGATTACCTCAAGTGAATAGACTGAGCTTTAGTGACAGCTTTAAGCGCCACCCAGTGGACATTAAGGAACATTGGGGCAGATGTATTAACCTGGAGAAGGCATAAGGAAGTGATAAACCAGTGATAAATGCAAGGTGATAAACACACCAGCCAATCAGCTCCCATATGTAAATTAACAGTTAGGAGCTGATTGGCTGATGCATTATCACCTTGCACTTAACACTGCTTTATCACTGGTTTATCACTTCCTTATGCCTTCTCCAGGTTAATACATCTACCCCATTGTTTGGAACAATTCTTCCATAGTGTTTGGTGAGCCACTTTGTGAACAGTGTAAGGGGTTTACACTACAGTACCTTTATACCTAAACGGGTAAACTGCATTTAAATTTAAAATTTTTGTTTGTTATGTATTGCACCTCCTTCCAAGTGATAAGCATCCTTTGAACAAGTTAACCCTTTGAAATCAACACAAAACTTAGTGGGTAATTCCAAGTTGATCGCAGCAGGAAATTTTTTAGCAGTTGGGAAAAACCATGGGGGTAATTCCAAGTTGATCGCAGCAGGAAATTTTTTAGCAGTTGGGCAAAACCATGGCCCTCATTCCAAGTTGATCGGTCGCAAGGCGAATTTAGCAGAGTTACACACGCTAAGCCGCCGCCTACTGGGAGTGTATCTTAGCATCTTAAAATTGCGACCGATGTATTCGCAATATTGCGATCACAAACTACTTAGCAGTTTTAGAGTAGCTCCAGACTTACTCTGCCTGTGCGATCAGTTCAGTGCTTGTCGTTCCTGGTTTGACGTCACAAACACACCCAGCGTTCGCCCAACCACTCCCCCGTTTCTCCGGCCACTCCTGCGTTTTTTCCGGAAACGGTAGCGTTTTCAGCCACACGCCCATAAAACGCCGTGTTTCCGCCCAGTAACACCCATTTCCTGTCAATCACATTACGATCGCCGGAGCGATGAAAAAGCCGTGAGTAAAAATACTTTCTTCATAGCAAAGATACTTGGCGCAGTCGCAGTGCGAATATTGCGCATGCGCACTAAGCGGAATTTCACTGCGATGCGATGAAAAATACAGAGCGAACGACTCGGAATGAGGGCCCATGTGCACTGCAGGTGTGGCAGATATAACATTTGCAGAGAGAGTTAGATTTGGGTGGGTTATTTTATTTCTGTGCAGGGTAAATACTGGCTGCTTTATTTTTACACTGCAAATTAGATTGCAGATTGAACACACCACACCCAAATCTAACTCTCTCTGCACATGTTATATCTGCCTCCCCTGCAGTGCACATGGGGGGTAATTCCAAGTTGATCGCAGCAGGATTTTTGTTAGCAATTGGGCAAAACCATGTGCACTGCAGGGGAGGCAGATATAACATGTGCAGAGAGAGATAGATTTGGGTGTGGTGAGTTCAATCTGCAATCTAAATTGCAGTGTAAAAATAAAGCAGCCAGTATGTACCCTGCACAGAAATAAAATAACCCACCCAAATCTAACTCTTTCTGCACATGTTATATCTGCCTCCCCTGCAGTGCACATGGTTTTGCCCAATTGCTATCAAAAATCCTGCTGCGATCAACTTGGAATTACCCCCATGGTTTTGCCCAATTGCTAACAGAATTCCTGCTGCGATCAACTTGGAATTACCACCTTAACCCAGTTAAATCCGTAGCGGAAACCAGTACCTTCCAGTTAAATAAATCTTTAGTCACTGTCCAAACGTGTGGTGATGTTTGGGGGTTCTTTGGGGTTTCTCCAGCCTTCTGCCTGGTGTCAGTAGGTGAGATCCAGAGGAAGATGACATCGACATCTTTGGAGAAACCAGGTACTACCGACACAAATCCACCTTCACCACTATACCTACCATCTTATCTCAGATGTGCTTGCCAGTATGATAAGCACTCTTCAAACAGCCTCTCTGAAACAATAATTATTAGCAGTAACACTAGCACTACCTCAATATTTTACCTCATTACACATTTGGTCATGAAATTTTATATGAGGCCAATGTAATACATACCTCCCAACTTCTTGATCTGGGGAAGAGGTACATTTGCACACACCAGAGGTGTGTGCCCACAATTAGGGGCATAAGGCAGGCTGAACAGTGGCCGAGGGAAGGCAGGCTGAATGCCAGCTGCTGCGGTCACTCTCACTGTGCTACTGTATATACAATAAGGGCAGCCGGCGAGCTCTGCTTCCCTCAGATCCTCAGGCTCAATGCAGCAATGAGCATTCATGATCAGCAAACAAAGGTAATTTTGCTGCCGCTGCTGGAGGGAGAGCTGTGGGGGAGTACAGACAAGGTGTGGGGGGTGGACACTAACATACCCTCCAACATTTTACACATAAAAATAGGTTCAAATGCGAAAATGGGGCATGGCCATGGGTAAAGAGGGCATTTCCTATTCTTTCAGTGGAAGTTTGGAGAGCCAAAAATCGGTACTGTACCTGCTAAAATGGTACAGTTGGAGGGTATGCATTAAAGGTGCTGGGAGGGGGGTACTAAAGGTGGACATTGAATGTGCTGGGGGGGTACTAAAGGTGGACATTGAATGTGCTGGGGGGTACTAAAGGTGGACACTGTAGGTGCTGAGGAGTACTAAAGGTGGACATTGAACGTGCTGAAGGAGGTGCTGAAGGTGTTGGGGGGGTGGATATTGAAGGTACAGTATGGTGGAAATTGATGGGAGGGGGGTGAGTGCTGTGAAGGGGTCACTGGGAGTGCTGTGAGATAGATATTGAAAGTGCCGGGGAGAGAGTGCTGTGGGGATGGGGGACCGAAGGGGCCGGGGGGAGGGGAGTGCTATGAGAGGGTCTTAAAGGGGCTGGGGAGAGTGAGGTGGTTATTGGATGTAGGAAGCACTTTGAGATTGACGCTGATGGGACCAGAGGATGCTGTGAGGTGTACAGTAAAGGAGAGGGAAGAATTGTGAGGTTGACATTGAAAGGAGTGGGAAATTCGCTGAGGTGGACCATAAAGGAGGGGAGGGGGGTAGTGATGAGGTTAGTGTGTACTGTGAGGGCAGCATGTGAGCTGTGATAGGGTCAGTGAGTGCACTGAGATGGACAGTGAGTGCTGTTAGGGGGCAAGAGATGGGATCAGTGTGTGCTGTGGGGGGCATTAACTGAGGAGGTCAGCGTGTGCTGCAATTGCCTCAGTGTTATATGTAAGGAACTAGCAGTGAGAGAGCACTATGAAGGTGGTGATGAGAGTCAGGGGATGTGGTTAGGACCCTGACAATCAGAATGCCGACAGCAGCGTCCTGACGGTCAGAATCCCAATGGTAAATACTGGGGGTTATGCACTGGGGGAGGGTTAGGGATAGGCTGTGGAAGGGGCCTTAGGGTTAGGCTGAGGGTGGGGGTTTAGCAGGGGCGCTTTAAGAGAGGAGGAGGCCCATGTGCTGCCTCCTCCTTACGGGCCCCCTGTTCAGGAGTGCTGTAGAGTCTGAGCCCTTGAGGGCTCACACTCTACTGCGCATGCGCAGATCTCTGGGAAAATGGTGCGGCGGTCATTTTCCCAGTGATTTCTCTACTGTGCATGCACAGAACTCCATGAAAATGGCAGCTGCACCATTTTCACAGGGTTTTAACAGCGCCAGTGATGCCAGCGCATGACTGCAGAGGGGTGAGTATTAAAAAAATGGGTTCAGTGTGTGCACCGCACACACTGCACCCATTATAGAAATGCCAATGGGGTTTAGGTCTAGGTTGAGGGAGTGGTGGGTTAAGATTATGCTGTGGGAGCAGTGAGTTAGGGGTAGGGGTTAAAATACTCACTGGGATCTGTCGGGATTCCAAACATAGGGATGCCACTGTCAACATTCTGACTGTCGAGATTCCGACTGCCAGGATTACGACACCATCCGGAGAGACAGCTTCAGAGTGGCAATCAGGACTATATGCAGGTAGGATTCAATGAGACCGCAGGGAGATATGCAGGGAGGGCTGGTAGAAAAGCTGGGGCCACTTGACTGCATTTTTCCCCCCGGCTAAAAGTTGCCAACCAGCCCCTGTATGGCATATTAATGCACTGTGGTCTTCCCGTATTAAAGGTGTGGGCTAATGATGTACTGTTGGGCATCATTAGCAGAAATAGCCTTATACTGGTTTATACAATAACAGGATATAAGAGAGAGTTTGAGTAGAAAAGGCATTTTTGCAGCGGCATATTTGAAGAGAGGGAAAGCCCCTGCTCCAGTGTCTTGCATAGGTCCCCATGAAAAGGTAATCTGGTATTAAGCCTTGGCGAGTAATAAAGTTGATTTATCACCCTTTTAAATTGATTAATAAAATATAAACAGTTTTAACGTTTCAATATTTCAGTCTTCTTTGACTATTTCTAAGAGTGCACCCACCGAAGAGTCTTCTTTCTTTTCTTTGTTCGTTCAGCATAATACTGACTCAGGGTGCACCACCAATATATATCATTGTTTAGGAAACCAATTTTCTCTTTTGTTATTTGAATTTTGGATATTATATCCTACTTAACCTAATATATCGACCAGTGCGGTATCCCTCCACTTCCAACAAAGTTGAGAAGTTGCCCAAAGCAATTAATCAGCTTCCATCAGTTGTTTAGCAGAGCCTATGAAATGACAGGGACTGATGGGTTGCTTTGGACAACTTCTACACTTTATTACCCTACAAGGCTTAATACAGCTGCCACCAGAGGTGCTGAGCAAAGGGGAGGAAGGGTACTAATTACCAAGGCCTGCATTGGCTGTGCAGAGGAAAGAATGCCTCCTACTAAGCACACATAGCGGCTGATTCTGAGTAACATGTAACGTGACTGTGGCTTTGGGGGTTCATGCATCTGCAATTGGAAATACGTGGTGTCCATTTCTGCAGTCGCAGCAACCAACATCATTAGTAACAGCATTTTTACCAGCCATATACAAGGTGCAAGAGATTCACCAGAAAAGGACATACCTTACGCGGATATACTTTTGCTATATGCCTACAACACTAACATCACACTCCCACAAGGAAGGGTGGGTCTGTACGCTCACATTGTTGTAACCCCGAAATGCCATGTTTCCCAGAAAGACAAGATTTAATGAGTTCCATACAACCCAGAATAGGATTGATAATAACAATTTGCATAGATTTGCATCTGCAAATGTGCTATATACAAAGTCTCGTCATTTGCGATCATGTTGACCACGTCTTCCCAATCACCCAATCCCGCCATTGCTCTTTACAGCCATGGCTGCTACTGTTGCTTGTCTTGTTCTACATTTGATGCAATTCTCAATCTCTCTTCTGTATTTATAGGCAGCTGCACATGGTGTGTAGTTATAAAGCCAATATTCTGAATGTCTGCATGGTCTTAATGTTGACATTCAGGATGCAGACATGTACAGAATACTCTTATTCAACATGTCTACATTCACAGTGTCGATATTGACATAATGTTAACGTTTTAAAAATGTTGGCAGCCAGAATATTTACATATGACTTCAGGGTTACAGTTAGGATTAGGTTTAGCGTTACATGACAATCAATGCAAAATTGAAATGTTAACATGCCAACATTTACAATGTCAACATTATGTCAGTGCTGACACTGAATTCAGAACATGTCAACATTCTGAGTATCAGTTTAGTACACCACACCCCCTTCATTAGTCAGTTTAGTATACCACACCCCCTTCATTATTCAGTTTAGTATACCACACCCCCTTCATTAATCAGTTTAGTACACCACACCCCCTTCATTAATCAGTTTAGTACACCACACCCCCTTCATTAATCAGTTTAGTACACCACACACCCTTCATTAATCAGTTTAGTACACCACACCCCCTTCATTAATCAGTTTAGTACACCACACACCCTTCATTAATCAGTTTAGTACACCACACCCCCTTCATTAATCAGTTTAGTACACCACACCCCCTTCATTAATCAGTTTAGTACACCACACCCCCTTCATTAATCAGTTTAGTACACCACACCCCCTTCATTAATCAGTTTAGTACACCACACCCCCTTCATTAATCAGTTTAGTACACCACACCCCCTTCATTAATCAGTTTAGTACACCACACCCCCTTCATTAATCAGTTTAGTACACCACACCCCCTTCATTAATCAGTTTAGTACACCACACACCCTTCATTAATCAGTTTAGTACACCACACCCCCTTCATTAATCAGTTTAGTATACCACACCCCCTTCATTATTCAGTTTAGTATACCACACACCCTAATTATTTTGTTTTGTACAGTATACCCACACTTAGCTGGTTCTACATGGTGCAATGACACGACAAATCATAAGCTCTGATTCCCTTAAGTATGGCACTATTGCAGTAACTAAAAGTCACTCACTTTTCACCTGTGGGATTTAGGGGTATATTTGCTCGATCTGGGTCGATATTTTGTTGCTGTTTGGTCGATATTTGGACAATGTTTGATCGATTTTGTATTTCAGGGTCTAAATTCCACATTAGTAATAGATGTCAAAAATCATCTGTTGGTAAATGTGTCATTTAGACCCTTAAACACAAAATCGATCAATATTAACTAAACATCGACCAAAATCGACTTTTAGTAAATATACACCCATGTCTCATTCTGAGTTGGGTTTGTCCATATGCAGATTTGGTACTTGCACCTCCTTATGATTGTATAGGTTTAGAAAGGTGCATGTAAACACTGTCTGAGTGCAGTAATTGCGATCTGGGGGCCTGATTTGGATTTGTACTCAAGCCCGATGATTTACTGTATGTACAAATTGATTGAGATGTGTGCGGACCTCAGTGTTTTGGTACTGATTCATCATCTGGTTTTGACAAAACCACCCTCAAGTGTTTTAGTTCTTAAATGGTTTTTGGTTAAAAAAAAAAAAAAGTCAATAATCATTGATAAAAATTGTTAAAAATCTATAAACAGTTAAAATCAGGTCATTTTTGCAATCTAAAATCTGAAATTCGGATTTAAAATCGAAATTCTGAACCGCAGGGAGATACGAATCAGGACTCGATTTGGTTCAGATCACATCTCTTCGAGAGATCCAGACCAGATTTTGGTTCGGTTCAGCTCCACAAATGAAGCGCACATCTCTAGTACAAATCTGATGTATGTGGGTCTGTGCATGTGCAGTATGAGTCCTGCATGATTGCTATCAGTCCTCCTTAGCCACAGCATAATTGATATGCTGTGATATTGGGAGGCGGAGCAGGGACGGGAACCAGGACTGTTCTACAATATGGGGCATGCTGTCTCCCCATTCTGTAGGCGTTTGAAGCCAGACTTTGCCTAGTCGAACCCAGACTTCCTGTACCCAGCTAACCCATTTCCGACAGCCAGTCTGAGTAAGTTTTGGCTTATGCAGACTGGCCGGGGGATGTGTCTTTGGATGCAGCCATCAGATCACAGATGCTCCTGCTGCATTTACATTTTCATTATACGGTATTGCACAGTAGTTTCCCTGCGGCTGTGCAGTACCATACAAATCTGAATCAGACACTGAGGCAGACCAGCATGGAGATACAGATATGCAGAATTCATTTATTGTTACCTGCTGTCTTCTAGAAGTTTTTTTATTTAAATAAATATTAATAGTGAATGTATTTTGTGCTATCAAATCAAATGTTAAAAAAGATGCTTTGCTTCTGACCAGGTTAGGTGTGTATCGGATGTATGACTGACGTAAACCTTGTGCGTCTAGAGATGGCTCTGACTCAGCATACATGCGCAAATATGTTATTTTTATGCGGATTTGATTTGACAATTTATGTTAACTGCTTAAATGTCCAAGTCAGCATCAGCCTCTATGTTACTACTATTCCAGAGCAGGCATGTGCCGATGCTGAGCTGCTGAGTCACAGAGAAGGGCTCCAATTAGCCGCTGTGAGAGTTCCAGACGATTGATAGGCTTTCCTATTTAGTAGAAATAGCAGGTGTAAATAGCTATGGGCCTGTAATATGATGTCCGTGTTGGAAACAACAATACAAATTTGATTGCCTAGCATTTAAAAAGCATACTTAGTAAATATAGACAGCAGGGTGGAACAGCATTATTACAGCAATGTTTAGATACATTACACTGCTTACAAATAGTGACAAGTGAATGGTGGATTATAATGCGCATTTAAAACTACACTTCAATCAAAACTAATACCTGTAGTAGAATCCAAGACCACAGAAAAATATGAAAAAATAAAAGATATTCCTAGTGAGGGTTGATGCAGATTTGGTAGTAAAATGGGCAGAACTTGCTTTCATAAAAAAAGTGATCGTAAATCTGGTGTGATTTCACACAGAACAATGGGCCTGATTCATTACCAGTTGCAAATGTGAGACTGCATGCAGTGAGCGAGTATCGGCAGACTGCGCATGGGCTGCAAATGCATTGCGTATGGAAAATGCAATCGCCTTACGTATACAGACTAATTGTAAAGAGTACGAATTTTGATTGACAGGAGGTGACTGTTTGTGGGTGGTAACATGGGGTCTGTGGGGAGTGCTTGGGTAAACACAGGCGCGTCATGGCCATTTTCGGAGCGTGTATTTGACATCATCCTCGAACGCTGCCTTCAAAAACAAGGTGCCCGGTGCGACTGCATTCTCATTGATTTGAGTATGCTAGGGTCAGCAGTAAATGTCGATGGTGTCCTTTTTTTTTGCATATGCTGCAATTCTGCTAATGCCTATGCAGATTTGCGAATGCATTGGTCAGCGTCTTTTATCCTTTCTGGGCTGCTCTTCACATGCAAATTTTAGCAAGAGCAGATTTGTGAACATCGCTATCTAAAGGCCCGTACACACTGGTCGATATATCGTCCGTTCTCCTGAACGGCCAATATATCGCGGGACTGTCGGCCAGTGTGTACGGCCGATACGTCTGTGAACTCCGTCGTTCACAGACGTATCGCGTCGGCCCCGCAGCACAGCCGACGGCCAATATATCTACCGATATATTGGCGCGTCGCTGTGTGTGTACGGGGCGGTCGTCCGACCGCCCGTACACATGCTGCGGCGGCCGGCGGTGATTGACATATGAACTGGGTGGGCGTGCATACACGCCCGCCCAGTTCATGACGTCAGTCCCCGACGGATCGGGCAGTGTGTATGCTCAACACACTGCCCGATCCGTTCATAGATATATCTGCAGATCAATTGATCTGCAGATATATCTATTAGTGTGTACCCACCTTAAGCCTCAGTAGCGATCCATATTGAATCAGGCACAGAGTACATTTCTGAGATACAGCCCACTCTTCCTGGCCAGCATACTAGGGCTGTGTAAGGCCACAGTGTTGGAAATGTGTGCTGATGTTTACACTGCAGAGTTATATAGGCACACACCTGCAGATGACTCTTGGGAGATAGCAGGTACAACTGTACTCATTGTTTCATGGACACTGGTGATGGAGCGGAGTTTAAGAAAAGTGGTGTTTTATAGACTTAACTAGCACTTCTATTCACTCCTGCTGATCCTTGTAATCTCCTAGACTTCCGTCACTCTCAGGTGAGTATCATGCAAACAAGGATGAAAAGTGTGTATAGTGAAAATTCCGTTTTAATAGTATAACATACAACACACAATAAAACAAATAATAAAACTAATCAGATATTGCACAAATCCCTTCAAGCAGCAAAGTAGACAGGCTAATTACCAGATCACTCAGAACTGTGGCTAAACAGTTCTAAAAGCGTTTTCAGCATTCCCATAACCACTTGCCTGGCATGGTCGCATCAGATGCGACCATGCCTGCATGTGTTCTATCTGACCTGGACGCACAGGATACGACCAGTCAGATAGAGAGTGTTAGCAGCGGCAGGGAAGATAAACTTCCCTCCGCTGCTGCTGTCAGAGGGACCGGAAGGTCCCTCTGCCTCCCTGCACTCTCCCCCACTGATTGCCGTGCTGCCGATCACTACTGATCGGTCAGCACAGCAGGATCCCCCACCTCCAGCGGCTGCAGACAATGGCAGCTGCTGGGGAGTATAAATTAACCCTCCCAAGCCACCCCCAGACCCACCCTGTATACCTGGAGGCTGTACCGGCTTTCAAACTGAAAGCCGCGATGTTCCGATGGTAACGATGTTCCCGCTCGATATTTCGATGTTTGAAAAAAAAATCTTTTCACTAAAATCATTTGGGATAGGGTTAAATTCATATTCTTCACCTGATTCACTCATAAAAAACCCTGATAATTTTGGAGCAGTTTTTGGCAAAATAAATCGTCAGTTAAGTGGTTCTTAAACATGGCATTAGCTATGCCACATTTCCGACATGACCCTGAGTCAGTCGGAACCATATACCTACACTGCATCGGGTAATATAAGCCCTATGGAGTGTCTGTAGATGAAACTCTTGTAAGTTTGCAGACTGTAGGAATTTTAAAGAGTTGTTATAAAGAAGCAAGAGCTCGGACAATTCCGTTAGATGAGGGATATCCGATTGCCATTTTGTGAAAAGGAGTTTCCATTGTGGGTCAGAGTAAGACGGGATAAGGAGTGTATATAGATATTTAATTTATAAAGGTTATGTTTAAGAAATGTACATAGTTTGACAAAATCATTAGGGAGATCTCCTGTATTTAAAGAAGGGGAGTTACCAGTGGATAGGAAATGTCGCACCTGGAGGTACATACAGAAGTGATGTCTGGGAAGCAGATATTGTTACTGAAGGTCTGCGAAGGAATATATTTTGCCCCTGGATCAAATACTTTAAAGTAAAGGTTAAGTCCTTTATCTCTCCAAAGGCGATAGTGTGGGTAATGAACTGAGGGGGGCAAGATGGGTTTGCCCATAGGGAAGACAATTGTAAATCTTAAGGATTCTTGCAGCACCTTTTGCTAATGTCCAACCAGGCTTGATATGTATCATGAAAAGTAGGTTTTGTAATATACTCTTCAGGATTTGAGAAGATTTGGACTGAAGAAGAGCCCCAGGTGAGTAACGGAAAAAAATGGCTCTATGTAAAGCTCTGTCTATTTAAGTTTCATTGTCTAACAGCCAGTCCCAGATGTATCAGAAAAATACTGCTAGACCAGGGCTGGCCAAACCAGTCATCGAGATCTACCAACAGTACATATTTTCCAGACCACCTAGCTGGTGCACAGGTGTAGTCATTACTAATTAAGATGTGCTGCATTCATTCCTAATTGACAATTCTACAGATCTCCAGGAGGCCTGGAAAACATGAACTGTTGGTAGATCTCGAGGACCGGTTTGGCCAGCCCTGTGCTAGACAATATGTTTTAAGATCTGGAGCGCCTGGGCCTCCTTCACTTTTAAGGTTTTGCAGCTTAATTTGGCTATTCTCTGACTTTTAAGAAAGTGTTCAAGTACTTTGGGCAAAATGTGTCTTCGGGGCCACCACACTGTAGTATTCAGTCTCCACAGCTGACCCAACTCCTTCTACTGGCGGATCGTATTCCTGACTACTATTCAGCGGGACCTAACCATAGGTAACATCTGGCACCTCAGAGCTGGGTACACTGTTATTTTTTCAAGTGCAGCTGATAATCTCATCAGTGATCCCAGAGTTACTCCTCGGTGTATCCATGTATTTATCTACTACCATACCACACTGTTAACGCCCAATACCATCTGATCTTGGAAGCTAAGCAGTGTTGAGCTTGGTCAGTACCTGGATGGGAGACCTGCTGGGAATACCAAGTGTTGCTCTGTGCCTAACGTTGAAAGCAGATTCACCAATTTTATTTTCTTCTGCATAATATTTAAGGAGACTTAAGTTCTCTTCTAGAACTCTTCTAGATAGATGCTTCGACATCTTAACCTAGATTTAAGTGCTGTTCATCTAAACACAAATCAGTGAGTGGGGTTAGGAAAGAGACTGGCCCGGTTAGGGTTTCTCAGTGACCGTTTTGAATCATCAGTGATCTTTATCAATGCATGTTTATTCTCACATATTATTGGATACCAGGTGATAATTCTATACTTTGAACCCGATAATATAAGTATTCAATTTATAACTGTTCCCATTTATCCTGATGATTTTGTTTTTTTATGATGTAAGATAGGATATACCTGCATTTCAGCATCAATAAAAGTTACATTTTAATTCTTATCCTTCGAATATTACATTGTTCTAAAGAGTGCCCCCAAAAAGAGTCTTTTTTTTCTCTCTATGATTTAATACTCAAAACTCTGTCTATGTAAGTTTCATTGTTCGACAGTCAGTCCCAGATCTGGAGCGTCTAGGCCTCCTTCACTTTTAAGGTTTCACAGCTTACATTTGGCTAGTCTCTGTCTTTTATCCTGCCAAAGAAATTTAGAAAAAAAGGAATTCCAACTTCAAGAAATCTGTCTTCGTAAGAGATATAGGGGTTAATTCAGTAGGCCCCGCTATTTGGCTATTTCCACACTTCTGCGTACAGTGTTGCACACAGGTCTTAAACTGCAATTGCATGAGACCACAGTTTAAGAGTTGTCGGGGGGTGATGATGAGGTGTCTACACCGCATTTTGTGGGTGTCGATGCACCGTTTGTGGGGCGTGGTCCGGACAATGAAGGCATGTCTGAACTGTTTGCGGGGCGGGTCGCGGCGGCTGCGTGACGTCACATGCAGCTGCTGAGACCCAAAACATGGCCACCTGGTGACTGCCATCCAGGTAGGCTGTGGAGACAGGGTCTATCCTAAATATGTGAGCGCTTTGCTGTTTAGCAAAGCACTTGCATTTTAGCGGGGGACGGGGGGCTTGGGACAGGACCCGGCATGCAGGGCGGCCTTGCCCCATGCTAGTGGAATGAGTTGTAGTTGTGTAAATTTTCACAATTCTAGTTTGGCGAATTTGAGAAACTCTGGAGTAAAATTGAATTTGTATGAGTGAGAGAGGTTATATATGATATGAGCAGAGGCAATCTTAAAGGGTAAGGGGGGCTCTGTGTGCGACGAATTGGGAGGGGTGTAAAGGGTTTCATAAAGTTAATTGCAAAACATATGAGATCTAGCTGTTGGAGGCGCTCCATTAACCATCCTGATTTTTTTGTGGATGTCCAACCATCGGAGGTCTAGTACCTGATAATAAATTAGTTAGTAGTTTCCCGGTTTTATTATGATTTTTTTGAATTTACAATTAAACCCAAATATTTATCACCCATAATATAGAAGTAATCATCAAAATGGAGTTTAGCTTCCTGATAAGCTGCAGCAGCCCCTGGTTCACAGCATCGCCTACTCCGGCACAGCGCACCGGGGTTAACTAGCAGTATTTCTGCAGCCTCTGCACAGTACAGTGATGGCTCCCTTCTCCCCTAATCGCCGGGGTAAAAATACTTACCTGCTGCATTGTGCTGCAGGGGCGCCGGAAATAGAGCTCCCAGACCCCAAAGATTGGCACCGAGCGCTGCAGCCTGGGACAGGTCTCCCGGCTGCAAAGGCTCCTTACTGCCCTGTCCTCCACCACACCAAGGGTTAACATACTGCATTGCTGTGGTCTCCAGAGAGGGTCTGGGACCGAGGCACCTAACAACCTTAAACACTATGGTCTGTAGTACTGGGTTCCAGATGAGGTCTGAGAGTTCTAAACCCCAGACTGCAATTGGTGGCTTGAGAGACTGGAACACTGAGTTGTGGACTGGACCCATAGGTTCTAGAGCAGTGTTTCCCAACCTCGGTCCTCAAGGCACACTAACAGTCCTGGTTTTAGTGATATCCAGGCTTGAACATAGGTGACTTAATTAGTATCTCAGTTATATCAGTTGACAATGCTAAATTCCTTTGCCTTATAACAACCCTTTATGAAGCTAAGAACACTGTACGCTGTTTACTTAAGAAGTACCGTAATGCTACGCTAGTTGCGTAACGATCGCTCAGCCGTAGGCGAGACGCTCAAGCGTCACGTTCGCTCACGGCCCAGCGATCACAGGACACGTTATTGGTTATGTCTAGGGTAATGATTCGCTATGGCGTAGCTTACGCTCGAGACCACGAGGAGGTCACCAGCGATGCAGACGCTCACAACACTATACCTTTATGATAAAACCTTATACCAATGAAATACACTGAATACCTTAATGTGAGTACAGGGTGTAAGTACAACCTTGTGTAACCTGACTAACTACAAAGCTGCTTGAGCGTCACCGACGCTCAAGTGAACACTTAACACTATAGGAAATACACAGATGCTGGTTTAGGTTCCAAGGCCTATTAACTGTATTATATCTAATATACTTGTAAAAGGGGATAACAGTACAATTGATACACTACAATATAACAGAGACTTCCTAACCACAGAACTAAACAATAAATACAAAAAGACAATACTACACTGACCTAAATACAATACAATACAATGCTATAATACTATGAGAGATATAAGGGAAAAGAGGAGAGAGAGAGATAGAGAGAGAGAGAGAGAGAGAAATTGGCTCACAGAAAGACAATGATAACGTTAAATAAGAGACAACATGGTTGCAGATAAAACTACACATGTGAGAGACAATCGCTGCGCAGTTAGTCAATGCTGAATACAGCATGGGATGGAAGCTAGACTCCATTTTGAGAAACCTCCACTTGATTCCAAAGACCACACCACATGGCTGAAAGGGGGAGGGGAAGACATCCAGCAGCAGCCATTTTAGATTTGCAGGTCCAAACACATGGCACTTTATTCCAAAATGTCCAAGCCTCAAAACAATGCATATGTTCTGATTTTACAATTCCAAACCATCTAAATCACCTTTCACAATGTAATCCAACTTCCTAGAACCATCTCATAATTTCACATCCCAAACAACTTCAGTATCTCAATAACCAGAGCATATTCATCACAAGACCAGATCACAATGTAATTAACACAAACGTAACTGCATGGTGGTATTTATGATTAACAGGATATATATATTATAACTAACCAGCACAATCTATTTTAAATCTCCATAGGCAAACAAATACCACAAATATTATGCTACAGATTGTATACTGTTCCAATTCATCACGGACTTCACAGAGTATCCACAAACACCCAACAATCACACAACCAAGTTACAATATCCTATTTAAACCAGAAAGCAATCTGTCTGTTTCCTTATCTAGCCATGTGAGGTTCAATACTTAGCCTTTAGTTTGGAAGATGTCCTGGGGATTTAGCTGCCATGCTGCTTGGTGCCAGGTAGCTGTGTGTGTGTCTGTGAGTGTAGCTACATTACATCTGTTCTCTGAGTGCCACACCTGACCACTACCTTCCTGTTTGACCAGTACCTGGGGGAGGGGTCTTTCTTTCTCCTTTGTATTGAGTCACCATTCTCTTTGTATGTGCTAATCAGGTTCAGCCCTGAAAACTTAGTAAAAGGTTGTCTTGAGCATCCATTGTTCTAACAATATGATCTTAGCTTTTATACATATAATCATATCTATCCGCTGCAATGTCCCACAACAACACAACAGGCCTCAAACTAACCCACACCTCATTCTGCTTGCTTCAATACCAAACATGATGTGTTTATCTGGTTCGGTTCGAATGATACACATCCATGACATTAATTCATTAGCCAATTCTAAATCTCCTTGGTGTCTGGTGCTGTTCATTATTATAACCATGTACTGTATGAAACAAGTGCCGAATCCATCTCAGTGCCATGTCCGAGCAAATGCGTGTGTTTCCATATATTGCTGTGCTCGCTGCGCATATTTGCAAGTATAGCGACTTATATGTGTGCAGTTTATATGGTCTCTCTATGTAATATTTTTGACTTTGACAGTCCACCCTTTGGCAGTCACCAATAACTGCCACTTCCTAAAACATTTCAAAAAGAGAAAAATATATGTCAGGGGTTAATACATTTCCATGGTTGGGTAAGGGAGGAGAGAGGAGAAGGTGTGAAGAGGGTATGACCTAGTGAGAAAGCAGAAGCATGTGTGTATGAATCCATGTTTGGGGGGGTCATGTATCATCGTGCCGTACGTGTTGTACATCAAGCTTCGAGGTATTGCGAAGTATACATTTGAATTCCTTCTTATCCCGTACTAAGGGTCTGTGGATGGGCTGTCAAACTTTACCGAGCTCATTTCGGCTGTGGTTGTAACAAAATGGGGGAGCACATTTTAGTTGATGATACATGAATGGGGGAGGTATGTGGTTGCTGATATCTGTGCCTGTATTCCCTATCGACTATGTGTGTCATTACCTGAGGGTTGTAGAGATGAAGATAAAGAACACTTATGGAAAATGCAATGATATTCTATGTCAGGGAAATGTACATCTGTCGTCGAAGTTGTTTTCGGTATCTGTTGAGAGTCGTCTTCTTTGCGCTGTATTGCTCCTTAGGCATGAGCAAATAGCTTTGTCTGAGCCATCAGATTTACAAAAATGTTGGGCTAGCGTGAGTTTAAAGATACTAGGGAAACTGGGGATCTATGGCAAAGTTCATCAAGTGTCCATATTTAAAGTTGTCAAATCTTCTTCTTTGGTCAATCCGTTGTCTGTATACATCTCGTCTCGTCAGCTTCCTCGTCCAAGGGGGTCTTTGTATCTTGGAGAAAAGCAGAAAAACAGGTGAAAGAAACGGACCGTATAATCGCATTTTCATCACATTCTGGTTTCTATCATTGGGTCATAAATCAAATCCAGGTTAATTACAGTTTCCTCACTCCTCAAGCTCATCACTTTTGTACTTTGTTTGCACCTCATTAAAGCCTGCCCGCATCTAAATATCAATCCAATCGATATAACGACACCTAAGATACATAGTAGAAACTTTCCAACATCCATTATGACTCCTTGAGCCCACTCTCCTAAACCGGAGAACCAATTTCGCGGGTTCAACCATGACACCCAACCAGTCAGCTCATTACCTACAGCAGCAAGGGCGAGATTGTGTTTTCGACGAAATTCCCACTTCAATTGGAGAATATCGTCCATCTTTTGGTCTATGACCTCTACCGGATCCTCGGTGCTATTTGTGATATACGTGCAACACTTTATGCCGTACTGTGTTGCCAATGTAACACAATATCCGCCTGTTACTGCTGTAAGATAATTAAGAACCATCCTATGCTGAACTAGTTCTGTTTTATAAGCTTGAAGTTCTCTTCCAGTGTATCTAAACGTGTCATCATACATTTCAGTGATATTATCTAACAAATTGGCGAGTGCGGAAATGTATCTATAATTCATCACTCCCCGAGCGGTACGAGTGAAATCTAACGCTACCAGAACCTGAATCCCGGTGGATTCATGGATAAGATCAGAGGCCGGATGCTCTAACCTTTCTGACAGTTGTCTTTTAACCCGGTGCTCGTAGTGAGTGTGAGTATAAGGAGCTTGGGCACCACGGTGTATGTCCTTCATTTTGTCATGTGTAACAGTCATCACTTCAGGCAATACTTTTCCAATATAACACAATCCTTCAGAGTTTGGGGCTAGCCACTTGTACGCCTTTCTCCCGCATATGAAATATGCATCATCGGGGAGAACATAAGGGACGGAGAAGGACATGACCATGTTACAAACCTTCCAGGTGAAATCTCCTGACCCTAATTCTTCCAACTGCTTAATGCACGTATCGGTTTGTACGATATGTGCACAGTATCCTGGTGATACCTCTCCAACTCTAGTAATCCTATTCCCTAAGGTATATCGATACCGGAAAGATTTTCCTCTACTGGCTATGTGGCGTACGAGCTCTGTATCTGTAGGCATTCTATCTGCTCTGTGTGAAAAGGTCATGGTAAGGTTGCTCCATGACACTTCCCAATTTCCCGGTTTTCTGGGATTGGAGATGTTAAAACATAAGAGGGACCTATCCACATGGTATTGGTGGAGCTTCAAACTAGGAGGGCTGGAGATGTTAAACCTCCGGTCCACCGGTCTCCCACCACTTAGCTCAAGTACCTCCCCTAACGTTAAAGGAAATGGTACTAGCCCTGATTTGCTGTGTCCCTGAGGTACTTGAGAGCATACCCAACAATCGGTCTTATTTAACACATTACCCACTAAGGAGTGATAGTCACTCAATGGATGCCGGTCCATATGGATATTAAAACTGGATTGGCATTTCTTTATGCATCCATCCTCAACCATTGTCACAGAGCCTACAGATACAGTTTTCTTTTTGAACTAACAATCCTTCACAATTGTTTACAAATAACATGGTTGTTAGATCGTGCCCGGTACTCGCCTTTGCTTGGTGATTGGGTTGCTATTGGAAATTTACACCTCCGTCTCAGTCATCAGGACCTTTCTGGATCCTTTCTCGACCTCACTGGTACTCTCACCGAAACAGACTGCTCTGGTCAACATCATGGTTAACGGGAAAATCCATATCACAGTCTCTTGGGGCAAGTCCATCTTACAGGAGGAGAAAAGAAGAAATTTGTAAAGGGGGTATAAGAAAATCAGTTTGAGGGGGAGAGAACTCGTTACGATAATAAGTTCTCTCGTTTTGTTGTTCTTTTTGTTCTGCTGTCCTCTCAAAAGGTGCTGTCTCTTCAGTCTTCCGAATGAACCTTCTGGTGATGTAATCTTTCTTCCTAACTAGCGATCTTTCTGTGTGGAGCAAAATCTGGCATTACCATTGGTTAACACTTAGGGGTGACATACCATCTTTAAATCATGGAAACATGAGTGAGGAGAGAGAGAAAATAAAAAACAAAAGAGATAGAGAACAATTCATGTGCATATATACATTACATAACCCGACAATAACCACCAATAAGAGAAGAGAAACAAAGCATTTTTAAACGTTGTCAACATTAAGAAAACATTGTCAGACTATTTGGCTGTCGTATCTACGTGTCTAATGGTTTCCTTGAGCAGTCCCTCCCCACCAGCACTTGCATTATTCCACTGTCTGTATCTGGCCAGAATACATTGTGGTGGATAGGTCATGCTGGGGTTTGGTAGACTTCTGCAAGGACCAAGCGAATATGCAATGTTTGAATTCTTACCAATAATCGTCAGAGATGGGGATAGAGAGAGGGAGAGAAAAACATTTTTCACAAATACATTTACAACTTTTCACCTGGTCATTCCTGTGTCTTTAGTGAATGACCTCCCACTTCATTAACCGTTACTTCAGGCTTGCCTCCATTCCTAATAATCACCTTTCCTGCCTATGTGATCCTTGATTATAATGGTGTGTATTGTAATTTTGCTCATTTCTTGGTCTAGGGGGTCTAACTTTATGTGGGTTATTGCAGTTGCTAGCACAATGCCCTTCTCTTTTGCACAGATCACAAATCCTTAAGTTCCTCCATGTGCCAATGGCCTGGGGTTTTGGTTGATTTGATGCCTCCTCAAACGCTTGGATGCTCATCACCATCAACCGCTTTCCCTGTACCTACCTGATTCCTTGGATACCATGATTATGTCGTTGTCTAGGGGGTTGGTATGCCTTCTGTGAATCTTTGATCATACAGTTAGATCTTTCCTAGGATCTGGGTAATCAGACATGATTGATCTCAATTCTGTCCGGGACCAGGGATGGCGCATTGCACTGTCCTTGACGGGAATGGTTCCCTGATCGTCAGTCTTCCCATTGGGGACTGTGATCACCCTGACAGGACTAAACTCAATTACATCACCTTGTTTTGGTCTTATAATATGGGGTACATTTGTTTGTGCGTGATATAAAACATTGTACGTACCTGTGGACACGACCTCACCTGACCCTCCGTTAGGGGGTTTGATTATTGCCTTTACCAATTTGGTCGTGTCCACCTGGATGTCTTGTAGGATGGCTTCTGGAAGAGGTGCCGACATCGTTCTGGGCTCACTTTCTTGTTTGTATTCCTGAGGGAGGTTTGACATGGGGTGCAGCTTGCACAGGTTAATAGTTGTACATTCAACAGTATTACAATAATCATTGTTACATTTATTACACTTATTCTTATAATCTATATTACAGTTGCTAAGAGCGTTTTTATTGTTCACCCTTGTGTCTTTCTCTCCGCAATCAACCCCTCTCCTGATGCCACTGTCTCTCCTCTCAAGATAAGAGTCAGAAAAGTCAATAGACTCTTTTTGTAATTCACTTTCCTGTTGCCATAACTGTAAATATTCATAATGTTTATTTTGTCTCTTCGTTGGTTCAATGAGACTTATCCTCCTCCTTAAATTTTGTAACACTACTGGACTAAAGCTACCTATTCTTGGGAATTTGTCCCTGTCTTGTACAGTCATTCTCTCCCATTCATCACATAAAACTTCAGCGTGATTTCCATATTTCTTACACATCACATATCGTGCCGACCCGATGGATCGGTTCTCTGAATCAACCCGAACCGAGGTTGATCGCCCCCTACCTGAACAAATGGCCCCCATAATCTGCAGGCGTTGCCTATTCCTCCTTGAATATCAAGGCTTTCAGCGAACCCTTACAAACAAACCAAGATGTCCTTGGGCAGGCCGGCGGTGGTGGTTTATCAAGTACCCCACTTACTTCTCGCCCACGTTGGCCTGTGCTGCAATCACTGTAGCCAGAGCTGCTGGACCCAACCTAGGGCCCCTGTGAACCTTTAGTTTACTGGAACATATGAGGGTTACCCGCAGGACACTTACTCTTTCCAGTAAAGTTGGGGTTGTTAGATAGTTCCTGAGTGACCAGCGAACTTCCCTTCCCAAAAAATAAAAAATTACACAAATCACGTCAGAATGTACAAATAGCGTTTGTGACCACTTTACTCTAATGGTATTAGGTCAGATTACTAACTACTGCACACAATAACGTGCGGTCCAATCGTTCAGTATACGAGCACTACTTGTCATGTACTGAAAGATCAATGGAATCTATGTTTCCGGCTGCGATTCCTTCAGCCAGAGCTTGTATGGCCTATATGGGTTCTGCACCAACACCCCAGGCGTTGTGCCACTGGACTTTTATAGCGGACCTTTTACCTTACGACCTCCTGGTCTTGTTACCTTATGACCTCCTGGTCTTGTTACCTTATGACCTCCTGGTCTTGTTACCTTATGACCTCCTGGTCTTGTTACCTTATGGTCCGCTATACTCTAATGCTCAAATATTATTTAACCAGGGATGCCTCCCTGGCCACCGTATATGTCACTTACACGTATGTCCCTTGACGAGTACCCGGCTTTCCTTTTGGTTCCACCTTAAAGTTATATAAACTTTTGTATACAAAACACACTCACTCAACACATGTACACTTTTGTTTCTATATCTATTTCTGCGCAGAAATTTGTCTTTAGCCCAACAGTGTTACCAATTAGGAGCAGGATCTATTAAACTAAATTTCAGATTTTCTAAAAATAGATTTGCGTTATTTACCGCTTCGCGTTATCTACCGCTGTGCGTTACTTATCGCCTTTGCGTTACTTCACTTTATCACAACTTGAGCTACGTGGGCGTAACCGGACGCTACGTTGCGTAATGAACGCTGCGTGCGTCTGCCTTTTGGATTGCGTACGCTAGTCTTTGTTAGCGACACGTGTACGCAATGCAAAGGATCCACCGTAACACAATATATTTATTTATCAATGTAGGTGATCCCTGATCATCTACCGCAATCCACACTGACTGCCTTGTATCTCAGACAAACCGTGTGTTTGTTCTATACTTTAACTATCACCTCTACTATGAAATAACAGCAAATCTCTTTTTAGCACTTTCTATCAACTATAAAATTGGCAAACAGGAATGTGAGATGTGAAACTTACACAGATGAAAATGCAATTCTAAATTTAATCTAATAACATACATTGATGTAAGCACACGCATATGAAATTACATATAAGTACCAATCACTATTACTTATGATTGACTATGATATAGATTAAATAAATGCATAAAAAAAAAAAAAAACCTCATTAAATGATGATTTCTTTTTGACAGTGGATGGCTGATTGTTTCCTGAGTCAACTGAAAACCAGCCGCTCAGAAAAAAAAATAAAAATTTTTTGACCTTCCCAAAATGGCCGCTGCTCCTCCCCCTTCCACCTCCATGAGGGTCACACAAAATGGTGGACAGACCATGCGGCCTCTTGTCACAAAGAAAGTCATCATTCAAAACTCCTAAAGTTATTCTAGGCCTGAGTGTGTAGTTGGCACCAAATTGAAATAAAAACCAGATTTTCAAAGACAATAGCGTACTGTTCTTACCTCCGGTTACCGGGTTCCTTCAGCACTCTTTATCTAAGCGAAACAGACGCTTATCCAATCAGCACTGCAAGGAATATGATCCCGCCCTTTGCTGATGGATAATGTCTGCTGATATTACCTAGTGCAGATGTGAGAAGTATAGGACGAGCCCGCAATTGACAATGCTAAATTCCTTTGCCTTATAACAACCCTTTATGAAGCTAAGAACACTGTACGCTGTTTACTTAAGAAGTACCGTAATGGTACGCTAGTTGCGTAACGATCGCTCAGCCGTAGGCGAGACGCTCAAGCGTCACGTTCGCTCACGGCCCAGCGATCACAGGACACGTTATTGGTTATGTCTAGGGTAATGATTCGCTATGGCGTAGCTTACGCTCGAGACCACGAGGAGGTCACCAGCGATGCAGACGCTCACAACACTATACCTTTATGATAAAACCTTATACCAATGAAATACACTGAATACCTTAATGTGAGTACAGGGTGTAAGTGCAACCTTGTGTAACCTGACTAACTACAAAGCTGCTTGAGCGTCACCGACGCTCAAGTGAACACTTAACACTATAGGAAATACACAGATGCTGGTTTAGGTTCCAAGGCCTATTAACTGTATTATATCTAATATACTTGTAAAAGGGGATAACAGTACAATTGATACACTACAATATAACAGAGACTTCCTAACCACAGAACTAAACAATAAATACAAAAAGACAATACTACACTGACCTAAATACAATACAATACAATGCTATAATACTATGAGAGATATAAGGGAAAAGAGGAGAGAGAGAGATAGAGAGAGAGAGAGAGAGAGAAATTGGCTCACAGAAAGACAATGATAACGTTAAATAAGAGACAACATGGTTGCAGATAAAACTACACATGTGAGAGACAATCGCTGCGCAGTTAGTCAATGCTGAATACAGCATGGGATGGAAGCTAGACTCCATTTTGAGAAACCTCCACTTGATTCCAAAGACCACACCACATGGCTGAAAGGGGGAGGGGAAGACATCCAGCAGCAGCCATTTTAGATTTGCAGGTCCAAACACATGGCACTTTATTCCAAAATGTCCAAGCCTCAAAACAATGCATATGTTCTGATTTTACAATTCCAAACCATCTAAATCACCTTTCACAATGTAATCCAACTTCCTAGAACCATCTCATAATTTCACATCCCAAACAACTTCAGTATCTCAATAACCAGAGCATATTCATCACAAGACCAGATCACAATGTAATTAACACAAACGTAACTGCATGGTGGTATTTATGATTAACAGGATATATATATTATAACTAACCAGCACAATCTATTTTAAATCTCCATAGGCAAACAAATACCACAAATATTATGCTACAGATTGTATACTGTTCCAATTCATCACGGACTTCACAGAGTATCCACAAACACCCAACAATCACACAACCAAGTTACAATATCCTATTTAAACCAGAAAGCAATCTGTCTGTTTCCTTATCTAGCCATGTGAGGTTCAATACTTAGCCTTTAGTTTGGAAGATGTCCTGGGGATTTAGCTGCCATGCTGCTTGGTGCCAGGTAGCTGTGTGTGTGTCTGTGAGTGTAGCTACATTACATCTGTTCTCTGAGTGCCACACCTGACCACTACCTTCCTGTTTGACCAGTACCTGGGGGAGGGGTCTTTCTTTCTCCTTTGTATTGAGTCACCATTCTCTTTGTATGTGCTAATCAGGTTCAGCCCTGAAAACTTAGTAAAAGGTTGTCTTGAGCATCCATTGTTCTAACAATATGATCTTAGCTTTTATACATATAATCATATCTATCCGCTGCAATGTCCCACAACAACACAACAGGCCTCAAACTAACCCACACCTCATTCTGCTTGCTTCAATACCAAACATGATGTGTTTATCTGGTTCGGTTCGAATGATACACATCCATGACATTAATTCATTAGCCAATTCTAAATCTCCTTGGTGTCTGGTGCTGTTCATTATTATAACCATGTACTGTATGAAACAAGTGCCGAATCCATCTCAGTGCCATGTCCGAGCAAATGCGTGTGTTTCCATATATTGCTGTGCTCGCTGCGCATATTTGCAAGTATAGCGACTTATATGTGTGCAGTTTATATGGTCTCTCTATGTAATATTTTTGACTTTGACACAGTGGATATCACTAAAACCTGCACTGTTGGTGTGCCTTGAGGACCGCTGTTGGGAATGCCTGTTCCAGAGTCTGAACTCAGAAGTAAGGTTCTTGTGCTGAATACTGGGTTGGAACTGGTGGTAATGGACACTGAGATAGAACCAGTGGTTCTTGAGCTGTACATCAGGCTGGCACCGATGGGAGGTGGGTTGGACACCTGGCTGGGAACAGTAGGATGAGAGCTGGACACCGGGTTGCAACAGGAAATGGACATCGGGCTGGTACCAGTAGTGCTGGACACTCGGCTGGAACCAGTTCGACAGGTGCTGGACACCAGGCTGGTACCAGTAGTGCTGGACACTGGGCTGGAACCAGTGGGACAGAAGCTGGACAAACGTCTGGTACCGGTGGTGCAGGACACTGGGTTAAAAAAACCAGTGGGACAGGGGCTGGACACCGGGCTTGTACTGGTAGTGCTGAACACTAGGCTGGACCCAGTGGATCTGGACACAAGGCAGGAACAAGTATCCACAATGGTAGTCTCAGTGAATAAATGCTGTAGAGTACAGAGGGTCTGCTCACACTGCTGGCTGTAAGAGATATTGCACTGGCAATCATCCAACACCACAGGAAGTGTGGTGTTGGAGTTTATCGGGACTGCTTGCTGCTGATTGGCTGAGTCCGCAGGGAAACCAGGAACTAGGTTTCCATTGGCAGTGCAGAGGTCAACTGACCTGGGAGGGGATGGCTGCACCCTTAGCCTGGAGTTAGAGGAAACCAGGGAGAAGATGCCAGAGCCTCCTGTCCCTCCCTTATGCAAGCATCGGCAGGAGATCACAGAAGACACTGCAGCAGGGTACACAATAGACACATCAGCAGAAGCCAGAGGGCGGCAGACCCCTGGCAGTCTGTGCTGGAAACTGATAGCGCCTGATAGGTAAGTGTCGGAGTCTATGGCTATGGTCTCCAGGGCACTTTCTGATATTACAGAAATTGGTATGCACACTCCATATGGTTATTGGTTTAGGGTACGGCCAGATTAACAATGGAGCGGATGGAGCTCGAGCTCCAGGCATCCTCATAAAAATAGGTTCACCCTCATAAGTACCCACACAGCACTTGTCACAGGTCATCTCCTACTCAGTATAGGCTCTTTAAAATTTTCAGCTCCGGGCCGATGTGACCCTTAGTCCGGCAATGGCCTGTGGGGAAAATTTGGTTCAAAGGTGAACATTATGTGTGCTTCTAGTGGCTTTACATAGCAGGCCGGTGGGGTGTATAGTAGCTTATACCTGATACACACTGCCATATACAAGCTCTAATTTCTATGCACTTTAGTGAGAAGCTTTAAGGAGTATTTCTTATTATAAATAGAGAAGAAAATACATTAAGCCTTAAAATGTAATCCAGTTTGTCATCTTTATACCGGTAAAGTCCTGTCTATTGAAATTATACTTGAATTAATTAGCTCACCATGCAACACTTAGCTAAACCGTTTGCTTTGTGGTCCCAATTTCTGTTTCCTTTTACTCATGGTAAATTACATTCACATCTTAAGTGACTCTTAAAGCACAATTTGCTTTAAAATTGTACATTTGTCTCAAAGCACCTGTGAAAAAACTATAAAGCCAGAGAAATGTTGCAATGCTTTGATAGATAATGAAAGAAGTTTTCTAATTTAACGATGCATATTAAAATTAAATAAGAGCAAATTTAGGACCTTATTCAGTAAGGATTGCTGATTCTGCTGCTTAGCAGAATCTGCAATCCTTGCCATTGCATGCTGGGGCCACTCATCGCAGATCAAGGCCGTCCAGCATGCAACTCGCCGTCCACCCACTGCGATCACACTTTAATTGCGATTGCACCGCCATTTCAGCGTGGTTGCAGAAATTATGGATGTCCCGCAACCATTTTCTCGATCAGAGCGGCAAAACGCCACTGACATGCCTCCATTCCCAGATGCCGCTCCAAAAACTCTCAGTCACCGCCCCCCACCTGCACCATGCATGCTCAGGCAGAGGCGTTTGCAGTTAATGCCGGATGACCACATTAACTGCGAGCGCATGCACAGGAGGTCGACCTGCGCATACGTATACATGTCCTGATGCTGATTTTACAGTCACATCTTGTTTGCAACGCGACCTGAATCAGCCCCTTAGTTAGCAGCGCAACAGGCTGTTTGGCTGAGATGCAGTGAATGAATGCTTCTATATACAGTATTTCCCCTGTGATGATGTCATCACTGTGGGCATGATTTCGCCACACAAGTTCCATATGGGATTTTCATGTAGAGTGGTTACATGTGCTGCATTTGGTCTGACCATGCTCTGTTCAAGCACATGCGCATTACCAGAAATTAATTCATATAGACCTAAGGTGATTCATACCTGGGCCTAAATGTACTAAAAAATCGAGATTGTCTGATTTGTGTTTTTTTTTCTAAGTCCCAACACGGGAATTCACTAAGCACAAATCTCGGCAGTGTTTGGACTATTCATAATGGTTTGAATGACAAAGTTCAGAAATACGAATGAATAGACCATCGGTCAAACGCGGCTGTTATTTCCTACAACACGGGTATTCACTATTCATTCGTATTTGGGTGTTAGTCTCTGAGTGCTCAAATGCGGGTGTATTTTTTTGCGAATCATTAAATAAAGCAGCAAAAAAATAGACCTGCTTTTTCCAGTCGAGTTTGGATAACCATGCACGGATCAGTGAGATCTGTGCATGGTTATCTATGGGAAAGGGTCTGTTTAATGTAAAAACTGGGAAAAAAAATTGCGTGGGGTCCCCCCTCCTAAGCATAACCAGCCTCGGGCTCTTTGAGCCGGTCCTGGTTGCAAAAATATGGGGAAAAAATTGACAGGGGTTCCCCCCATATTTTAACAACCAGCACCGGGCTCTGCGCCTGGTCCTGGTGCCAAAAATACGGGGGACAAAAATCGTAGGGATCCCCCGTATTTTTGGAACCAGCACCGGACTCCACTAGTCAGAGAGACACAGCCGGGGGACACTTTTATATAGGTCCCTGAGGCCCTGGCATTAAATCACTAACTAGTCACCCCTGGCCGGGGTACCCTGGAGGAGTGGGAACCCCTTAAATCAAGGGGTCCCCCCCTCCAGCCACCCAAGGGCCAGGGGTGAAGCCCGAGGCTGTCCCCCCCCCATCCAAGGGCTGCGGATGGGGGCTGATAGCCTTGTGAAAAAAATAGAATATTGTTTTTTGTAGCAGTACTACAAGTCCCAGCAAGCCGGTACTTGGAGAACCACAAGTACCAGCATGCGGTGGAAAAACGGGCCCGCTGGTACCTGTAGTACTACTACAAAAAATACCCAAATAAAAACAGAACTCACACACCTTGAAAGTACAACTTTATTACATACATACACACCTACATTCACACATACTTACCTATGTTCACAAGAGGGTCGGTCCACTTCTCCAAGTAGAATCCATGGGTTACCTGAAATTAAAATTATACTCACAAAAATCCAGTGTAGATCGGACCTCTTCTGAGCTTGTAATCCACGTACTTGGCAAAAAAACAAACCGGAAACCCGACCACGCACTGAAAGGTGTCCCATGTTTACACATGGGACCCCTTTCCCTGACTGCCGGGAACACCGTGACTCCTGTCACAGAGAGTCCCTTCAGCCAATCAGGGAGCGCCACGTCGTGGCACTCTCCTGATTGGCTGTGTGCTCCTGAGTTGTCAGTCAGGCTGCGCACGGCAGAGATACAATGTTGCGCCTATGCGCTTCATTGTATCCAATGGTGGGAACTTTGCGGTCAGCGGTTGACCGAAAGTAACCTCACCGCTGACCGCAAAGTTCCCACCATTGGATACAATGGAGCGCACAGGCGCAACATTGTATCTCTGCCGTGTGCAGCCTCACTGACACTACAGGAGCACACAGCCAATCAGGAGAGTGCCACGACGTGGCGCTCACTGATTGGCTGAATGGACCCTCTTTGACAGGAGTCAGGGGGGGTCCTGGAAGTTGGGGAAAGGGGTCCCATGTGTAAACATGGGACCCCTTTCAGTGCATGGTCGGGTTTCCGGTTTGTTTTTTTGCCAAGTACGTGGATTACAAGATCAGAAGAGGACCGATCTACACTGGATTTTTGTGAGTATAATTTTAATTTCAGGTAACCCATGGATTCTACTTGGAGAAATGGACCGACCCTCGTGTGAACATAGGTAAGTATGTGTGAATGTAGGTGTGCATGTATGTAATAAAGTTGTACTTTCAAGGTGTGTGAGTTCTGTTTTTATTTGGGTATTTTTTTTGTAGTAGTACTACAGGTACCAGCGGGCCCGTTTTTCCACCGCATGCTGGTACTTGTGGTTCTCCAAGTACCGGCTTGCGGGGGAGGCTTGCAGGGACTTGTAGTACTGCTACATAAAACAATATTCTATTTTTTTCACAAGGCTATCAGCCCCCCATCCGCAGCCCTTGGATGTGGGGACAGCCTCGGGCTTCACCCCTGGCCCTTGGGTGGCTGGAGGGCGGGACCCCATGATTTAAGGGGTTCCCACTCCTCCAGGGTACCGCAGCCAGGGGTGACTAGTTAGTGATTTAATGCCAGGGCCGCAGGGACCTATATAAAAGTGTCCCCCGGCTGTGGCATTATCTCTCTGACTAGTGGAGCCCGTTGCTGGTTCCAAAAATACGGGGGACCCCTACGCTTTTTGTCACCCGTATTTTTGGCACCAGGACCAGGCGCAGAGCCCGGTGCTGGTTGTTAATTATGGGGGAACCCCTGTCAATTTTTCACCCATATTTTTGCAACCAGGACCGGCTGAAAGAGTCCGAGGCTGGTTGTGCTTAGGAGGGGGGACCCCACGCAATTTTTTTCTTGATTTTTAACACTTTCATTTTTTTTTAAAAGGTGCACAATGAAGCCCTGCACGGATCTCACAGATCCGGCCGGGATTCCTTGTGTTTTGTCAGGCAGTGTTTTACTCATCACTCCCGTAAAACACTGCCTGATATTACGAATCACATCGACATCGGAAAAAACGAATGTGGAAAACTCGGCAGCTTAGTAACTGACCGTATCAGGATTCAAAAAGTTGCAATAAAATGCACCAGATACCATTCGAGTTCAAACACCCTTAAAAACGGCTAAAACACGAATATTAGTAAATTTTGGCCCTGGTGTTGTGCATGGAGTGTCCATGTGTGTATCATGACATCTTCCCTTACATGTGGGCACAAAGGTCATTGGGAGTGTAGGTCTATGTTTTATAAGTCCAGAGTCAGTACTCCACCCGCTTTCTCTGACCCAGGGGGTGATTCAGACCTGATCGCTGCTGTGCGTTTTCACACAGTGGGCGATCAGGTGCTAACTGTGCATGCGTATGCACCACAATGCACACGCGTGTTGTACAACAAAAGGCATCGCCGGTCAGCAACGGGATGGTGCGAAAAATCTGATCGCACGGGCGTTCGCAAGGTGATTGACAGGAGAAATCCGTTTGTGGGTGGTAACTGACTTTTTACTGGGAATGACCGGAAAAACGCAGGCGTGCCCAAGCGTTTTCAGGGAGGGTGTATGACGTCAGCTCCGGCCCCGATCAGCTTGTTCTCATCGCACTGAGTAAGTCCTGGGCTGCGCAGAGACTGCAAACAGTGGATTTTTGCAGCTCTGCGTACACATGGAATCACACACTTGCACGTCGAATTTACACTCACCCTGGAGGCGGCGACTATCTGAACGCAGGACAGCAAAGTTAGCAGCCCAGCGATCAGGTCTGAATCACCACCTCCAGCTCCTACATCCAAGCGCCTCTCTGCACCTCACTCTATTTCAAGGCATCTTTTAAAGCATACGTAGTTTAAAATACTAAGATGTGTATAATCAAGCAGCTCAAAAAGCCAAATGTTCCCCTCACCTAATAGGGAAAGGAACAATATAATAAAAAATGGGTGTATGGCTTTTTTGGATGCCGACACATAGAATGACACTATAAAACTAAGAGTACAGCACAGTTCCAAATGCCCCCTACACACTCGTCAATCCGTCGACGACCTGCCCGAACGGCGGATATGGCCGACGGGCGACCCGGCGGCGGGGGTGACGGGGGGAGTGAAGTTTCTTCACTCCCCTGTCACCCGGCTCCATAGCACTGCATGCTAATATTGTCCATATTGGCCTGCGTGCATAAGCGAATGGCACCAACGATGAACAAGCTCGGGGCCGCGCATCGTTGGTGCCTACACACTGAATGATATGAACGAGTTAGAATGTTCAGATCTTTCAGTGTTATTGCCTAATGTGTAGGGCCCATTAGTGCTAAGAATATCTTTCAACAACTCAAATATAATAGAAAGAGTTACAATTTATTGCACAGAACAATAGATAGAAAAAAAAAAGGTTACCCTTCAATAAAGAGGGAAACTGGGACTACCTCATCTTCTCTTAAGAGAAATCCAGAGGTCACAGAGACTTGCTGGTAGGAGGGTCCGACCAAACACCATTTTGGTACAGTCCTTAATTTCTTCCTGTATTGGATGTATTTTATGTTCACATTTTCCCTCTTTATTGAAGGGTAATTTATTTACTTTTTATCTCTTCTTGATCTATGTATAAATTGTAACTCTATTATATTTGAGTTGTTGAGAGAGATTCTTAGCACTAAGAAACTGTGCTGTACTTTGGTTTTATAGTATAATTCTATGTTAGAACCCAAAAAAGCCATCCCCCATTTTTTATTAACTCTTAAAGTATGTGTCTCTGCGCTGTTTGCAGTTTTTAACCTAGACTTGACTTCTCTCCAGAAACATACAAATTTCATGGAAGAGAAGGCAACCCTCCTGCATGCCACCTTTGTTTCCATTTAACCGGAATGGATTTTGACATGGCCCTGCCGTGTGATTCCATAATCCGCAGCTTTATGCAGCAGGGAAGGAAAAGGGAAAAGGGGTGGGGGGGGGGGGGGGGGTAGCAGGACCAAGATAATAACATTTTGTATCTCCCAACCCGCTGCACTTCCCCATCAACCTCTTCCACAGGATCTTCCATAGTGAAGGGGAAAAATGTTTGGAAGCATGATTCATCCAAAACATTATTATAATTATGCAGACTATAATAATATACATGTCAACTATGCAAAAATAAGTGTAATATTTTTCACTTATGTTAACTCTTTTGACGATTTACTGTGTTTTAAACAATAAGCACATCCTGAAGATGGTTCAGCATGGACCGAAACGTTGACTTTGCACATATGCAATTTTGCTATTTCCTTTATTGTGAGTATTGACATAATTATTATTATTTTTCAAATTTTCAATTCATGTATGGAGAGTGCACATATATTGCTTTGTATGTATGTATGCATATATATATATATATATATATATATATGTGGTAATGAAGGTTACAAGACCTCCACCGATTGTGAAGTTCTCTATTTCATTCTAACTGCCAGACCAGAGTAGGTAGACCACCGCTTCCCCTCAGTCATACTGTCCCACATCAATTGCAAGATGGTGGGGCTGGCAAAAATATGGTCAATCATTGAGGTGCGTAGTGTGAACAGATTCCTGCTTCTAAAGGGCACATCAGCAGCTGAAATTCATCGCCAACTTGTCAAGGTGTACAATAATAATGTCATCATGGATACAGGTTTGGTGCACTGCCAGTGCTGGATTACAAAATAGACAGAGTAGGCACCGGACGCACCTTTTAGGGCCCCCGCGACAACGGATCAAAATAATATTGTTTTGATCTTGAAAGAAAGTTACATTAAAGCTTTTCTAAATTCTTTGCAAAAGTTAGAAAAAATTAATTAACTCCAAGAAACAAAAACTCTACATTAAAGACTCTATAGAGCACGTCCACCACAGATGACAATTTGTGTGCTGCATTAAAGGTCTTATTCAGGAGTGTCAGGATTCGTCCCATTGGATTTTGTCTGCGGACATAAGAATTGGTAACCTCCGTCCAATTAATGAAGCTGGAGTGAGGATAGCTTGGTGCACTAATAAAACTGCTTGCAGAAGTTGATTCTGTGACAATGGCTCCTTGAGAAATAGATTGGGAGTGGTAAAGCTGGAATGAGGAGTGCAGAACACCAGGCTGATACCGGTGGGACTGAACATCAGATAGGACTGGTAGCACTTGAACTTTACACCAGGCGGAACTGACAACACTTGAACTGTACACCAGGCTTGCACCAATGGAGCTGAACACTACGCAGGACTGATGGCATTTGTACTATATGCTAGGCAAGACTGGCAGAACTTGGACTGAACACAGGGCTGGAACTGGACACTGGGCCGGAACCAGAGGAACAGGATACTGGGCTGGAGCTGGTGGAACTGGACACTGGACTGTAACCAGTGGATGAAGCTGCACACCAGGACAGAACTGGCGGCTCTGGATGCTGGCAGGACAGCGGTTCTGTGACTGGACACCAGGATCTGTGACTGGACACTGGGCTGGCACTGGTGGTTCTGGACACTGGCAGGGAACAGTGGTTCTGTGACTGGACACTAGCTGGTAACAGTGGTTCTGGATGCTGGAAGGGACCAGCGGTTCTGTGATTGAACGCAAGGCTGGTACCTGTGGCTGCATACACTAAGCAGAAAACAACGGTTCTGTGGGTGAACGCTTTGCTGGGTACAGCAGTACAATGACTGGATATAGCTGAGCTTGAATAGAACTGTAGAAATCTTGGGACACTAGACTAAGTCTGTGTTACAGGTGCTTGATCTGTGGCAGGAGACTGAGGGAAAAGTACACACAGAATTATATGTTTGCTTGCAGGAGATTCAGGGTGCACTGAACCAGCAAGTTGCTAATAGATCTGATATTAACACAGTGCAATTAGAAGAAAACAGACTGGACATGCAGTTCAAAGTCACAGGTGGATGATTAGCCTGGAGGAAGTCTCGGCAAACGTAGAAACATACACTTGCTCAAGACTGTAGTTTACTTGCAGGCTGGAGTGGAAACTTGTGTGCTTCGGAGTTTTCAGAAGTCAGCTTGTAGTAGAAGCAGTGGCGGATCTAGACTTAACTTTTAGGGGGGGCGGTTTAAGAATTATGACTCCTCCCCCTAATCATAGCCCCTCCCACTTAGTAATGCCCTTCCCGTTCGCTTCTAAAATTTCCTATTGTTGCCATTACTAATAAAATGTTGCCAGTTAGTGGAGAGAACCCTGCGCACTGGTGATACAGACTGGCGAATCGCCATTCCTTCCATCAGGGGTGGTAGAGGATAAGACAGTAGGGCAATTTAAACATGCATGGGATAGACATAAGGATATTCTTACAAAGAAATTCAACATTGAAGCACACTGTATGAGCTGAAATTCACATTATAGCACACTGTATGAGCCAACGTTATAGCACACTGTATGATCCAAAATTCACTTTATAGCACACTGTATGAGCCAACGTTATAGCACACTGTATGAGCCAACGTTATAGCACACTGTATGAGCCAAAATTCACTTTATACAACACTGTATGAGCCAAAATTCACTTTATACAACACTGTATGAGCCAAAATTCACTTTATAGCACACTGTATGAGCCAAAATTCACTTTATAGCACACTGTATGAGCCAAAATTCACTTTATAGCACACTGTATGAGCCAATGTTATAGCACACTGTATGAGCCAAAATTCACGTTATAGCACACTGTATGAGCCAATGTTATAGCACACTGTATGAGCCAAAATTCACGTTATAGCACACTGTATGAGCCAAAATTCACGTTATAGCACACTGTATGAGCCGAAGTGCACATTATAGCACGCTGAATGAGGCAACAGAATGCAGGGACATAATGCCGGGAGAAGAGAGGAGGGGGGAGAAATGGGACACACACACACCTAATCATTGATGGAGGCCGGGTCCCGCCGCGATATTGGGAATGGGTGCCGAGCGGTGCAGCGAGGCGGAGATCGAAGACAGAGAGAGAGCGTCCTCCTGACGTGCGTACAGGAAGGAGGGGGCGTGCTCAGATCAGAGGTCACTGTACGCGCGTCAGGACGCTCCTCTCTCTCCTCGTCCCCCGCCGCGCTGCAGAGCTCTCCAACCCGTTCCCAATACCGCAGCGGGACCCGGCCTCCATCCCGCTGCCGGTATATGTAGGGGGGGCGTTCGCCCTGATCGCCCCCCGCTAAATCCGCCACTGAGTAGAAGTCTGCTGAGTAGTGAGACTAGAAACAGCAATGCTGTAGTCTGATTCACAGAAGCTGAGCTGAGTGAAGCTCTGAAGTCTGTAGCATGGAAGTTCTACAGGGTGGGAGCCCAGCAATGCAGGAAACTGTGGAAAGTGAGAACTGTAGTCTTCATAGGAGCCAGGAAAATCCTTGACGCTTGCTGCTAACAGCAGCCTAGTAGTCAAGATGTGACTTATTGCTCTGGCCCTGAACTAATGGCCAGATGAGACTTACATAGGCGTTTAAGGTCTCTGATTGGTTGCCAGTATCAGCTGAGGCAAGGAGCACTTTGGATGGAATGCAGTCAGCTGGCATGTTCCTGGTGACATCCTTGCATCTTTTCTCAAGCAAAAGCAAACAGTAAAAATTACCTGCAGGACAGGTGGCAAAGGTAAGTCACATAAATCACTTAGGGGGTCATTCCGAGTTGATTGTAGCTGTCCGCCCCCCTCCCCCGCACAAGTACAGTGCTTTTGTACTTGTTGAGTAACTCCCGGCCAGCGCAGCTCCTGCGGCTGACCGGGAGTTGCTCGTCGCTGCCTCTGGTCGCAGCAGCTGCGTGTGATGTCACGCAGCTGCTGCAGCCCACCCCCTGCATGGTCCGGCCACGCCTGCGTTGGCCAGACCGCACCCCCAAAACGGCAGCCAAACACCGCCGTGACGCCCCCTCCCGCCCAGCGACGGGAACTATGGCCTTCGCACCGGCGCATGGGCAGTTCAGACCCGATTGCTGCGCTGCAAACAACTGCAGCGAGCGATCGGGTCGGAATGACCCCCTTAGAACAGGAGTGTCGAAAGTCAGATTACTGACAAGGAGGATAAATGCATTTGAGTTAGTGATATTGCTGATGAACTGAACATCTCAGTGAAGACCCGCGAGCCTTCATGTCCTGGCTTCAGGTGCTTGACATTGATTTCTTCTATGCCGAGATAGATGTCTTGGTGTACCATTGAAACAAATGCTTAGACAACGATGGGGAAAAATAATCTGTAACAGGGCCATACTATTGATTATACATATATGTACGAGTTGAATAAACTTATACAATGAGAGGTCTGGTTAGCTTATTTATTGAACCACACGTGTGTGTGTGTGTGTGTGTGTGTGTGTGTGTGTGTGTGTGTGTGTGTGTGTGTGTGTGTGTGTGTGTGTGTGTGTGTATATTATTTTTTATTTTTTTTAAGAAAACGTGTCGCACACATTCAATAAAAGATCAGAGTGCTGGCAAATGCAGTTCAAAGACATGCTTCAAAAAAAACTTTATAGAGATAGCAGCAGAAAAGAGTTCAGGATAATAACATCATTATACAAGCCTGCCAGGGTGGTCAGCTACAAGCATACTGTAATCCAGTGAACTCCGCTAAGCATCAGCATAGTGTCAATAGCTGTTTCGGTGCCCAGTGAGCACTTCAGGCTCGTGGGGCAGGCTTGCATAATGATGTTATTATCATGACTCTGGATTCATGCACTTTATGTGGAGCTATGCGAACTCTTCTTTTGCTACTATTTCTATAAAGGTTTTTTTGAAGCATTAACTTTGGATGTGTGGGCTCTCTGTCCCTAAACTATATATATATGTATTTTAGTGTTTAAACAATCTATGGGCTCAATTCAATATGCTGCTATATGCCACAGTTACAGTACTGCCAGACTTGCAGATTTATGTTCACAATCCCATAGGGCTTGAATGTGGGACGAGATCAGTCCATAATGGGGTTGAGGCCGGCTGCCATTGGCTGTGTTTCCACACAGTTGCAATGACCATTTGCCCTCCTTGCAGATAATTGTAACTTGGCTGGAAGTGCCTTTCTGCGAAATTGGGTATTTCGGGGAGTGAATTCTGTGGGGCAATGCAAGCATACAGATCCACCCTGACTTGTGGGGGTATATTGGGAGTTTTGTATTCATGTATCTACTGTTTAACTCCATGTAAAACTGGGAATGGAAGGCTTTTTCTGACGGATCTCTTGCACTTACTATGGTGCTAGTGTAAGGGTGCCGATACAGTGTAATGCCTGCAGCCGTGCAGGTGTACCGCTCCTTACCTCAAAATGCTTTTCCTCGTTTCCAGACTGCTCTATTTCTGTTTGTCCGAGCGAAATTCTTCCTCAGGGCCTCTACCCGGGGACTCGACCGGGAGGACCGACGGCTAGAGGAAAAAGAGACACTATCACCGTGTGCTCACCCCTTCCCCGACGGGGTAAGGGTGGCACACCGGGGTGGCCGCGATGTTCACCGGTTAGGTGAATGTCATCATTGGCCCGCGGGCCTCAGCCACCCAAAATGTCACCTACTCGGCACTTGCGCACCTAGGTGAGAGCGAGCCCGCTAAGCCTAGCAGGGTCTCGCGACCGGCGCTCAACGCGGACAAGGACACACACCCACAGAGTATACTCACACTGGTACTCTTGTCAGCTTGCTTGCCGCGAGTCCCTGCTCCTGGAAAGAGAATGACAGCAGCCTCTCTACGAACTAATAAATGGCAACCAACGGAACTGAGCCTATTTACTATGAACTTCAACAGTGTAACTTGGTTGGCTACTTCATCTAGCTCCAGCAAACAGTACAAGCAGATACAGTATAACAGTATGACAATAGAACAAAATGGGAGTTACCTCTCAAGTCCGGTCTGATGAAGGTTCCGCTGCTTCGCGCCTGGAGGATAATCACTGGTGCAACCTAACTCCCTACGAGGATCGCCGCCCACTCCGGCGTCCGAGGGCAGACCGTGCGAAACCGGGCGGTATCTCCATAGCCCTTCCGAACACTAAAGGGCGCCCAGAATACGAGGGTCAGCCGACCCTCCATACCCAACCTACAATGGGCCCCAAGCGAGCTGCCGCACAGCCCAACCGCCGGGGTACCCAACTAGAGAGAGGGAATCAGTCTGTACCACGGACTCCTCCCTCAGCGTGCCCACCCTGGAACAGAGCTCCCCACAGCAGAGGTCACGATCCTAATTCTATCTCTTCCACGGCCTACTGCCGATATTCCCCTTCAGGCCTAGTGCCTGCCTGTCAAGTGGTGGGCAGTCTTGGCCTAATGCCAAGACCGCTTATACAAGTGGGGGCCCCCTTTATCCTTGCTGTGGCACAGGCCTAGTGCCTGACTGCAGCCTCAGGCCTGGTGCCTGCCTGTCTAGGGATGTTGGAAATCCTGGCCTATTGCCCGTCCGTGACCACAGGCCCAATGCCTGACACCCTGGTGGTCTAGGGGGAGAACTCTCGGCACAAGGCCGCTTACCGGGCTGTAGGGAGAGGCTGCAGTGGGGAGCTTCGTCAGCTCTTTTGCTACCCACACACTTCCTCACTCGACGCCATTTCCCGTCGCGCCCCGCCGCTGCCCGTCCGGGGAAGACGGAGGTGAGAAACCTCCATCATTCCCCCAGCGTCCCCTCACATTAGTGCTCGTGCTAATGATGACAGTGGTATTAGTTGGCATATAATCAATACTTTCTGCTAGCAAATGCATGGACCTTTGGAAACAGAAGCAATACAGAGTCATCTAATGTGTTTCACCCCACGTGTTAGAATTTATTTTGCCAGTAGCAGTAGGATGAGGTGATCAGAAATCGTCATCAAAGCAGAAGTCTCTTCTTCTTGTTGAAAGACAATTTTACATCCCTGCCCTCATGGTTATGGCTAAATGCTACAAGGCTAAAGGACCTCTGACGTCACTACCACGTGACCCGTGACAAGAGGGTGGAGGAGCAAGGTCAGAACATGGGACCCTAAATGTACCTACACAGACTCGCTTCGCTGGCGGGCACACTTCAGGCAGGTTACTAAAGGGAATAGATGTTGACATGGATAGTGAAAGTGCTAGCTCACCAACATTGCTCCTCCCCATTACGTCGGAGGTCCTTTAGCCCACTAGGATCTAGCATCTACCCTGCACTTACAGGCAACAGAAAATGTATTCTATTTCTGCATCATGTATTTAAAAAGATGCACGATGGTTAATTATTTCTGTTTTGTGGTGGAGGCAGAACTCAGAACACTAAAAACCCAATTTTACCAACAAAACATGCAACATTTTGCAACCTAATGAGTAGCATAATACTAATACTACTACTAATACTACTACTATGAATAATAAAAATAATTTACAAAAACAAACTTGCTAATCTCGCATACTAGGCATTGTTGTCTATGTTTTTCCCACCTGTAGATGTTCAACATTGAACACCCTCTCTGGACCTGTAACTAATGTTAGCTAATTACAGACTTTTTAAAGTAGTTCGGTAACCTCTCTGAGTGCTGTTGCTATGGCACCCTGTTAATGCCAGCCCATCTGCTCTGTTCTGCACAAACACAAAGCTGGAGAGTGCGCAGTGAAGCCTAACAGTGACCGCTCAGAAAAGTAGGTGGGGACCTGTGGAGGATGTTCTTCTAAATGTTTGCAATGGGGCTCTGCTTTTCACCTTAAAGTACTCTCCAAAAGGAGTCTGACATAAATGTCATAATATACTCAGTGGTGCGAGTATGCAGTATGCTCAGGTACGGAGTACCCTTAAGAATTTGACAGCAGGTACGCAGTACCACCCACTGTACACTTTGCGCCTGTGACTGCCATTACCACAATTATAATGCACTGCCAAGCAACTAAACCATGGCATTCGGCAGCATGATGGCGCCTCCCACTTTGTCAGGGCTACAGGGAGCATCAGTGATGTAATGAGATCACATCACGCTTCCTCTCCTGGTGGCCGCAGCTGGCACGGAGAGAGGAGACTGGGCTGGGTGCCTTTTCCCACAGTGTCCAGCTGTTTCCCTTCACTCGCCTCAAATGATGACTCGGCACTGAGCGGCTTTTGTTCTTCACAGGCTGGGCTGCTGGGCATGTCTCTGGCTTCACTGTGTGAGGTAATTAATTTTTTTATATAATGTCGACACTACTATATATTTCTATTATAGGGCATTACTATATATTTTTATTATAATGTGGGCACTACTGTATATGTCTGTTATTATGGCGGCATTACTATGTATTTCTATTCTAATGTGGGACACTACTATATATGTCTATTGTACTGAAGGCATTACTACAGCATATATTCCTGTTATAATGGGGGCATTACTATGTATTTTTATTAAATTGGGGGCACTACAATATATTTCTATTATACTGGGTTATTACTATATATTTCTATTATACTGGGTTATTACTATATATTTCTATTATACTGGAGGCAGTACTATATATTTCTAGCCTTGCCTCCAGAGTGCAAAGAAAAGGGACTATGCTGTGTGGCCACACCCCTAGCGTAATTGTACCACTCTCACTAGTGTCATGTGGTCATGCCCCCTTATAACACGTGACCATGGCCACTTTCCATCATACTCAGTACCACTAAGATAATATTTCTACTTGCACCACTAAATATAATGGATAGTATTTTACAGTTATTTCAAACAAGTATTTCTATATATGGCACAAATATTCTAGTTACTGGAATGAAAGAAACATTCTTTCAATTTATTTGCGCCAATTAGACTTCCCTGGTGTCTTCTCTGTCATCTGCTTTAAATGTTCCAAGGTCAAGTAAGGAGATATCCAATTTGTATGCAGTATATCTCTGGATTTCGTATAGTCTTTGATCATATATGCTTTTGATTTAAAAAAAAAAAATTGTTCTTAGTTTCTTTTCTTATTTTTTTGTAACAATACCTTATAGTATTGTAAGTATAGTTTCTTTAAAACAACTTAGCCCTTTGTGCAATGAAACACAAAAGGCTGAATAAACATGTAATAAATAAGTTGTGACATTTTGACATACTGTGATCTCCACCAAGTTCTCAAGTCTTGAACCAGCTTTTGTAGTGTACAAGTTTCACACAGAAATCACATTTCATCTCAGCATTTATGATTAATTACATATTACATTATTATTATCATCATCATCATCATCATCATCATCATCATCATCTTGTTTGTCAGTGCAGATGGTATAATGGTTAGCATTGTTTCCTCACAGAACTGAGGTCATGAGTACCATTCCCTAACTGTGTGGAGTTTGTATATTATCGCCGTGCGTGAGTGTGGGTTTCCGCCGGCTGCTCTGGTTTCCTCCGACAGTCCAAAAATATACTGATAGGTTATTTGGCTCCCAACAAAAATGAACCCTAGTGTGTGCGTGTACATGGGCAGACTAGATGAGCTTCGATAGTTCTTCTCTGCCATCACATTCTATGGCCAGTATTTACTAAAAATCCGAGTTTGGTCGATTTGTGTTTTTTTTTCTAAGTCCCAATCCGGGAATTTACTAAGCACCAATCTCGGCAGTGTCTGGTCTATTCGTAATGGTTTGAATGACAACGTCCCGAAATACGAATGAATAGACCATCGGTCAAACGCGGCTGTTATTTCATAGAATACGGCCATTCACTATTCATTCGTATTTGGGTGTTAGTTTCTGAGTGCTCAAGTGCGGGTCTTTTTTTTTCCGAATCGTTAAAAAAAGCAGCAAAAAAATAGACCTGCTTTTTCCAGTCGAGTTTGGATAACCATGCACGGATCAGTGAGATCTGTGCATAGTTATCTATGGGAAAGGGTCTGTTTAGTTTAAAATCAGAAAAAAAAATTGCGTGGGGTCCCCCCTCCTAATCATAACCAGCCTCGGGCTCTTTGAGCCGATCCTGGTTGAAAAAATATGGGGGGGAAAATGACAGGGGTTCCCCCATATTTAATCAACCAGCACCGGGCTCAGCGCCTGGTCCTGGTTCCAAAAATACGGGGGACAAAAAGCGTAGGGGTCCCCCGTATTTCTGAAACCAGCACCGGGCTCCACTAGCTGGGGAGATAATGCCACAGCCGGGGGACACTTTGATATCGGTCCCTGCGGCCGTGCCATTAAAACCCCAACTAGTCACCCCTGGCCGGGGTACCCTGGAGGAGTGGGGACCCCTTCAATCAAGGGGTCCCCCCCCCTCCAGCCACCCAAGGGCCAGGGGTGAAGCCCGAGGCTGTCCCCCCCATCCAAGGGCGGTGGATGGGGGGCTGATAGCCTTTTTGAAAAAATTTGAATATTGTTTTTAGTAGCAGTACTACAAGTCCCAGCAAGCCTCCCCCGCAAGCTGGTACTTGGAGAACCACAAGTACCAGCATGCAGTGGAAAACCGGGCCCGCTGGCACCTGTAGTACTACTACTAAAAAAATACCCCAATAAAAACAGGAGACACACACCTTGAAAGTATAAGTTTATTACATACACCTCCAAACATACATACTTACCTATGTTCACACGAGGGTCGGTCCTCTTCTCCATGTAGAATCCATGGGGTACCTGTGGACAATATTATACTCACATAGTCCAGTGTAGATCGGTCCTCTTCTGTTCTCTGTATAATCCACGTACTTGTCAATAAAATAAAACACAAACCCGACCACGCACTGAAAGGGACCCCATGTTTTCACATGGGACCCCTTTCCCCGACTGCCAGGACCCCCCCCCCCTGACTCCTGTCTAACTTTGTGGTCAGCGGTTGACCGAAAGTAACCTCACCGCTGACCACAAAGTTCCCACCATTGGTTACAATGGAGCGCATAGGCGCTACATTGTATCACTGCCGTGTGCTGCCTGACAGACACTACAGGAGCACACAGCCAATCAGGAGGGTGCCACGACGTGGCGCTCCCTGATTGGCTGAAGGAACCCTCTTAGACAGGAGTCAGGGGGGGTCCTGGCAGTCGGGGAAAGGGGTCCCATGTGAAAACATGGGGTCCCTTTCAGTGCGTGGTCGGGTTTGCGTTTTATTTTTTTGACAAGTACGTGGATTATACAGAGAACAGAAGAGGACCGATCTACACTGGATTATATGAGTATAATATTGTCCACAGGTACCCCATGGATTCTACATGGAGAAGAGGACCGACCCTCGTGTAAACATAGGTAAGTATGTATGTTTGGAGGTGTATGTAATAAACTTATACTTTCAAGGTGTGTGTCTCCTGTTTTTATTGGGGTATTTTTTTAGTAGTAGTACTACAGGTGCCAGCAGGTCCGGTTTTCCACCGCATGCTGGTACTTGTGGTTCTCCAAGTACCAGCTTGCGGGGGAGGCTTGCTGGGACTTGTAGTACTGCTACTAAAAACAATATTCACATTTTTTCAAAAAGGCTATCAGCTCCCCATCCACCGCCCTTGGATGGGGGGGACAGCCTCGGGCTTCACCCCTGGCCCTTGGGTGGCTGGAGGGGGGGGGGACCCCTTGAATGAAGGGGTCCCCACTCCTCCAGGGTACCCCGGCCAGGGGTGACTAGTTGGGGACCGATATCAAAGTGTTCCCCGGCTGTGGCATTATCTCCCCAGCTAGTGAAGCCCGGTGCTGGTTTCAGAAATACGGGGGACCCCTACGCTTTTTGTCCCCCGTATTTTTGGAACCAGGACCAGGCGCTGAGCCCGGTGCTGGTTGATTAAATATGGGGGAACCCCTGTCATTTTCCCCCCCATATTTTTTCAACCAGGATCGGCTCAAAGAGCCCGAGGCTGGTTATGATTAGGAGGGGGGACCCCACGCAATTTTTTCCAGAATTTTAAAGACTTTAATGAACTTTTTAAGGTACACAATGAAGCCCTGCACGGATCTCACAGATCCGGCCGGGTTTCCTTGTGTTTTTTCAGGCAGTGTTTTAATCATCACTCCCGTAAAACACTGCCTGATATTACGAATCACATCGACATCGGAAAAAAACGATTGTGCAAAACTTGGCAGCTTAGTGAATGGCCGTATCAGGATTCAAAAAGTTGCAGTAAAATGCACCCGATACCATTCGAGTTCAAACACCCTTCAAAACGGACAAAACACGAATATTAGTAAATAAACCCCCTTGTTTCTATGTTTCTGTTATTAAAAAGTACAACATTGTTACTCAATCAGATATTGTTAAATCATTCACACCATTACCAGGCCCAATGGAGTTTACAGTCTAATTTCCTATTACAGGTATATACACCATCGATCCAGAGTTTCTTTACTAACCACTGTGTCACATTGTCAGTCAAAATGCAATTTAGTTATTTAATAGGAAATTTATTTTTGTATTATAATTGAATGGATTATGGGTGTTATTTAGGTTTGTTAGCAAGCCAAAAAAGCAAGCAACTGGGCAAAACCATCTTGCACTGCAGGTGGGGCAGATGAAACATGTATAGAGAGATTTTGATTTGGGTGGGTTATATTGTTTCAGTACAGGGTAAATACTGGCTGCTTTATTTTTGCACTGCAATTTAGATTTCAGTTTGAACACACCCCACCCAAATCTAATCTCTCTGCACGTGTTACATCTGCCCCACCTGCAGTGCAGCATGGTTTTGCAAAATTGCCTGCTTTTTGGGTTTGCTAACAAACCTGAATAACTGCCTATGGGGGTTATTCAGGTTTGTTAGCAAACCAAAAAAGTTACACCCATACGCCAGTGAACACAGTTGATTTTAGGAACTGAGGGATGGAAAACAATAGTTTCAGTTTTAGATATATTTAGTTTGATAATAAAACACTTAACATCTAGGAGGAGATTGAGGAGAGACAGCTGAAAATTTGAGAGAGCAGGCAGGGGGAAAGGAAATAAAGGACGGGTAGAGTTAGTTGTCATCAGTACAGATATGGCAATGGAATTTTCTCTTTAGTTCACCAAGAGAGATGTAGAGAAGGACAGAGGGAAGCATGAGAGGTGGAAAGGAAGAGATGAAAGATGAAGCAAAAAAGTATCAGTTGACAATAAATTAGTTCTTTTATACAACCCATTCTATCCGTAATACAGGTTGAGTATTCCATATTCAAATATTCCGAAATACGGAATATTCCGAAATACGGAATTATTTGAGTGAGCGTGAGATAGTGAAGCCTTTGTTTTCTGATGGCTTAATGTACACAAACTTTGTTTAATTCACAAAGTTATTAAACATATTGTATTAAATGACCTTCAGGCTGTGTGTATAAGGTGTATATGAAATATAAATGAATTGTGTGAATGTACACAAACAATTTAATGCACAAAGTTATTAAAAATATTGGCTAAAATTACTTTCAGGCTGTGTGTATATGAAACATAAATGCATTCTATACTTAGACCTGGGTCCCATCACCATGATTTCTCATACGTCCTAGAGGATGCTGGGGTCCACTTCAGTACCATGGGGTATAGACAGTTCCACAGGAGCCATGGGCACTTTAAGACTTTTCAAAGGGTGTGAACTGGCTCCTCCCTCTATGCCCCTCCTCCAGACCTCAGTTTTAGAAATGTACCCAGGCAGACTGGATGCACTCCAGGGGAGCTCTACTGAGTTTCTCTGAAAAGACTTATGTTAGGTTTTTTATTTTCAGGGAGAACTGCTGACAACAGTCTCCCTGCTTCGTGGGACTGTGGGGGCAGAAGTAGGAACCAACTTCCTAAAGAGTTTCATGGCTCTGCTTCTGGCTGACAGGACACCATTAGCTCCTGAAGGGTACTGAACGCTAGCTGTGCCTAGATGCTCACTGCCACAGCACGCCGTCACCCCCCTTGCAGAGCCAGAAGTCAGAAGACAGGTGAGTGTTAGAAGATAGATCTTCAATCAAGGTGACAGCTAAAGGTACCGCGCGGCTGGCGGGAACACAGCGCGCCATGTTGCCCACTCATACACAGGCACTGCAGGGTGCAGGGAACGGGGGGGGGGGGGGGCGCCCTGGGCAGCATGAAACCTGATTAAACTGGCAGAAAGGGGGCATAAGATGCCATGGCACAGCCCTACCCCTGCCAGTATAAATAATATTGTAAAAATCGCTGAGGAGAAACGCGCTATTGCGGGGCGGAGCTTCCTCCTCAGTCAGCCAGCACACTGCTCAGCGCCATTTTCTCTCTCTCCTCAGGCTGCAGAGACAACGCTGGTCCTCCTCCATTACTGAATACAAGTATCGGTACAAAACATGGGGGGGGGGGGGCACAGTGAAATTGGTGCTTTACATTGTGTATTTACATATAAAAAAGCGCTGTATGTCAGTGGACATTTTGTGTTTCACAGGCATTGTGTTACTGGCGCTGGGTTTGTGAACTGGCTGCTCCTATCTGTGTCCTTCTGACAGATTTTACTGTGGGTCTGTCCCCTATATGTCCCGGAGTATCTGTGGGGTGTTTGTACACGTGTGTGACATGTCTGAGGCAGGGAGTTCTTCCCCTGAGCGAGCCATTTTAGGGACACAGAGTTGTAATGTGGTGGTGCTGCCGGCATACCACGAGCCTGCATGGGTGAAAGAAATACGTGATAGTGTGAATCATATCAGTAGGAGATTAGATAAGTCTGAGTCTCATGCAGAAAGCTGGAGAAAATCTGTTGAAGATGTGATTTTTCAGGGTTCTGCTGTCTCATCCGCAGGCGACCCCTCTGGGTCACATAAAAGACCATTTGCAAACATTGTACATACTGATACCGACACGGACTCTGATTCTTGTGTCGACGATAGTGATTCCAGGGAGGTAGATCCTAAATTGGCAAAAAACATACAATATATGATTGTTGCTGTAAAGGAGGTTTTAGAATTTACGGAAGCCCCTACTGTACCTCAGGGGAAGGCTTATTTCTATAAGGAAAAGAAATGTAAGGTAACTTTCCCTCCTTCCCACGAGCTAAATACTCTTTTTGAGGGGGTGTGGGTGAATCCTGAAAATAAATTTCGTATTCCTAAAAGGATTCAAATTGCTTATCCCTTTCCTTTAGAGGACAGGAAAAGATGGGAGTAACCCCCGGTGTTAGACAGTGCACTGTCAAGGTTGACAAAAAAGGTGATTCTCCCTGCACCTGGGACGGCTTCACTAAAGGAGTCGGCAGACCGCAAAATGGAGACCACGTTAAAATATATTTATGTTGCCAATGGTACGCTGCTCAGACCCACCATTGCTTATGCAAAAAAATGGTCAGATAACTTGTCATCGGAAATTGACACGATTGATAGAGACGAGATACTCCTAACGTTAGGTAATATCAAAGACGCTGCAGCATACATGCTGGAAACTATGAAGGATATTGGACTCTTGGGTTCAACAGCCGCTACCATGGCAGTATCGGCTCGGAGGGCGTTGTGGATTCGCCAGTGGAATGCTGATGCAGATTCCAAAAGAAATATGGAGGCTCTCCCAAATAAGGGTGAGGCCTTATTTGGTGATGGGCTGGATGCGTTAGTCTCGGCGGCTACTGCAGGTAAGTCAACATTCTTGCCTTATGCTCCTGCACCGGCGAAAAAGACACATCACTCTCACATGCAGTCCTTTCGGCCCAACAAATACAAAAGGCCAAAGGTTCCCCCTTCTTTGCAGGTAGGGGAATGGGAAAAGGAAAGAAATCTGCAGCGTCTCCAGGATCCCAGGAGCAGAAGTCAACCCCTACTTCAGCCAAATCTACAGCATGACGCTGGGGCTCCCTTGCGGGAGTCCGCTCGGGTGGGAGCACATCTGAAACTCTTCAGTCAAATTTGGATTCAATCTGGCCTGGACCCATGGGTCTTACAAATAGTGTCCCAAGGGTACAGGCTGGAGTTTCAAGACGTCCCTCCATGCCAATTTTTCAAATTGACCTTGCCAGCTTCTCTTCCAGAAAGAGAGGCAGTAACAACGGCAATTCAAAAACTATGTCAGGATCAGCTCATTATCCTGGTACCTTTGTCACAAAGAGGAGAAGGTTTTTATTCAAGCCTCTTCGTAGTTCCGAAGCCGGACGGCTCGGTCAGACCGATTTTAAACCTGAAAAATCTGAATCTCTACCTGAAAAGGTTCAAGTTCAAGATGGAATCCCTGAGGGCAGTGATTTCCAGTCTGGAGGAGGGGGACTTCATGATGTCAGTAGACATAAAGGATGCTTACTTGCATGTTCCCATTTATCCTCCTCACCAAGCTTCTCTGAGATTCACAGTACAGGATTGCCATTACCAGTTCCAGACGTTGCCATTCGGACTCTCCACGGCACCGAGGGTATTCACCAAGGTGATGGCGGAGATGATGGTCCTCCTTCGTCAAAAAGGAGTCAATATAATTCCTTATCTGGGCGATCTCCTGATAAAAGTGAGATCCAGGGAACAGTTGGTGTGGAACATCGCACTCTCCCTGTCAGTACTCCAACAACATGGTTGGATCATATATTTCCAACGTCACAGTTGGAACCAACGACAAGATTGTCCTTTTTAGGGATGATTCTGGACACAGAAGTACAGAGAGTATTTCTTCCAGTGGAAAAGGCTCTGGAAATCCAGAAAATGTTCAAACAAATATTGAAACCAACAAGAGTGTCGATCCATCAATGCATTCGGTTGTTGGGGAAAATGGTAGCGGCCTACGAGGCCATACAGTTTGGCCGATTTCATGCCAGAGTATTCCAGTGGGACCTGTTGGACAAGTGGTCCGGATCCCACCTACACATGCACCGGAAGATAATCCTTTCCTCCAAAGCCAGGATTTCGCTCCTGTGGTGGCTACACAGTTCTCACCTACTAGAGGGACGCAGGTTCGGGATTCAGGACTGGGTCCTGGTAACCACGGATGCAAGTCTCTGAGGCTGGGGAGCTGTCACACAGGGGGAAAGCTTTCAAGGAAAATGGTCAAGTCAGGAAGCCTGCCTTCACATAAACGTTCTGGAATTGAGAGCCATTTACAACGGCCTTCTACAAGCGGTACATCTTCTTAAAGATCATCCCGTACAGATCCAGTCGGACAATGTAACAGCAGTCGCATACATAAACAGGCAAGGCGGAACGAAAAGCAGAGCGGCAATGGCAGAGGTGACAAGGATTCTCCTGTGGGCAGAAAGACATGTAAGAGCTCTGCCAGCAATTTTCATTCCGGGAGTGGACAACTGGGAAGCAGAAAACAAGAAGCTTCAGAGATATTGTTCCAGGTTGAGAGACCCTCAAGCAATAGCAGTTGATGCACTGGTGACCCAGTGGGTGTTTCGGTCGTTATATGTGTTCCCTCCACTTCCACTGATTCCAAAAGTTCTCAAAATAATAAGAAGAACAAGAGTTTGAGCAATCTTCATTGCCTCAGAGTGGCCAAGGAGGGCTTGGTATCCAGATCTTCAGGAGTTGCTCATAGAAGATCCTCAACCTCTTCCTCCTCGAGAGGACCTACTACAGCAGGGGCCGTGTGTGTATCAAGACTTACCGCGACTACGTTTGATGGCATGGCTGTTGAGCGCCGGATCCTAGCCCGAAAGGGTATTCCCAAGGAAGTCATCCCCACTCTTATTCAGGCCAGGAAAGGAGTAATGTCTAAACATTACCACCGTATATGGAGAAAATATGTGTCTTGGTGTGAATCCAAGAAGGCGCCAATGGAAGAGTTTGAATTGGGATATTTTCTCCATTTTCTGCAGGCTGGTGTGGATGCGGGCCTTAGATTGGGGTCAATCAAAGTCCAGATTTCGGCCTTGTCAGTTTTCTTTCAAAAACAGTTGGCCTCCTTTCCAGAAGTTCAGACGTTCGTGAAAGGGGTTCTGCACATCCAGCCTCCATTTGTGCCTCCAGTGGCACCATGGGATCTTAATGTGGTGTTGCAGTTCCTTCAATCAGATTGGTTTGAACCTCTGCAGGAGATAGAATTGAAGTTTCTCACTTGGAAAGTGGTGATGCTTTTGGCCTTGGCATCCGCAAGGCGGGTGTCTGAGTTGGGGGCCTTGTCTCACAAGAGCCCTTACCTGATCTTCCATGAAAATAGGGCGGAGTTGAGAACTCGACAACATTTTCTTCCAAAGGTGGTTTCATCTTTCCACATACACCAACCTATTGTGGTGCCAGTAGCTACTGACACTTTCATGGAGTCAAAGTCTCTAGATGTGGTTAGAGCTTTGAAGATTTATGTCGCTAGAACAGCTCGGATACAGAAAACAGAGGCTCTGTTTGTCCTGTATGCAACAAGATTGGGTGTCCTGCTTCTAAGCAGACTATTGCGCGCTGGATCAGAGGGACGATTCAGCACGCTCATTCTACGGCAGGATTGCCGATACCGAAGTCGGTGAAGGCACATTCTACTAGGAAAGTGGGCTCATCCTGGGCGGCTGCCCGGAGAGTCTCGGCTTTACAACTTTGCCGAGCAGCTACTTGGTCAGGGTCAAACACATTTGCTAAATTTTTTAAGTTTGACACTTTGGCTGATGAGGATCTCAAGTTTGGTCAATCGGTGCTGCAGGGTCATCCTCACTCTCCCGCCCTTACTGGAGCTTTGGTATAACCCCATGGTACTGAAGTGGACCCCAGCATCCTCTAGGACGTATGAGAAAACAGGATTTTAATACCTACCGATAAATCCTTTTCTCCTAGTCCGTAAAGGATGCTGGGCACCCGACCCAGTGCGTACTTTACCTGCAGTTTGTTAATTATCGTTACACCAGTTGTGTTACATTTGTTTTCAGCATGTTGCTGTAAATGGTTCATGCCTGTTGGCGTGTGTTATGTTGAATGCCATGTTGTGCGGCATGGTTGAGGTGTGAGCTGGTATGAATCTCACCATTAGTATAAAAGTAAATCCTTTCCTCGAAATGTCCGTCTCCCTGAGCACAGTTCCTGTAACTGAGGTCTGGAGGAGGGGCATAGAGGGAGGAGCCAGTTCACACCCTTTGAAAAGTCTTAAAGTCTACGGACTAGGAGAAAACGATTTACCGGTAGGTATTAAAATCCTGTAATCTCATTATGGTATGCAATTATTCCAAAATACGGAAAAATCCTATATCCAAAATACTTCTGGTCTCAAGCATTTTGGATATGGGATACTCAACCTGTATTTGACTATGGAGATAGCATGGCTGTATGTTTGATTTTAAACACACTAATTAGAAGTGCTGTCAACATACTGGGCCATAGTGTATGTAGTATATCTAAATTAGCTCATCTCATTTACTAGCAGAAACCCTAGAAAATATGTCATTTATACCTACCACATCCATATTATTTTATTAACTGCAACATTTTTGTCTCTCCCCATACTACTTGGGATCTTGTTATTTATCAGGTAAGAGAGGCAGGGGTCCTGGTAGGCAAGACTTCCTGAGGAGAATCAGCTGTGCTGTAGCAGGGTAAGTACTAATGTATCCTAGATAGGATGTGCTTAGTGGCTCTGCAGGATGCAGAGTGCCATTCCAGGCACTATATAAGCCAAATACAGGTCCCACTGGAGCAGCAACATTGTGGCCCCTCGACCATGTGCCCAGGGCACACCCCTACTTACAGATCTCAAATATAGATGTGGGTGGAGGTGACGAAGACTTTGGAGCCTACTCATTATTGGGGGCCGAATAGCACCCAATAATGAAGTAACCAAACTTGCTACAAGTTGCGGAGGATATTAAAATAACTGAGCAATTAAATATTGCTGGGTGGGTGTCTGAAAGCTGCCATCCCTGCAATACGTACTATAGATAATACCAGCATTAATAAGTAGCAGCAGAATGTTACACTAGAGCACACACGCTCACTGCCACATTTTTCTGAGTTTGCAGAATAATAGACGACCTCGTCTGGCTCCTAATAATTAATGGGCTCTTATTAAAAACATTCTGCATATGTAATAGCCCATTAGTGATCATGAATGATCACCTTTAAGAGTAAGTGAATTAGTACCACACTCATGACATTGCGTCCCTGGCTACCACCTGCCCAGGGGTTACCGCTTTACTCTGTAGTTAACCCATAGTTGTGCGCATAAGCTGGTTATTGCAAATGCTTCTTTTGTTGCAAGTTTAAAAGTTTCAATGTTTGTAAATCAACCAACAGAAAATGTGAAAGCAATTTACATACTTCATAAGTAAATAATCAGTAAAACACTCATACTTTCCTGACATTTAGCTACTTTTGCAGATTATCTCTTGTTTATCAAATGAAGGCAGAACATAAAACACAGTAGATGAATCACAGCATTCTCTTTAGTATGAGTTTGACTTTTTACCATTCGTTTATTAATTTCCCAGCACTGGAAATGTGTTAACCCTTTAAGCATATTGTTTACAAACATCACATCTGCACATTTCATACTGTACCTCACATTTATATTTTTCTATTTCATCATAGAAACCCAGAGATCATGCTTCTGTGCAGCTCCCCATCTGTCAAAACACAGCTGGCAATGACAGGCATCAAGTGCAGTGGGAGGGTCTATTTCATTTGTTTCTTGACCCATGTACTAACAACATTGGAAACGCAAATATGAGTATGCATCATGCTAGGTCCATACTAAGATTGATCTAATAGTAACTCATACTTGCCTAAATCTCATAAATAAAGACAAAGTCAGGGCAAATTGAGGATGCCATGCACAAATAGGGATTGTTTTAGTTAATGCTTTCATATAGCTGGTGGGAAAAAAGGACATGTTTACCACTGGTTCATTGTTTGTATTCCTTTCAAAATTTATGGGCAAACACTTGGGGACTGCTCTAAATGTGCATTTAAAAATATGAGTGAGAGCAGCAACAGCCAAAAAAACAGTGCCACACAGTGGGCAGATGGACAATGGCAGGCCATTCTAATTGTGGATGTTGAGAATTTGACATTTTTATTATAGATATACCAGAGGTCCCAAATTTTTTTGAATCACGGCACCCTACAGTATTAGAATTCTTTCACGGCACCCCTAGACCAAAAGTTTCCTATTGAGAAATTTAGAAAGAAATATTAAATTAAGTAAATTGTGTTTATATGTCGTCCTTTAGTTCAATTCTGTGGTCAGAGACAAGATTTTCTTTTGTTTGTCCACATATGTTATGATAGGCAGTCACCAGCAGTGGTTTTGCCTATTACATTGACCATTAATCATTTAATGTCGTTCTGGACCCCTGCAAGTGTCCTGAGGCACCCAGTTTGAGAACCAATGAGATATACTGTAGATAGTGCTAGTTCTTTTTCCTTGTCAACCTTTTTCCATGTCGACCTAGCACATGTGGACCTAATGAACCACACCCGTTTTACACATAAAGGCGGGACATGAAATACAGACAGATGAAACACAGCATTCTACTCATTTGTGTAAGATAGACTTAAACATGTTTTTATTGTTGGCAGAGTGTACTAGGCTATCTGGTGCAGTGACGTCACTTAGAGGTCTATTTATTAACATTATTTTTACTAAAATAGTGTGAAAAAGGGTGTTTTCACACCCTTTTCACATTATTTTAGTATCACCTGAATGTATTAAAAGGCAATAAGGGCAGTTTTCATGAAAAACTGCTCTAAACCCTTTAATTCACTTTTTTTTTTTTAGTGACCCACATCGCATTCCCCATACTTACAGTATAATGCGATGTGGCCAAATTTACTAAACAAAATAAATGTGAAAAAATACTGCAGTGTGCCCTGTGATAATCTCACCAGCTCAGGCTGGCGAGATCACTGGACAGCACTGCGATAGGGAGGCCTTTGCCCAGCTTTCTCTGTGGACACACAGGCTGATCATAGTGAAAAAGAAAAAAAAATGGTAAAACAAAAACCATACTCATCTGTCCAGGAGCCGGTGTCCGCTGCTCCGGTGAGCGCTGCTGGGTGCTGGGTCCCCCATGTGCTGCACTGCGACCCCAGTGCAGTAAAGTGATGTTGCAAAGCAGCAGCGCTCTTTACAGCACCGGGGGTCACCGCAGCATACAGTATCCGGCGCCCGACAGCCCAGCAAGAGCAGCGCGGACCAGCTCCCTGGACTGGTAAGTATATTGATCTGCTGGGGGGGGGGGGGTCCGCGACTCGCGGGGTTAGTCATGACTATAAGGGTCAACCGGGCGGCGGTGGTAGCAGCGATGTTGGCGGGGGGCGGCGCATGTGCAGCAGGACATCAGGGTATTTTCTACGAAAAATACCCCAATGATGCTGCGAAGAGGCACTGCAGGGACAGAGCTTGACCGAAGCTCTGTCCCTGCATGTGATAATTGATACATCCCTGCAATGTAATCAGTTATCGTAGTGCGAGTTTGGGCGATTTTATCACCTGTCATCTGCATCCTGGATGTGCATGGTGATAAATAGGCCCCTTAGTGACTTAAACAGTAATGCAGGTTTATTTAGTGTACACAGGTGATTCAGATTTAACACTGATAGCGGTATTCAGGAGCCCATATATCACACAAGGTAACAGCATTAGGTAGTGGTACTTATCAGGAGATGTCTGTTGTGGTGAAGTATGGAGGACTGCACAGTCGTGCAGTCTGACTCCCACTGTAGAGAAGATAATGTATGCACTGGAACACTGAGTCTCTGTAGCTGAGATCTGCTCCCAGTCTCAGCTCTGCACACTTGTACACCAGGACTCTGTCTCTCTGTGTGTCACATTCTCCTCACACTCTCTGAGATGGAGGAACAGGAACTTACATCATATGATTCTGCCTCCGAGTGACTCCTGGCACTAGAGGTCTAACACTAGGGGATGCCCCCATAGACTGGTACACAGAAGGAGACAGGTACAGAGTGCACCATATCCTAACATTTATGTCACAGCCACCATCAGCAGTATCCGGGCTTTCACCACCTCATGATGTGTGAAAAAGATCATAGCTGTCCCATCTCTGCTGAGCAGAAGTCACTCAACACTCCCATGATACGGATCAGTTCTGTGGAATCACATGGTCCCCACCTAGTTACCGCGCAGAAAATCCCATTTCACCGATAGTGTGATCTGCTGACTGAAGGATCAATCCGTACACACTAGCGATCTCTGTCCCTGTACTTCAGTCTATTTGGGCGTATGATGTAGAGATGTGCCCTGTGGGCACATCAGAGGCACTGGGTGTGCGGCGGCGGGTGTCTGGTGCAATGATCAGATGTTTCCCTGCACCAGGCTGGCGGCGGGTAGCGGCGCGGCGGCGCTTTGAACTTAGCGCCGCTAGGGCCGCCAATGAGAAGCGCCGCCGGCGTCTTTTCAAACCCGGCGCCGTCCGCAAGCCAATCGCGGCTCGCGGGGTGCCGGCCAATTGGAGGCAGGTGCGGCGAGCCAATCAGCGCTCGCCGCGTCACAGGCCCCGTCCCCGGCATCTGACGTCAGACGCCGGGCGGAAGCCAGAAGAGAAGACCGCGCGCGGGAGCGCAAAGGAAGAAGGAGACGCCTCGCGGGAGCTGACGACGGAGGGCGCGCGGAAGAGCGCCGAAGAGCTCGGGTGGCCGCAGAAGAGGCCTGAAGACCCCAGGCTCCAGGAAGAAGATGTCCAGCGACGGCTGGACGCGGCGAGGAGACGGCGGCGCTGCTGGCCAGGACGGGCCAGCGGCAGAAGAGCACATCCAGGCCGAGAAGCGCTGCAGTGGTGGGAAGCAATTGAGCTGTGCCGTTCCCCACTGCAGCCTTCTCCACCGCAGGTAGGCCCTTCTAAGGTGCCCCCCCCCCCCCTTCTCTCCTCCCTAGACAACCGGGTGTTTGGGCACTAGGCCCGTGGGCACAGTCAGGCCCTCCCGGCCTGTGGGCACGTAGTCGGGCCCTCCCGGACCGTGGGCACATAGTCGGGCCTCCTGGCCCGTGGGGGGCATTTACTCTGGCCCTCCTGGCCCGTGGGCACGTTTAGGCGGGCCCTCCAGGCCCGTCGGCCACGTGTAGTCGGGGGACCCCCCGGCCCGTGGCCCAGATAGGCAGGCACTAGGCCTGGGGGCACAGTTTGGGCACTAGGCCCGTAAGGATAGTCAGGCCACCGGCCTGTGGCACCGGTTAGGCGGGCATTAGGCCCGAGGGGCACATAAGGCAATAGGCCTGTGGGACATTAGAGGGCATTAGGCCCTAGTGTACTTTGGCCGAATAGGGTAACAAAAGGTGACCCAGGGCACCAGGCCCAGGTCAACCACGAGTGACGATTTAGGCGGGCACAAGGCCCGTTGGTGAAGTCAGGCCCACGGCCTGTGCACAGTCAGGGTGCGCTAGGCCCAGTGAAGAAGTGTTTCCCCCCGAGGTGAATAGAGGTGGCACTGGGCACTAGGTCCAGGCCACCCTGAGGTAATTAGGTATACAGGCTCGCTTGGCCTGAGGCCCACATAAGGGAAGGTACAGGAGGTGGGTAGGCTGTGTGGCGCCCACCCCCCCAGAGTGCAGGTAGGGATCTAAAGGAATCGCACCGTTTGATGTACTCTGATATGTGTGTTGTTACCGTGCAGGGCAAAGTGTTGTTTAGAGTTTGTGCATAGTTTGTGTTGCACCACCCACACTTGAGCCAGTTTGAGGGCTTTGTTTATGTAGTTAGTGTAGCGGATGCACACTAGGTTAGAGTGAGGCCCTGCACGGCTGTTTCTCTCTTTGCCTTCTTACAGGGACCTGTAAGTGGAGAAGATCGGAGTACAAGACGTAGGACGGTGAGTAACATCGGTCTGTGTGTTCCTTCTGTGTGTTTCCCTATCTGTCTCCCTTCCTTCAGGGCGAATGGTGAGCCTTGCATGCCGGTGCAAGGTAGAATTTCCACCTGGTGCGATAGTGCCAATAGGTGAAATTCGGGCTCTGAGGCGGACGCCTGGGATGACCCTCACCTAGCCCGAAAGCACTATTTTTCTCCTTCCTCCTAGGTCGTCGTGTCCGGGTCCGAAGGCAGATTTGCCAGGTCCGTTGAAGGTTCCGGTACCTGAAGGTGAGAGAGAGCGGCGCCTGGTGAGTACCGAAAATACACCTGCACGGCAGCAGGCACCACCACACGCGCAGCCGCACCTCTTACATTTTGGCGTAGTCGGCAGGATCAAGGATACCGGATACCGGACACGATGTGGAACGCCACCAAGAAGACCTCCCGGCGGACGGCTCCGGAACAGACTCACCCCCGGACGCGTGCGGACCAGAGCGACTGGGTGACGGTGTCTGGGGCAGACCTCCTGAAGATGGTGCAGCGGTCGGTTCAGCGTGAAAAGGAGGAGCGCCGGGAGAAGGGGCGCAAGAAGGCCGCTGTGACGCCCTGCAAGAAATGTCTGCAAACAGGGCACTTTGCCGACGAGTGTACTTGGCGGGAGACGTCCCCAAAGAAGGTGGTCCAGGAAGCGGACCAAAGACGTCGGAAGGGCCAAGCGAAGAAGGAGTCCTGGTGTTTGCTCTGCGGAAACTACGGGCATGAGCATAACAGTTGTCCCTGGGACGAAGAGTTGAGCCAAGACGAGGTTGATTCCTGGTGTGAAAGCTGTGGAGATCCCCGACATCGGCTCCTGGTATGTCCATGGACTGAAGACAGGACGGACTACGAGGCCACGGTGAAGCAGCTGACGAAATCTCGTCAGCAGCTTTGGGACCGGGTGGCTGCAGAGCCTGTGTGTGCGCTCTGCGAGGCGAGAGGATGTGCGCTTCCCGATTGTCCGTGGAATGAAGACCGGATGATTGCGGATGGTCGCGCCCAGAGATGGGAGGAGGAAACCAGGGAAATGGAGCTGGAAGACCCTGCTTGAAGGTAGTTCGCAGGTGCCCATTTCCTCTGAGCCGGAACCAATGGGTGAAGATTCCCCAGTGAAGGAGGTGGACCAGGAACCCGTCTTGGAGAAGGTGGCAGTGGCCCTCCCTTGTTGGAAGTGTCGGCGACCAGGACATGCGGCCAGTGAGTGCCCCTGGGAAGATGCCGCGGACCTACTCTGTCCCAAGAAAGTGACCCCAGTAAGGCAGAATCCTTTCCCGCATAAGGCGGAGGTGGACGACTGGGAGGTGAAGAGACCACGCTGCGAAGAAAAGCGTGAAGACCCAGTGACGGAGACGTCAGGAATCTCCCCGCGTTGGAACCATCCACGCCCAGGATGTGCGGAACAGGTGTGTCCTGGGTACCTAGAGATGCCAGCGGAAGAGGAGTACGCTGAGGAAGTAAAGATGCCAGCGGAGAAGCGAAGGAGTACGCTGAGGAAGTAACGATGCCAGCGGAAGCGAAGGAGTACGCTGAGGAAGCAGAGGTACCAGCGGAAGAGACTAAGTACGCTGAGGAGGAAAATAATACCCCAGTCCAGATATCGGAGGAGGACTCGGACTACGGTGAGCTGTCCGCCGACGAATCCCTCCAAGAACAGATGGAGGACGACTCTGGCATCGGAAGCGCCGACGAGAGTGACTGGCAGGATCGGGTGGAGTCGTGCTCCCAGTTGAATGCCCTCCGTGAAGAGGAGGAGGTAGTCCTGGAGCAAGAATACCTGCCGGAAGTGCCGAAATGGACAGACGTACGGGGGGAGGATCGCGATGCCGTGGGAGGACCCGTTCCAGAGGAAGACATGGGACCTTTGGAGATGCCCCACGAGGAGATGCGACAGATGGTGGTTGTTGCCCGGGAGGAAACGGATGCCCCGGAGGATTCCACTGTTGGGTGGTGGTCGGTACCACCCCCTGAAGACAGGGATGATGCCACAGACGATCTGAAAGGCCAGGAGTGGGTGACTGTTGTCCCCGTGGAGGAAGAGTCCCCTTGGTGGCCAACGTCGAGCGACCGTGAGGAGATGCCACTCCCCCAGAGGATCCGCCGATGGAGGTCAGGAGGTAAGAAGAGGAACCCGGAGCTGGAGGTGGAAGGATGTGGGGTCACAGCCCGTCCGGGCTGGGCCCTCGAACACAACCTCGTCGGAGGGACCTCGGAATTCCCTGACCCGCGGACAACGGACATCGTGAGGAACTTTGTAGGGACTACAAAGGAAAAAAGGGGGGGGAAATGTAGAGATGTGCCCTGTGGGCACATCAGAGGCGCTGGGTGTGCGGCGGCGGGTGTCTGGTGCAGGGATCAGATGTTTCCCTGCACCAGGCTGGCGGTGGGTAGCGGCGCGGTGGCGCTTTGAACTTGGCGCCGCTAGGGCCGCCAATGAGAAGCGCCGCTGGCGTCTTTTCAAACCCGGCGCCGTCCGCGAGCCAATCGCGGCTCGCTGGGCGCTGGCCAATCGGTGGCGGGTGCGGCGAGCCAATCGGCGCTCGCCGCGTCACAGGCCCCGCCCCCGGCATCTGACGTCAGACGCCGGGCGGAAGCCAGAAGAGAAGACCGCGCGCGGGAGCGCAAAGGAAGAAGGAGACGCCTCGCGGGAGCCGACGACGGAGGGCGCGCGGAAGAGCGCCAAAGAGCTCGGGTGGCCGCGGAAGAGGCCTGAAGACCCCAGGCTCCAGGAAGAAGATGTCCAGCGGCGGCTGGACGCGGCGAGGAGACGGCGGCGCCGCTGGCCAGGACGGGCCAGCGGCAGAAGAGCACATCCAGGCCGAGAAGCGCTGCAGTGGTGGGAAGCAATTGAGCTGTGCCGTTCCCCACTGCAGCCTTCTCCACCGCAGGTAGGCCCTTCTAAGGTGCCCCCCCCTTCTCTCCTCCCTAGACCACCGGGTGTTCGGGCATTAGGCCCGTGGGCACAGTCAGCCCCTCCCGGCCTGTGGGCACGTAGTCGGGCCCTCCCGGCCCGTGGGCACATAGTCGGGCCTCCTGGCCCGTGGGGGCATTTAGTCGGGCCCTCCTGGCCCGTGGGCACGTTTAGGCGGGCCCTCCAGGCCCGTCGGCCACATGTAGTCGGGGGACCCCCCCGGCCCGTGGCCCAGATAGGCAGACACTAGGCCTGGGGGCACAGTTTGGGCACTAGGTCCGTAAGGATAGTCAGGCCACCGGCCTGTGGCACCGGTTAGGCGGGCATTAGGCCCGAGGGGCACATCAGGCAATAGGCCTGTGGGACATTAGAGGGCATTAGGCTCTAGTGTACTTTGGCCGAATAGGGTAACATAAGGTGACCCTGGGCACCAGGCCCAGGTCACCCACGAGTGACGAGTTAGGCGGGCACTAGGCCCGTTGGTGAAGTCAGGCCCACGGCCTGTGCGCAGTCAGGGGGCGCTAGGCCCAGTGAAGAAGTGTTTCCCCCCGAGGTGAATAGAGGTGGCACTGGGCACTAGGTCCAGGCCACCCTGAGGTGATTAGGTATACAGGCTCGCTTGGCCTGAGGCCCACATAAGGGAAGGTACAGGAGGTGGGCAGGCTGTGTGGCGCCCACCCCCCCAGAGTGCAGGTAGGGATCTAAAGGAATCGCACCGTTTGATGTACTCTGATATGTGTGTTGTTTAGAGTTTGTGCGTAGTTTGTGTTGCACCACCCACACTTGAACCAGTTTGAGGGCTTTGTTTATGTAGTTAGTGTAGCGGATGCACACTAGGTTAGAGTGAGGCCCTGCACGGCTGTTTCTCTCTTTGCCTCCTTACAGGGACCTGTAAGTGGAGAAGATCGGAGTACAAGACGTAGGACGGTGAGTAACACCGGTCTGTGTGTTCCTTCTGTGTGTTTCCCTATCTGTCTCCCTTCCTTCAGGGCGAACGGTGAGCCTTGCATGCCGGTGCAAGGTAGAATTTCCACCTGGTGCGATAGTGCCAATAGGTGAAATTCGGGCTCTGAGGCGGACGCCTGGGATGACCCTCACCTAGCCCGAAAGCACTGTTTTTCTCGGGGTCGGAGGGCGTTTCGGTCCACAGTTAGGAGGACGGCACTCAGCAATCTCCTTCCTCCTAGGTCATCGTGTCCGGGTCCGACGGAAGATTTGCCAGGTCCGTTGAAGGTTCCGGTACCTGAAGGTGAGAGAGGGCGGCGCCTGGTGAGTACCGAAAATACACCTGCACGGCAGCAGGCACCACCACACGCGCAGCCGCACCTCTTACAATGATGTGACCAATTTCTTTCTTTTGTGCATGTGCCGGTGACATCCATGAGAACAGTCTGCATTTCCACATGCACTTACATAACAGTAGGACAGATTAGACACTTCATAACATATGTCTCTGGATTTTGTCATCTCAAAATATCTATGTTTCCTTTCCCATATACTGTAGCTCAGCAAAATGTGGCCCAGAAAATGAAAACAAATCCTTGATATTGTATTAAGATTATAACTCCATATAAAATTGCATACATAAAAACATAAGTATAAGCACTTGTTCATATGCTAACAAAGGGCAATCAGAGCACCTACCAAAATAACATGTAAATTGAGCATCCAAAAAGGCTGCGTGCAACCGGAGAGGATCAGGCCCAATGATATCACTGCTGCTCGTTGCTCTGCCTTTCAGTAAGAAACTGGTCACAGTAGATGCACCTCTACCAACATGTTTCCACTTATATAAGGTTTGTTACAAGGACAAACATTCATTATGTACTCAGGGGTGATTTTTTTATTTTAGCGCATTGTATAGCGTAATTGTACACAGTTTTCCTTTTGTGTACATCTCAAATAGTATTGATGCTGTGTAACCTCTTTCACAGATGTCAAGGATGCTGTATGTAGAACCTTCTTTATGCCAGCAAACCATATTACAAACTCCAAAGAAGCCTTGGGCCCATATATAATGGCCTGCAAGTATGATTTAGGCGATTTAGCCTATAGATTTAAATCAGGAATAATGTAAAAACCAAAACTAGGTTGGTTTTGCTGCTTACATTACAGTAAATCACCAAAATTGTATCGGTACCTGCAACTCACAGGCTATTAATTATGGGCATTTACAGTATGTGGATGAAAAATATATCCTAGCATGGTATCCTAAGTACTACTGTATATAGAAAAACTCACAGAAGAGGGGTACACAGCATATGTGTGAAATTAGTGGGAGATCGCACCCCACAGATCAAAGGCTTACTTGCAGGAAATAAAAGTGCATCTGTAGTGAAGAATAAAATCCTTGTTTCTGACAGTAGTGTCAGTCTCTCATCTAGCTGATATGACATAAATGAGTAAGGTTTAGTGTTGACCATCGGTGAGCTCACCATCGATGGTTACCATTGATAAAATTGTAGGGGACCATCAATGGTTTCAAACTATGCAATGGTTGACCACCGATGGTTTCACCAACCGATGGTCATCCCTGCTCTATTATTCAATTGCCTGTTGGAACATCAGTGGTGGGAGTAGGGCTTCATAGGTCATGTCTGGGGCAGAGGTAGGCACATCAAGTAGAGGAAAAAAACATTGGGAGCTGGGGGGAGGCCTTTGTACCATCGATGGTAGACAACCATTGTATTTCCACCATCGATGACAAAATCATATTCCATCATTTGTTAACCATCAGTGGTTTTCAACCATAGAAAGATGCAGGTTTCTCCTAAGCATGAGGCAATAAAAATTGTGATTTTTCTCCCAAACCTCCACTCAGGAGTGGAACTACCATTGGTTCAGCAGGTGCATTGCACCGGGGACCCTGAGGAGTAAAGGGCCCACTGCTGCCTAGACCAGAAATGAGTTATCCCCTGGCCCACAGGCAGACCATTTTGAGCAATGTTGGTTGACTGGCCCAGTGCAGAGAGCTGGTGGGCCCCACTGCCTGAGGGATCTGCCCCTTACCTTAGGAAGACAGGGCTGACCTTGTGTGTGCCGGACTGATAGAGGACTCCTATCACCTATCAGCGCTGATGATCACAGCCACATACCGCCTCTAATTAACAGTCCCAAATTACATTTTTGCACCTGGCCCACCACTCACAAATTCCACCACTGCCCCCACCAGATTAGTGGCCACACCCCTGTGTGTTAGGATCACGCCCACTTCCTGCTACCAAGATCAAGATTGGGATGTATGGTATATGTAATAAGACAACACTATGTAACACTTACAAAACAGACATAGGACCCATTTATCATAGCATAATTGCGGCAATATCCCCAAAAAACACCCATTTTCAGGGGGTTAGCCACAAATATTAGGTAACACCTGAATGTAAGAAGGGACCGCAGCGACCCCTCCATTGCCTCCTGCAGCCGCATTTCCCATAGGTTTCTATTGAGAATGTGTTGCTTACCAATTTCCCAATATCCGGAATGTGATGCATTCCTAGTATTGGTACCCGCAGCTACCACCATCTGAAGATGGCAGTAGCCTATTGTAGCCTATGAGCTACTCACCGCACTAGTAGCTGGCAGAGGGTTCCCTGGCAGTGGCGGATGTGCATATGTGGTTTTAGCTGACCACAGCACATAACAGAGACAGTCTCCTTTCGGAGCCCCTGCCCCTGCATGTGCACAATAATACATTTGGGTGATAGGATCGCATATTAAAAAGCTCCCGCCAAGAGGGCAATCAATATGCGATCCGTGATACTTGGGCCCCACAGGCATTTCCATGAGGCTCTCTTACAAGACAACTCTCACACAAAGGACCCTCTCTCTATTTTTCATAGCTCTGCATGTATATTGCATTCATGTAAACAGCTGTACAATGCTACAGCATGTGCATGTGCTATGCAAATAAATAAGAACCATTTCACCTTCTGAAAATTGCTGCTGGATACAGCAATCTATTCATGTTGCCTTCAGGAGTTAACAATGTATGCAGTTCTTACAAAGGTGATTGACACCAAAGAAACAAAAGGCACATTTATAAATTAGCAACATAGGTTTGTGGCAAACGCTAAAAATATCTATGGTTCCATGAATAAACGGATATCCTTTGTAAATCTGTAGTTTAAGCCCTGCAGTAAATACGGTGCACGGTGACAGCATATTGCCTCACACAGTGACCTCCTGCTGCCACACTTAAAGTTTCAGAATTCAGTCACACCTGTCAGCTTGCTGCATAACACAGAGCTGTCTATGATGTCTCCATGACACCTCCACGTCTGCAGAGTGTGGGTGTGCAAAATAATTAGCAGATTTTTCAGCTGTCTCTTTCATGGATGCTATCGCGTTATGAAAAGACAGCTGCTGTCTCTTCTCTTTTTCTGTTGGACATCTCCCTTATTACTTCATAAAAGGCAGCAAATCCTTAACTTCCTATAATGTGAGGCTATAAAAGAATTTGCTAAGATTTATCCCATCTCCAACATGCATGTACAGTGGGAGATAGGGTCATGCCATCCATCCAACAGCTCCCCCTGTGGGGAGACGGAACAGACCTAGTACTGCCAGCCACCAGGAATGACATAACATTGGGAGCTGGGCATGTTGGAATGGAATGGACCAATGGAAAGAGTAGGTGGGGCCAGACAGAGTTGGAGCAGGGGGGAATACAGGAGACAACCGGGCTACAGACCATCAGTCCACGCATGTGCAAACGGTCAAATATGGTTGTGAGGAATGGGTGTAGTACTGCTGACCGGCGGTCAGGAGACCGCCGGTCAGCTTACCGACGCCGGGATCCCGGCAGCATATCGACGCCGGGATTCCGGCGGGGAGGGGCGAGTGCAGCAAGCCCCTTGCGGGCTCGCTGCGCTCGCCACGCTGCGGGCTCGGTGGCGACCTGCGGTCGCCACGGGTTCTATTCCCACTCTATGGGTGTCGTGGACACCCACGAGTGGAAATAGTCCCTGTTGGTCGGCATGCCGACTGTTGGGATAGTGAGCCGTCGGGCTGGTGGAGGAGGTCATGTGACTGTCGGTCAGCTGACCGGCGGTCACATGAATACCACCCGTGAGGAATGTATCCCATAGCCTACAATGGCATTAGCCACTGGGACGAAGCTCCTGAATGCTTAGGTTGGCCAATGACCATTATGGTGATGTGTATGAGCTAAGGTAATTGTCTGAACCTTTATGTATGGTAGGATGTGCTGTCAATTTTCATGACTTTACAATTTTATTGGATCACTGTAACTTCATTAATTTTGTGCAATTTCATCAATTTACTCACACTTAAGTGGGTAATCAGAAGTGCATTGAACACTTATAAAATGGAAGGAGCATTAAGCAAAGTGTCACATTATCTGAACCAGGTCTATTTTTTGGTAATTTTTTTGGTAAAGTTTTAGGTGCGAGTTTATAACCTATTACATTGGGCAAGCTGTATGTAGAAAATGTAATTAACATTTGGATTCAAGTCCGTTTATTGAGAGTTGAGGGATTGCGAGAAACAAGGGAGTTTGCATGTTCTCGCACCCTATTACATTGTATGCATTCTAAAAATGTGCAATAGGGTGTCCTAACAATGGTGGTCATTCCGAGTTGTTCGCTCGTTATTTTTTTTTTCGCAACGGAGCGATTAGTCGCTAATGCGCAATGTCCGCAGTGCGACTGCGCCAAGTAAATTTGCTATGCAGTTAGGTTTTTTACTCACGGCATTACGAGGTTTTTTCTTCGTTCTGGTGATCGTAATGTGATTGACAGGAAGTGGGTGTTTCTGGGCGGAAACTGGCCGTTTTATGGGAGTGTGTGAAAAAACGCTGCCGTTTCTGGGAAAAACGCGGGAGTGTCTGAAGAAACGGGGGAGTGTCTGGGCGAACGCTGGGTGTGTTTGTGACGTCAAACCAGGAACGAAACTGACTGAACTGATCGCAGTTGCCGAGTAAGTGTGGAGCTACTCAGAAACTGCTAAGAAGTGTCTATTCGCAATTCTGCTAATCTTTCGTTCGCAATTTTGATAAGCTAAGATTCACTCCCAGTAGGCGGCGGCTTAGCGTGTGCAATGCTGCTAAAAGCAGCTTGCGAGCGAACAACTCGGAATGAGGGTCCATGGCCCTCATTCCGAGATGATCGCTCGCTGCCATTTTTCATCGATCAGGTTACTACAGCACATGCGTATGCACCGCAATGCGCACGTGCGTCGTATGGGTACAAACAGCATCGTTGCTGTGCAATGCTTCTAGCGACGAATCCATTCGCACAACCGATCGCAAGGAGATTGACAGGAAGAAGGTGTTTATGGGTGTCAACTGACCATTTTCTGGGAGTGGTAGGGAAAACGCAGGCGTGTCCAGGTGTTTGCAGGGCGGGTGTCTGACGTCAATTCAGGGACCGGACAGGCTGAAGTGATCGAAGGGCTGAGTAAGTTCAGACCTACTCAGAAACTGCAAAAAACATTTTCGTCCCTCTCGGCTGCACATGTGATCGCACACTTACAAGCGAATATACACTCCCCCGTGGGCGGCGACTATCTGATCGCTGCTCCGCAAAAAATAGCTAGCGAGCGATCAACTCGGTATGAGGGCCAATATCCCCAATGCATCTGAGTGTGCCTGTGGTCCTACCATCTAACTGGGTGTCACGGGCCTAAGGGGTAAGTCCTACTGGTACCTTACATACCTTATATGCAGTGCCGGATTTCCAAATAGGCAGAGTAGGCACCGGTCTATGGGACCTGCACCTTTTTAGGGGCCCCACGACAATGGATCAAAATAATATTAATTTGATCTTAAAAGAAAATTACATTCAAGCTTTCTTAAATTGTTTCCAAAGATAGAAAAAAATAATCAACTCAAAGAATGAAAACTACATTAAAGACTACATAGAGAAAATACTGTATTAATGGATTCAGTATGGTTTACCGGCGGACAGGATGCCGGCTGTCAATATCCCGACAGCAGGGCGAGCGCCAAGAGTTCCCTTTCGGGCTCACTGCACTCGACAGGCTGCGGGCTCGGTGGCTCGCTGCACTTGGGTGTCATGGACACCCACGAGAGGGAATAGTCCTGTTGTGCCAGGATTCCGTCGGCAGCATTGTCGGCTATCGAGATTCTGGCTTCAGTATCCTAACCACCGGGATCCCGACAGCCAGCAAATTAAATACATCCCATATTAATGTAATGCACCCATTAACAACTTAAAGTATACTGGGCCTAATTCAGCATGTGTTGCTATTCAGAGAAATCGCAAATTGAGTGATTATTGAATGACTGCGCATGTGTAGCATTCGCATTGCGCACATGCGAGGGGTAATAGTGACAGATATTGCATACAGATTATAATCGTAATGTAGCCATTGTTTGACTGACAGGAAGCTGGCGTTTCTGGGCAGAAACCTTTCGTTTTCTAGCTGTGTCAGAAAAAAGCAGACGTGCCAGGCGTTGTTGGGGAGGGTCTCTGACGTCAGTGCAGGCCACTTCCAGGCTGTCTTGGTCGCAGATTAGTGGCAGCATCAGACCTACTCACATTTGCTCAGACGGAAAAGATTCTTTGATGTTCCGGGTATTGCGTTTGCATCTGCGAGTGGTTAGCGAACTGCGATGAATTCGCAATGTTGCACTTTTTCTTCCTGCCGGGGTGGCACCTTACTACTCGCACTGCAATTTCTCTGAATCTATGCTGAATTAGGCCCATATACCATAGACATCAGATTCACATTACAGCTTCCAAATCGTAGACTGTTGGTTGGTAGAATTAAAAACATAAGGAGATAATTTGTTAGGGGGGGGGGGGGGCGAGATTTTGACTGCCTATGGGCCTCCAGAGTTTAATCTTGCACTGCTTACATGCTCTGCTGATCTCGATGGGGCAGAGTGGTACCCTCTGTGTCAGCCATTTCCCACTGGGGTGAGTGCCACTCCTCGCCAGATCCTCTCTTGCCTCTCAGTGCTGGGTTGACTCTGCTTGCTTATTGACTGTCGCCAGACTTCACATGAACAGCAAAGGATCAATATTGCAGCGGGCATTTTTCGGGTTTTGTGTTTTGGTTTTGGATTCGGTTCCGCGGTTATGTTTTGGATTCGGGCACGTTTTGGCAAAACCTCCCTTAAGAATTTTTGTCGGATTCGGGTGTGTTTTGGATTCGGGTGTTTTTTTTCCAAAACCCCCTCAAAAACAGCTTAAATCATAGAATTTGGGGGTAATTTTGATCCTATAGTATTGTTAACCTCAATAACCATAATTTCCACTATTTTCCAATCTATTCTGAACACCTCACAATATTATTTTTAGTCCGAAAATTTGCACCGAGGTCGCTGGATGACTAAGCTAAGCGACCCAAGTGGGCGACACAAACACCTGGCCCATCTAGGAGTGGCACTGCAGTGTCAGTCAGGATGGCATTTAAAAAATAGTCCCCAAACAGCACGATGCAAAGAAAAATGGAAAAAAAAAGAGGTGCAAGATGGAATTGTCCTTGGGCCCTCCCACCCACCCTTATGTTGTATAAACAGGACATGCACACTTTAACAAACCCATCACTTCAGCCACAGGGTCTGCCACACAACTGTAGCTGAAATGACTGGTGGGTTTGGGCCCCCACCAAAAAAGAAGCAATCAATCTCTCTTTGTACAAACTGGCTCTACAGAGGCAGGATGTCCACCTCCTCCTCATTGTCTGATTCCTCACCCCTTTCACTGTGTACATCCCCCTCCTCACAGAGTATTAATTCGTCCCCACTGGAATCCACCATCATAGGTCCCTGTGTACTTTCTGGAGGCAATTGCTGGTAAATGTCTCCACGGAGGAATTGATTATAATTCATTTTGATGAACATCATCTTCTCCACATTTTGTAGAAGTAACCTCCTACGCCGATCGCTGACAAGGTGACCGGCTACACTAAACACTCTTTTGGAGTACACACTGGAGGGGGGGCAACTAAGGTAAAATAAAGCCAGTTTGTGCAAGGGCCTCCAAATTGCCTCTTTTTCCTGCCAGTATACATACGGACTGTCTGACATGACTATTTAGATGCTGTCACTCATATAATCCTCCACCATTCTTTCAATGGTGACAGAATCATATGCAGAGACAGTAGACGACATGTCAGTAATCGTTGGCAGGTCCTTCAGTCCGGACCAGATGTTAGCTATCGCTCCTGACCGCCCTGCATCACCGCCAACGGGTGGTTTTGGAAATGTTATACTTTTCCTGGCAGCTCCAGTGGCGGGAGAAAATGAAGGAGGAGCTGTTGGCGGGTCACGTTCCGCTTGACTTGACATTTGTCTCACCAGCAGGTCTTTGAACATCTGCAGACTTGTGTCTACCGGAAAGAGAGATACAACGTAGGCTTTAAACCTAGGATCAAGCACGGTGGCCAAAATGTAGTGCTCTGATTTCAACAGATTGACCACCCGTGAATCCTGGTTAAGCGAATGAAGGGCTCCATCCACAAGTCCCACATACCTAGTGGAATCGCTCCATTTTAGGTCCTACTTCAATCTCTCCAGCTGCTTCTGCAAAAGCCTGATGAGGGGAATGACCTGACTCAGGCTGGCAGTCTCTGCACTGACTTCACGTGTGGCAAGTTCAAAGGGTTGGAGAACCTTACACAACGTTGAAACCATTCTCCACTGCGCTTGAGTCAGGTGCATTCCCCCTCCTTTGCCTATATATCGTAGGCAGATGTATAGGCTTGAATGGCCTGTTGCTGCTCCTCCATCCTCTGAAGCATATAGAGGGTTGAATTCCACCTCGTTACCACCTCTTGCTTCAGCTGATGGCAGGGCATGTTCGGGAGTGTTTGCTGGTGCTCCTTTCTTCGGCACGCGGTGGCTGAATGCCGAAAGTGGCCCGCAATTCTTCGGGCCACAGACAGTATCTCTTGCACACCCCTGTCGTTTTAAAAAAAAATTCTGCACCACCAAATTCATTGTATGTGCAAAACATGGGACGTGCTGGAATTTGCCCACATGTAATGCACGCACAATAATGGTGGCGTTGTCCGATGTCACAAATCCCCAGGAGAGTCCAATTGGGGTAAGCCAATCTGCGATGATGTTCCTCAGTTTCCGTAAAAAAGGTTGTCAGCTGTGTGCCTCTTATGGAAAGTGGTGATACAAAGCGTAGCCTGCCTAGGAACGAGTTGGCGTTTGCGAGATGCTGCTACTGGTGCCGCCACTGCTGTTGTTGCTGCGGGAGGCAATACATCTACCCAGTGGGCTGTCACAGTCATATAGTCCTTACTCTGCCCTGCTCCACTTGTCCACATGTCCGTGGTTAAGTGGACAATGGGTACAACTGCATTTTTTAGGACACTGGTGAGTCTTTTTCTGACGTCTGTGTACATTCTCGGTATCGCCTGCCTAGAGAAGTGGAACCTAGATGGTATTTGGTACCGGGGACACACTACCTCAAGCAATTCTCTAAGTCCCTGTGAACTAACGGCGGATACTGGATGCACGTCTAACACCAACATAGTTGTCAAGGCCTGAGTTATCCACTTTGCAACAGGATGACTGCTGTGATATTTCATCTTCCTTGCAAAGGACTGTTGGACAGTCAATTGCTTACTGGAAGTAGTACAAGTGGTCTTCCGACTTCCCCTCTGGGATGACGATCGACTCCCAGCAGCAACAACAGCAGCAGTAGGCGTTACACTCAAGGATCCATCGGAGGAATCCCAGTTAGGAGAGGACTCGTCAATGCAGCACTGATACTAAGCACAGATATTGAGCACTGATGAGGATACTAGAACTGACACAGAGCAGCAAGATACAGCAATGGACTATTGTACTGTAGTATTATATACTGGTCACCACAATGCAGCACTGATACTGAGCACAGATATTGAGCACTGATGAGGATACTAGAACTGACACGGAGCAGCAAGATACAGCAATGGACTATTGTACTGAAGTATTATAGACTGGTCACCACAATGCAGCACTGATACTGAGCACAGATATTGAGCACTGATGAGGATACTAGAACTGACATAGAGCAGCAAGATACAGCAATGGACTATTGTACCGTAGTATTATATACTGGTCACCACAATGCAGCACTGATACTGAGCACAGATATTGAGCACTGATGAGGATACTAGAACTGACACGGAGCAGCAAGATAAAGCAATGGACTATTGTACTGTAGTATACTGGTCACCACAATGCAGCACTGATACTGAGCACAGATATTGAGCTGATATTGGACTTTTCAGGCAGAGAACGTAGCCATGTCCTCTCCGCTCAATCTACAATGCACGAGTGAAAATGGCGGCGACTCTTTATATGGAATCCTAATCTCGCGAGAATCCGACAGCGGGATGATGACGTTTTTTCCCCGTTCGGGTTTTGCGAGTAAGACGGGAAGAACCGAGGCTGCCTCGGACCTGTGTAAACCACGTGAAGTTCGGGGGTTCGGTTCTCGGTGAACCGAACCCGCTCATCTCTAGTCAATATACTGTAAGTTCTTTTGTAAGAGCCCCCTTGCCAAGAGGGCCTAGGTGTACTGGCGTCTTCTGTCTCTTCTGATGTTCTCTCTTCTGTCACTTCAGCTTATGCATGTCTTTGGGAAGCCGCAATTGATTCGCCGCTGTCATTCCTGATTGGCTGCTGGTTTGCTACCCAAAATTTGCCGGTGCAAATTTTGAATAATGACTCCTTCTTTGGTGCTGGGATACGATGCTTGGGACCAGCACTGGCCACAGATGTGAGCGGGGATACATCTCTACACTAGAGATGAGCGGGTTCGGTTCTCTGAGAACCAAACCCTGCCGGACTTCACTACCTGAGCCCAGATCTGAGTCCGGCTCTGGTTTTTCAACCTGACTCGGAAACCAGAACAAGGCAAAACATCATCCCGCAGTCGGATTCTCGCGGGTTTGGATTCCATATAAGGAGCAGTGCGTCGCCGCCATTTTCACTACGGCATTGGAGAGTGTAGAGAGAGGACGTGTCTCCGTCCTCAGTGTCTGTGCGGGAAGGAAAGTGGGGTGGCGATTCCAGTGCTGTCTTGTGCTGCTCAGTCCAGTGTAGTGTCGTGTGCTGCATCAGTACAGTGGTAGTATCTTATGCTGCATCAGTCCAGTCACAGTGGTGGTGTCCTTCCTCTGCTGCCATATGTCCAGTGCTGCTGTATAAGTCCAGTCCAGTGGTGTTGTGTTGTGCTGCATCAGTACAGTGGTAGTGTCTTGTGCTGCATCAGTCCAGTCACAGTGGTGGTGTCCTCTGCTGCCATATGTCCAGTGCTGCTGTATAAGTCCAGTCCATTGCAGTGGTGCTGTGTTGTCCTGCATCAGTCCAGTGGTGGTGTACCTGTGCTGCTATATAAGTCCAGTGGTACTGCCGTATATGTCCAATGATACTGCCGTATATGTCCAGCAGTACTGCCGTATAAATCCAGTGATACTGCCGTATATGTCCAGCGGTACTGCCATATAATTCCAGTGATACTGCCGTATATGTCCAGTGGTACTGCCGTATAAATCCAGTGATCCTGCCGTATATGTCCAGTGATACTGCCGTATAATTCCAGTGATACTGCTATATAATTCCAGTGGTACTGCTGTATAATTCCAGTGGTACTACCATATAAGTCCAGTCCAGTAGTGCTGTCATATAAGTTCAGTGGTGCTGTCCTGTGCTGTATATTATTTACTCCAAATAAAGGGGTTATTTATATTTAATCCAAATAATTTTTACAGGGTTTGCCCTGTGTGGTATAGAGAGAGGTACAGATGTGTCCACATACATCTTTGCTATATCCCGCCATGTATGGCACAGTTTTGAATGCCATAGACTCAGAGATTTAGACATGCCTTGTGATTTTCCTTAATTTGCTTCTTTAATATGTTACTTTATACATATTCTATTATGGCAAACAAAAATGTTAAAGTTCATCCACTCGCTACTCGTGAAAAACAGCTTAGCAGTGTTTTGCTTGTTGTGCCAAATTTGTAAAAAAGCAAAGTTGTAAGTGGACACATCTGTATGCTCTCCTGTGCTGCATTTTGTTATATAACTCCAGAAAAATAATGGAGAACAAAAATTTGGAGGATAAAATAGGGAAAGATCAAGAACCACTTCCTCCTACTGCTGCTGCTGTTGTTGCTGCTGGAAGTCAATCGTCATTCCAGGGGGGAAGTCTGAAGACCACTTGTACTACTTCAACTAAGCAATTCACTGTCCAACAGTACTTTGTGAGGAAGATGAAATATGACAGCAGTCATCCTGTTGCAAAGCAGATTACTGAGGCCATAATAACTATGCTGGTTTGCGGTATCTGCCATTAGTGCAGTGGGACTGCAGTACCACTCCTAGATGGGCCAGGTGTTTGTGCCACACACTTGCGTCGTTTTGCTTAGTCATACAGCTACCTCATTGCACCTCTTTTACTTCTTTGCATGATGTGCTGTTTGGGGACTGTTTTTTTTAAGTGCCATCCTGTCTGCCCCTGCAGTGCCGCTCCTAGATGGGCCAGGTGTTTGTGCCGCACACTTGTGTTGCTTAGCTTAGTCATACAGCTATCTCATTGCACCTCTTTTTCTTCTTTGCATGATTGATATGCTGTTTGGGGTCTATTTTTTAAATCTGTCATCCTGTCTGCCACTGCCGTGCCAATCCTAGATGGGCCAGGTGTTTGTGCCGCTCACTTGTGTCACTTAGCTTAGTCATACAGCTACCTCATTGCACCTATTTTACTTCTTTGCATGATGTGCTGTTTGCTGCCTAGTTTTTAAATCTGCCATGCTGTCTGCCACTGCAGTGCCACTCAGGGCCGGTTCTAGACCTTGTGGCTCCCAGTGCAAACTTTTCCTTTGCCCCCCCCCCCTTCCCCTGGCGCCCCCCCATTCAAAACAGGGACAGTGCATGCCAAATAGGGGTGTAACTTAATGAGGAAGGGGCGTGGCCACAGAATTACACCGCACAGTGGTGTCCAACAGTCCCATTACCACACAGTAGTACCCCTTATACACGTTATGCCATGTTAGAGCCCTTTGCACACATTACTCCACAGTACAGCAGAGCCCCTTATACACATTGCGCCAGGTAGAGCAAATCAGAGAGATTGATTTCCTCACCTGGCTTGCACAGTCTGCACATTGTGAATTCACTGGCAGTTTTGCAATGTTGTAACTTGTAATAATGTGACTGTCAGAGTAAGACATCCTGAATCACTGTCCAGCCTTACTGCTTCAGGTCTGTGTAAAAAAGAATCAGAACCTATGCAGTGGGACAGTGTCAGACAGTGCAGAAGCAAGACGCTCTGACCATGCTGTGCCGCCCGCCTCCCTGATCATGCTGTGCTGCTGTGCCGCCCGCCTCCCTCCTCAAGCGTGTCCTTATCAGTGCCGCCGCGCGCCTCCTTCCTCCATGCAGTGCGCAATGACGTGCGCAATGCATCATGGGAAAGTGGATGGGAGGGAGGGTCAGCGCTGACTGCGCTGTGCTCAGTCAGGATACATTAACGCCATGCCCGTCGGTACAAGCAGCAGCGCCCTCATAGATGCGGCGCCCCGGGCAAAAGTCCTGCTTGCCCGGGGCAAGAGCCGCTAATGGTGCCACTCCTAGATGGGCCAGGTGTTTGTGCCGCACACTTGTGTCGCTTAGCTTAGTCATACAGCAACCCCATTGCACCTCTTTTTCTTCTTTGCATGATGTGCTGTTTGGGGTCTAGTTTTTCAATCTGCCATCCTGTCTGACACTGCAGTGCCAATCCTAGATGTGCCAGGTGTTTGTGCCGCACACTTGTGGCTTAGCTTAGTCATACAGCCACCTTGGTGCAACCTTTTGGCCTAAAAACAATATTGTGAGGTGTTCAGAATAGACAAGAAATGAGTGGAAATAAATGTTATTGAGGTTAATAATACCGTAGGATCAAAATACCCCCAAATTCTGTGATTTTAGCTGTTTTTATGTTTTTTTTTTTAAATCATCCAAATCCAAACCCAACCAAATCCAAAATACGAAAGGGTGGTTTTGGCCAAACCAATCCAGATCCAAAACACGAGCATGGAACCAGAACCACAACCAAAACACAAAACATGAAAGTGCCCGCAGCACATCTCTACTAGCAGATTTCCAGACTGTCCAGGGTAATCTCAGACAGGTAGTCACCTGTAGACACTCTGCCTACTTTGTATCTGCCCAGGGATGGCCGTTTGTGTGGTTGTGTGTGTTTAGAATACTGTACCCTCTAGAAAAAAAACACATGTAAATTATTCAACAAACTAGCTAATTTGTATTACATTTGAATATATTATGAGTTACGACTGATTCGAAAGTGGAAGAAAAGAAAAAAAACAAGTAATTTTGCACCTTGATAAAACCATATTGTACTGTAATGGGGGCAGATTTAAAATGTGCAGAGAGAGTTACAGTAGATTTGAGAGGGGTGTGTCTAAACTCATATCTAAATTGCAGTGTGAAAATAAAGCTTTTCAACATTTGGGTGCGACATGCAAAAGCAGTCAGTATTTACCCTGCATGCAAAAATAATACATTTATTTGCACCACTTTGCTCCCTGTGTAAAGTTACTTGCTTTACTCACAACTCAGAATCAGCCCCTTAAAGTCTAATGTAAGCTGAACTTTAAAATAGGGATGTGCACTTGCAATTTTTCGGGTTTTGTGTTTTGGTTTTGGGTTCGGTTCCGCGACCGCGTTTTGGCAAAACCTCACCGAATTTTTTTTGTCGGATTCGGGTGTGTTTTGGATTCGGGTGTTTTTTTCAAAAAACCCTAAAAAACAGCTTAAATCATAGAATTTGGGGGTCATTTTGATCCCAAAGTATTATTAACCTCAAAAACCATAATTTCCACTCATTTTCAGTCTATTCTGAATACCTCACACCTCACAATATTATTTTTAGTCCTAAAATTTGCACCGAGGTCGCTGGATGACTAAAAGACTAAAAGAAAAAAAGAGGCGCAATGAGGTAGCTGTGTGAGTAAGCTAAGCGACCCTAGTGGCCGACACAAACACCTGGCCCATCTAGGAGTGGCACTGCAGTGTCACGCAGGATGGCCCTTCCAAAAAACACTCCCCAAACAGCACATGACGCAAAGAAGAAAAAAAGGGCGCAATGAGGTAGCTGTGTGAGTAAGATAAGCGACCCTAGTGGCCGACACAAACACCTGGCCCATCTAGGAGTGTCACTGCAGTGTCACGCAGGATGGCCCTTCCAAAAAACACTCCCCAAACAGCACATGACGCAAAGAAGAAAAAAAGAGGCGCAATGAGGTAGCTGTGTGAGTAAGCTAAGCGACCCTAGTGGCCGACACAAACACCTGGCCCATCTAGGAGTGTCACTGCAGTGTCACGCAGGATGGCCCTTCCAAAAAACACTCCCCAAACAGCACATGACGCAAAGAAGAAAAAAAGAGGCGCAATGAGGTAGCTGTGTGAGTAAGCTAAGCGACCCTAGTGGCCGACACAAACACCTGGCCCATCTAGGAGTGTCACTGCAGTGTCACGCAGGATGGCCCTTCCAAAAAACATTCCCCAAACAGCACATGACGCAAAGAGGAAAAAAAGAGGCGCAATGAGGTAGCTGTGTGAGTAAGCTAAGCGACCCTAGTGGCCGACACAAACACCTGGCCCATCTAGGAGTGGCACTGCAGTGTCACGCAGGATGGCCCTTCCAAAAAACACTCCCCAAACAGCACATGACGCAAAGAAGAAAAAAAGAGGCGCAATGAGGTAGCTGTGTGAGTAAGATAAGCGACCCTAGTGGCCGACACAAACACCTGGCCCATCTAGGAGTGGCACTGCAGTGTCACGCAGGATGGCCCTTCCAAAAAACACTCCCCAAACAGCACATGACGCAAATAAAAATGAAAGAAAAAAGAGGTGCAAGATGGAATTGTCCTTGGGCCCTCCCACCCACCCTTATGTTGTATAAACAGGACATGCACACTTTAACCAACCCATCATTTCAGTGACAGGGTCTGCCACACGACTGTGACTGAAATGACGGGTTGGTTTGGACCCCCACCGAAAAAGAAGCAATTAATCTCTCCTTGCACAAACTGGCTCTACAGAGGCAAGATGTCCACCTCATCATCATCCTCTGATATATCACCGTGTGCATCCCGCTCCTCACAGATTATCAATTCGTCCCCACTGGAATCCACCATCTCAGCTCCCTGTGTACTTTGTGGAGGCAATTGCTGCTGGTCAATGCCTCCACGGAGGAATTGATTATAATTCATTTTAATGAACATCATCTTCTCCACATTTTCTGGAAGTAACCTCGTACGCAGATTGCTGACAAGGTGAGCGGCGGCACTAAACACTCTTTCGGAGTACACACTTGTGGGAGGGCAACTTAGGTAGAATAAAGCCAGTTTGTGCAAGGGCCTCCAAATTGCCTCTTTTTCCTGCCAGTATAAGTACGGACTGTCTGACGTGCCTACTTGGATGCGGTCACTCATATAATCCTCCACCATTCTTTCAATGGTGACAGAATCATATGCAGTGACAGTAGACGACATGTCCGTAATCGTTGTCAGGTCCTTCAGTCCGGACCAGATGTCAGCATCAGCAGTCGCTCCAGACTGCCCTGCATCACCGCCAGCGGGTGGGCTCGGAATTCTGAGCCTTTTCCTCGCACCCCCAGTTGCGGGAGAATGTGAAGGAGGAGATGTTGACAGGTCGCGTTCCGCTTGACTTGACAATTTTGTCACCAGCAGGTCTTTGAACCCCAGCAGACTTGTGTCTGCCGGAAAGAGAGATCCAAGGTAGGTTTTAAATCTAGGATCGAGCACGGTGGCCAAAATGTAGTGCTCTGATTTCAACAGATTGACCACCCGTGAATCCTTGTTAAGCGAATTAAGGGCTCCATCCACAAGTCCCACATGCCTAGCGGAATCGCTCCCTTTTAGCTCCTCCTTCAATGCCTCCAGCTTCTTCTGCAAAAGCCTGAGGGGAATGACCTGACTCAGGCTGGCAGTGTCTGAACTGACTTCACGTGTGGCAAGTTCAAAAGGTTGCAGAACCTTGCACAACGTTGAAATCATTCTCCACTGCGCTTGAGACAGGTACATTCCACCTCCTATATCGTGCTCAATTGTATAGGCTTGAATGGCCTTTTGCTGCTCCTCCAACCTCTGAAGCATATAGAGGGTTGAATTCCACCTCGTTACCACTTCTTGCTTCAGATGATGGCAGGGCAGGTTCAGGCGTTTTTGGTGGTGCTCCAGTCTTCTGTACGTGGTGCCTGTACGCCGAAAGTGTCCCGCAATTCTTCTGGCCACCGACAGCATCTCTTGCACGCCCCTGTCGTTTTTTAAAAAATTCTGCACCACCAAATTCAAGGTATGTGCAAAACATGGGACGTGCTGGAATTTGCCCATATTTAATGCACACACAATATTGCTGGCGTTGTCCGATGCCACAAATCCACAGGAGAGTCCAATTGGGGTAAGCCATTCCGCGATGATCTTCCTCAGTTGCCGTAAGAGGTTTTCAGCTGTGTGCGTATTCTGGAAACCGGTGATACAAAGCGTAGCCTGCCTAGGAAAGAGTTGGCGTTTGCGAGATGCTGCTACTGGTGCCGCCGCTGCTGTTCTTGCGGCGGGAGTCCATACATCTACCCAGTGGGCTGTCACAGTCATATAGTCCTGACCCTGCCCTGCTCCACTTGTCCACATGTCCGTGGTTAAGTGGACATTGGGTACAACTGCATTTTTTAGGACACTGGTGAGTCTTTTTCTGACGTCCGTGTACATTCTCGGTATCGCCTGCCTAGAGAAGTGGAACCTAGATGGTATTTGGTAACGGGGGCACACTGCCTCAATAAATTGTCTAGTTCCCTGTGAACTAACGGCGGATACCGGACGCACGTCTAACACCAACATAGTTGTCAAGGCCTCAGTTATCCGCTTTGCAACAGGATGACTGCTGTGATATTTCATCTTCCTCGCAAAGGACTGTTGGACAGTCAATTGCTTGGTGGAAGTAGTAAAAGTGGGCTTACGACTTCCCCTCTGGGATGACCATCGACTCCCAGCAGCAACAACAGCAGCGCCAGCAGCAGTAGGCGTTACACGCAAGGATGCATCGGAGGAATCCCAGGCAGGAGAGGACTCGTCAGAATTGCCAGTGACATGGCATGCAGGACTATTGGCATTCCTGGGGAAGGAGGAAATTGACACTGAGGGAGTTGGTGGGGTGGTTTGCATGAGCTTGGTTACAAGAGGAAGGGATTTACTGGTCAGTGGACTGCTTCCGCTGTCGCCCAAAGTTTTTGAACTTGTCACTGACTTATTATGAATGCGCTGCAGGTGACGTATAAGGGAGGATGTTCCGAGGTGGTTAACGTCCTTACCCCTACTTATTACAGCTTGACAAAGGCAACACACGGCTTGACAAATGTTGTCCGCATTTCTGGTGAAATACTTCCACACCGAAGAGCTGATTTTTTTGGTATTTTCACCAGGCATGTCAACGGCCCTATTCCTCCCACGGACAACAGGTGTCTCCCCGGGTGCCTGACTTAAACAAACCACCTCACCATCAGAATCCTCCTTGTCAATTTCCTCCCCAGTGCCAGCAACACCCATATCCTCCTCATCCTGGTGTACTTCAACACTGACATCTTCAATCTGACTATCAGGAACTGGACTGCGGGTGCTCCTTCCAGCACTTGCAGGGGGCGTGCAAATGGTGGAAGGTGCATGCTCTTCACGTCCAGTGTTGGGAAGGTCAGGCATCGCAACCGACACAATTGGACTCTCCTTGTGGATTTGGGATTTCGAAGAACGCACAGTTCTTTGCGGTGCTTTTGCCAGCTTGAGTCTTTTCAGTTTTCTAGCGAGAGGCAGAGTGCTTCCATCCTCATGTGAAGCTGAACCACTAGCCATGAACATAGGCCAGGGCCTCAGCCGTTCCTTGCCACTCCGTGTGGTAAATGGCATATTGGCAAGTTTACGCTTCTCTTCCCACAATTTTATTTTAGATTTTGGAGTCCTTTTTTTACTGATATTTGGTGTTTTGGATTTTACATGCTCTGTACTATGACATTGGGCATCGGCCTTGGCAGACGACGTTGCTGGCATTTCATCGTCTCGGCCATGACTAGTGGCAGCAGCTTCAGCACGAGGTGGAAGTGGATCTTGATCTTTCCCTAATTTTGGAACCTCAACATTTTTGTTCTCCATATTTTAATAGGCACAACTAAAAGGCACCTCAGGTAAACAATGGAGATGGATGGATACTAGTATACTTATGGATGGACGAGCGACTGCCGACACAGAGGTAGCTACAGCCGTGGACTACCGTACTGTGTCTGCTGCTAATATAGACTGGATGATAATGAGATGAAATCAATATATATATATATATATATAATATCACTAGTACTGCAGCCGGACAGGTATATATATTTATTATGTAATGACTGATGACGGACCTGCTGGACACTGTCAGCTCAGCAGCACCGCAGACTGCTACAGTAAGCTACTATAGTAGTATGTATAAAGAAGAAGAAAGAAAAAAAAAACCACAGGTAGGTGGTATACAATTATGGATGGACCAGCGACTGCCGACACAGAGGTAGCTACAGCCGTGGACTACCGTACTGTGTCTGCTGCTAATATAGACTGGATGATAATGAGATGAAATCAATATATATATATATATATATAATATCACTAGTACTGCAGCCGGACAGGTATATATATTTATTATGTAATGACTGATGACGGACCTGCTGGACACTGTCAGCTCAGCAGCACCGCAGACTGCTACAGTAAGCTACTATAGTAGTATGTATAAAGAAGAAGAAAGAAAGAAAAAAAAACACGGGTAGGTGGTATACAATTATGGATGGACCAGCGACTGCCGACACAGAGGTAGCTACAGCCGTGGACTACCGTACTGTGTCTGCTGCTAATATAGACTGGATGATAATGAGATGAAATCAATATATATATATATATAATATCACTAGTACTGCAGCCGGACAGGTATATATATTTATTATGTAATGACTGATGACGGACCTGCTGGACACTGTCAGCTCAGCAGCACCGCAGACTGCTACAGTAAGCTACTATAGTAGTATGTATAAAGAAGAAGAAAGAAAAAAAAACCACAGGTAGGTGGTATACAATTATGGATGGACCAGCGACTGCCGACACAGAGGTAGCTACAGCCGTGGACTACCGTACTGTGTCTGCTGCTAATATAGACTGGATGATAATGAGATGAAATCAATATATATATATATATAATATCACTAGTACTGCAGCCGGACAGGTATATATATTTATTATGTAATGACTGATGACGGACCTGCTGGACACAGTCAGCTCAGCAGCACCGCAGACTGCTACAGTAAGCTACTATAGTAGTATGTATAAAGAAGAAAGAAAAAAAAAACCACGGGTAGATGGTATACAATTATGGATGGACCAGCGACTGCCGACACAGAGTTAGCTACAGCCGTGGACTACCGTACTGTGTCTGCTGCTAATATAGACTGGATGATAATGAGATGAAATCAATATATATATATATAATATCACTAGTACTGCAGCCGGACAGGTATATATATTTATTATGTAATGACTGATGACGGACCTGCTGGACACTGTCAGCTCAGCAGCACCGCAGACTGCTACAGTAAGCTACTATAGTATTATGTATAAAGAAGAAGAAAGAAAAAAAAAAACCACGGGTCGGTGGTATACAATTATGGATGGACCAGCGACTGCCGACACAGAGGTAGCTACAGCCGTGGACTACCGTACTGTGTCTGCTGCTAATATAGACTGGATGATAATGAGATGAAATCAATATATATATATATAATATCACTAGTACTGCAGCCGGACAGGTATATATATTTATTATGTAATGACTGATGACGGACCTGCTGGACACTGTCAGCTCAGCAGCACCGCAGACTGCTACAGTAAGCTACTATAGTAGTATGTATAAAGAAGAAGAAAGAAAAAAAAAACACGGGTAGGTGGTATACAATTATGGATGGACCAGCGACTGCCGACACAGAGGTAGCTACAGCCATGGACTACCGTACTGTGTCTGCTGCTAATATAGACTGGATGATAATGAGATGAAATCAATATATATATATATATAATATCACTAGTACTGCAGCCGGACAGGTATATATATTTATTATGTAATGACTGATGACGGACCTGCTGGACACTGTCAGCTCAGCAGCACCGCAGACTGCTACAGTAAGCTACTATAGTAGTATGTATAAAGAAGAAGAAAGAAAAAAAAAACCACGGGTAGGTGGTATACAATTATGGATGGACCAGCGACTGCCGACACAGAGGTAGCTACAGCCGTGGACTACCGTACTGTGTCTGCTGCTAATATAGACTGGATGATAATGAGATGAAATCAATATATATATATATATAATATCACTAGTACTGCAGCCGGACAGGTATATATATTTATTATGTAATGACTGATGACGGACCTGCTGGACACTGTCAGCTCAGCAGCACCGCAGACTGCTACAGTAAGCTACTATAGTAGTATGTATAAAGAAGAAGAAAGAAAAAAAAAAAACCACAGGTAGGTGGTATACAATTATGGATGGACCAGCGACTGCCGACACAGAGGTAGCTACAGCCGTGGACTACCGTACTGTGTCTGCTGCTAATATAGACTGGATGATAATGAGATGAAATCAATATATATATATATATAATATCACTAGTACTGCAGCCGGACAGGTATATATATTTATTATGTAATGACTGATGACGGACCTGCTGGACACTGTCAGCTCAGCAGCACCGCAGACTGCTACAGTAAGCTACTATAGTAGTATGTATAAAGAAGAAGAAAGAAAAAAAAAACCACGGGTAGGTGGTATACAATTATGGATGGACCAGCGACTGCCGACACAGAGGTAGCTACAGCCGTGGACTACCGTACTGTGTCTGCTGCTAATATAGACTGGATGATAATGAGATGAAATCAATATATATATATATAATATCACTAGTACTGCAGCCGGACAGGTATATATATTTATTATGTAATGACTGATGACGGACCTGCTGGACACAGTCAGCTCAGCAGCACCGCAGACTGCTACAGTAAGCTACTATAGTAGTATGTATAAAGAAGAAAGAAAAGAAAAAAACCACGGGTAGGTGGTATACAATATTATATATATATTATATACAATTATATATATATATATATATATATATATTAAACTGGTGGTGACTGGTGGTCAGGTCACTGGTCACACTATCAGCAACTTGCAAGTAGTACTCCTAAGCAGACAATCACAATATATATTATACTGGTGGTCAGTGTGGTCACAATGGCAGTGTGGCACTCTGGCAGCAAAAGTGTGCACTGTACGTTATATGTACTCCTGAGTCCTGCTCTCAGACTCTAACTGCTCCCCACTGTCAGTGTCTCCCCCACAAGTCAGATAATATACAGTCACACTATCTATCACTTCAGCAAGTAACTAACTAGTACTCCTCCTAATGCTCCCCAAAATTACTACTGTGTCTCTCACTACTGTCTCACTCTCTTCTCTATAAACGGAGAGGACGCCAGCCACGTCCTCTCCCTATGAATCTCAATGCACGTGTGAAAATGGCGGCGACGCGCGGCTCCTTATATAGAATCCGAGTCTCGCGATAGAATCCGAGCCTCGCGAGAATCCGACAGCGGGATGATGACGTTCGGGCGCGCTCGGGTTAACCGAGCAAGGCGGGAAGATCCGTGTCGCTCGGCCCCGTGTAAAAAAACATGAAGTTCGGGCGGGTTCGGATTCCGAGGAACCAAACCCGCTCATCCCTACTTTAAAAGCGTAATTCTACAGCCAGAGAGTTCACTTAAATGGCATTTTGTATTTTGATAAATGTGTTATTAAAACATACACCCATCAGCCAAACATTTAAACCACCTGCTTAATATAGTGTAGGTCCTATTTGTGCCACCAAAACAGCTCTGACGCGTTAAGGTATTATTTCCACAAGAACTCTGAAGGTTTCCTGTGGTATCTGGCACCAAGATATTAGAAGCAGATCCTTTGAGTCAAGCAGGTTGTGAGGTGGGGCCTCCATGGCTGCAGAGCCGGCCCTAACCAATATGATGCCCTAGGCAAGATTTTGGCTGGTGCCCCCTAGCACCACCGCTGGTTCCGCCTCTGACCTTGCAACTCTTTCCCAGCACCATCACCCCTCACCCATAGCAGTCCTTATTTTGGTGTTTGTACCCCCTATATTTTAAATAGGAACAGTTCGCACATTTGGCACACAGCCCAAAAAGGGGGGTGTTTTTGCTGACAAGGGGCATTGCCACACAATAGTATCCCCAATTCCAATTACGCCACACAGTACTGCAACTATATTCACATTTGATCATGTGATAGTGTCCATAATTCATATTACATCCTACAGTAGTATCACTTTACCTTATAAACGTTACTCCTCACAGTAGAGCCCCTTATTCACATTACATCACACTGAATTGTGTCACGATCCGGGTATCTGGACGCCATTTCTTACCCATCAGATGCCTCCTAAGGCTGGCTCAGCGCTCCAGGACCGGATCCCATCTGTTATCCTGATGTGTACATTCCTGTATCCTCTCCTATCACTCTGGGACGCTGTCACAGTAAACGCCATATTACACCTGGCATGGCGTCTCCCGCGGCCTCCGCCGCCGTCCCTGAACTTCTGCATGCAGAGTGTCTGAGTGGCGATTACGTCAGCCGCGGCCTCCGCTGTGTCCGCGTGGTTGGATGTGCATCTGTCAGCCTGGCGCCTCCTGTCTCCGGTGGCCGGCGCCGCCATTACTGTTTTCATTACCACATGGATTACAAACCAAACTTCCCTCCAAGTGTCTGCATGGGCGCAGCCATCTTGGATTCTGTCAGCTGATCATTTCCACCAATCTGTTCTCAGTATTGATAATCTGCATAATTGCCTAGCCAATCCCTTCCTTGCTGCAGGTATAAATACACTGTGCCTGAGCAAGGAAGGCGTCAGTGCTTTGGTTGTCAAACCTAGTTCCTGTTTGTCTCTCTCCTGTGATTGTCTTCCAGGTTCCAGCTCCTGTCTCAAGACTTCCACCATAGAGACCCGCACCAGCATTCCACCTGCGGTGTAGCCTGACTCTCCAATCCATTGTGGATTCATCTGCTTCCAGCTACAACATTACCTGCTTCCAGCTCAGCTTCCAGCAGAGTACAGCTTCCCTTAAAGGGCCGGTGTCCTTTCTACACTTTACCACTCTCCACCGGTATTATTATTTCTCCGCTCTCAAGTTCTACATTTCAGTTCATATTTCATCGCTCCCAAGTTCATTTATTATTTAACTGGTTCCAGCCAGTATCCACTCCGTGTTAACAACAGTCTGGTTCCAGCCAGTATCCACAGCAGCTGTTTTATCTTCAGCAACCCAGCTTTTCCTGGAACACCAGCTGGCACAATCCTGGGTTATCTCCATTGCTACAGTCGGGCCTGGTAAGGACTTTCCATCTAGAAGATCATAAGAACTATCTCACACTACCAGTGCCCTGTGGCTCCTGCCATCCTGTAGTACCCAGGAACTGTATTTATTCTTTGCTGACTTTTACGTTTTCTTTTACTGCTGCTGTGTTGCGGAGTTGTCATAATAAACATCATTGACTTTTATCCAAGTTGTCGTGGTCACGCCTTCGGGCAGTTATTATTCATGTTACTTACATGTCCAGGGGTCTGATACAACCTCCCAGGTTCCGGTACATCTCAGCCCCTACAACTGAGGCTGCCTCCCGTCAGCTCAGGCCCTCAGTTGTGACAAATTGCTCCTTATTCACATTACACCACACCCTATTGCTCTTTATTCACATTAGACGACACAGTAGTGCCCTTTCTATACGCAAGGCCACATAGTAGAGCACCTTATACATATAATGCCACATATTAGTAATGCATTTATACACATAATTCCACACAGTAATGCCCCTTACACAGATGAGACACATTATTAATGTCCTTATAAACATAATGCACCTTACACATTATGACAGCCTTTAGTAATGCCCTTTTACACATAGTCTCTTACACATATGCCGCACATTATTAATGCCCTTATACACATAATGACACACACAGTGCCCCCTACACATTTGCTGCACATTATTAGTGCCCCTATACACATGACACACATACAGTAGTACCCTGTTACACATATGCCACACATTATTAATGCCCTTATATACATAATGACACACATATGTTGCACATTATTAATGCATTTTTACATGACACACATAATGCTCCTTACACATATTCCGAACACTACTGCACAACCAACCCACTCACATGCACACAGTCATGCCACTAACACTGTGACCTCTGCCTCTGCTTGGATACAGATGTGTCCTCATAAATCTTGCCTCAATGCTAACGTTGGGCACCTTTTTTCTATTAAAATGAAACTTATTTGCATTGCTATGTGGCTAGGATGCACAAGCAGCTTCTGCTGATTAAAATGATATGCAGAATGCCTATATACTGTGTGAGACTGTGGCTGTATCTGCATATGAAATGCTACACACAGAATATAGGCATGCCGCATATCATTTTAATCAGCAGAAGCTGCTGATGCCCCTAGGCATATCAAATGCACTAGGCAATTGCCTAGTTTGCCTATACCTATGGCCGGCTCTGCATGGCTGGACTTGTTTTTCCAACACAACAGGTTTGAGATCTGGTGAATTTTAAAGACAATTCAACACCTTGAATTCTATGTCATGGTCCCCAAACCATTCCTGTGGCAGGGGGCATTATAGTGGCAACTGCCATCAAGAATTCCATTGGTATGATGGGGTGTAATTAGTCTGCAACAATATTTAGTTAGATGGTACTGTAAATGTCAAAGTAGCATCCACATGAATGGCAAGACCCAAGGTTTCCTAGCAGAACATTGCCCAGAGCATCACACTGCCTCTGCTGGCTTGCCACTTTTCCCATAGTACATCCTAGTGCCATCTTTTCCCCATGTAAATGATGCATATGCACCCGGCCGCCCACATGATGTAAAAGGAAATGTGATTTATCAGACCAGGTTACCTTCTTCTATTGCTCCATAATCCAGTTCTGAAGCTCATGTGCCCATTGTACGCACTTTTGTCAGTGGACAGGGGTGAGCATTAGCACTCTGATCAGACAACTATTTTATAAAAATGTTCTTGTAGTGGAACAAAGACAAGTTAAACAACCTTAAAATACACATAGAAAAATAAAATCTATAATTTATCTTTCGACATGCAAAAATAGCAGCAGCCTCTGTACTACTTACACACTGGGACAGCACTCAGGAGGACTCTACGTGTGTGACACTCTCTCTCTAGACCCTCATTAGATAACAAGTTACAAAGTACTCAGACAGCCAGGTGTGGAGAGAGCTGTAAGTGACACAGGGATCCCACCCTATGTCACTTACAGCTCTCCCCACCCTCCTATCTCTCCTCTGGTTGGGAAGCTCCATCAATAGTTCATGAAATCTGATACTTTTGTGTCTCTGCCTGCACTGCATATGGTACTGCTCGCATTCTGGCTGTCTGGTTCTGCTGCTGCATAACAAGGGAAGCTAGTGATGTCAGGGTGCTCTAGTCCGGGGGGCCCCTGACAGAGGGGAGCCAGGGGTACAGTATGCCCTTCATCTGCCCTTAATCTGGCTATGTTTATTAAGGGAGGCTGTTTCTGTGGGCAGCCTCTTTTGCCTTTGGAGTCCACCTGTCTGGTTGGATAAGTACCCTTCTGCTCTCAGTTGTTTCACTTTCGTTTCTGTCCTGTATCTATTTTCCTTATCAATCTCCCTTCTTTTGTGTGCCCCTTTTCCCTTGGCTTTTTTCTTGATCCTTTTGTTTCCCTGTGTGTCTCCCCCTTTTGTTTTTTACCATGCCCTGTCCTTGCAGCTCTGCCCCTCCTCCCTGGTGCCTTGTTGATTACGTTTACCCCTGGCAGTTGCTCCCTTGTGGGAGTCCCAATGCCACCCGTGGCCCCCTGCTGCAGTGTCCTTTCCCCCGTCTGTGTCCAGTCTGGTCCCTGCCCCTCAGCGTTCCCCTTCTCCTGCATTAGCCCCTGTGGTGAGTGCTCCCACTCCCGCAGGTGGTCCAGTAGATGGGAGTTCCACTTCTGCGGTTCCCTCTCTGCTCGGCGCCTGCCCACTTGTCCCCCCTGCGCCATTTGGGAGTCACGTGGTCATGACTCCCGCTGTCGCTGCTGCTGCTTCGCCCCCGCCTTTCTACCAGATGTCCTGGCGATGGGTGACCCTAGTGCGCTGAGTGTGGGTGTTGGTCTGGGGTCTCCTGGGGACCATGTTGCACTGGTGATGATGCCCATTAGTGCAACGGATGTAGCAGCCATTTGGGACCCGCCACCATTATGGGTGCCCTGTATTTTTAGAACCAGCATCAGTCCACTAGCAGGGGGTAATGCCACAGCCGGGAGACACACTTGTCCAAAGCATAATTCCCCTCTAACTAGTCTGCCCAGGCTGGGGATTCCTGGGGAAGAGGGGACTCCCCAATAAAGGCATTCCCCTTCTCCAGTGTACCAGTGACATGCGGTGAGGTCACTGGCTGGGGAGCCACTGGCAGCTAACACCCCCCCCCCCCCCCAAAAAAAATAAATAAATAAGTGTAGTCCCCACACATCACTAAATCCAGCACCAGGCAGAACCAGCCAGGGGGGATAATGCCATAGCAGGGGATACACGCAGTGTGGGGTCCCCCTGCCGTAACATTAATCACCCCCCAAGCCAATCAGCCCAGGGCTGGAATTCCCCGGAAAGTGGGGACCCCAAAAAATGGGGTCCCCCCTCTCGAGCAACAACCAGCACTGGGCTGATAGCCCAGTGCTATGCCCCGCACCCCTGGTGGCGGTGGATGCGGGGTTCATTGTATGCTAATATTGTACTTTACAGTTGGCCTACAGGTCCCAGCAAGCCTGCCCCAGCATGCTGGCACTTGGAGAACCACAAATGCCAGCATGCCCAGACATAAAGGGCCCGCTGGCACCTGTAGTCCACCTGTAAAGAAAATATTAAAATAAAACACCACACTGTCTCAACAAAAAAAAAGTTTTATTAGACAGGGTCTTCACCTGGGGGCGGCGGACTTTAATCTCTGTTGCATGGCCGCCGCCTTCCCAGGGCTTCCGGCGTCTTCACCTGGGGGGCGCCACCTCCCCAGGGCTTCCAGCGTCTTCACCTGGCGGCCATCTTGAATTTCAAAAATGACGCTGAGGCGCCATTTTTAAAACTGGTACCGCTTTGCTGCCAAACTCGGCAGAATACAGGTAAACTCCCACCGCCCGCACCACCGACGCACCCCGCCGCATCCCGCCGCCCGCACCACTGCCGTATCCTGCCGGCCGGACCTCCGCCGCCACCGATGCCCACACAGTGATGACAGCGGATCCAGTGACGGATCCGCTGGCCAATCACTGTGGCCTCACAGACAGGGGCGTGCTTTCATGGGTTGAAAGCACGTCCCTGTATGAAAGCGGCACCTCTAATGGTGCTGCTTCCCCATATATTTTCAGTGGGCTTTTACTGCCCATGGCTAGGCCCCGCCCACGCCCACCACCCGCTCCCATACCTTTCCCCATTGACAACGGGAGGCACTACGATCGGTGCCTCCCAAACACATACAGAGAGGAGTAATGATTAGAATAATACTAAGAGGATACATATGACACAGAATATGTGTTATAAGTATCTTCCTTGTATTATTTTAATCATTAATGACAGGGGAGGCACTGCCTAGCCTGCCTCCCCTGACTGCACATCCCTGCAGTATACCCTTGGCCTGGTCTAAAGCCTGGGGCTATCACCAGCACCCCTTGTCAGTGAGTGCGAGGTTGATAGTGAGGATTTGTTCAAATAAAGTATTTTTTTTATTTTTTACAGGAGGACTACAGGTTCTACCAAGCCACCCCGCATACTGTTACTTGGAGAACCAGCATGGGGATTAAGGGACCGTTGGAACCTATAATCCCCTGTAAAAGAAATATTTTAAAAGACAGTACACCATACAAAGTAAAAGTTTAATATATACACTAATACTATACCCACCTTGTGCTCGGACCCTTCGTTCATTAGAATCCTGTTGCCTAGATAAAATATATGTGTATATATATATATATATTTCTCTCATACGTCCTAGAGGATGCTGGGGTCACATAAAAAACCATGGGGTATAGACGGGATCCGCAGGAGACATGGGCACTTTAAGACTTTGAATGGGTGTGAACTGGCTCCTCACTCTATGCCCCTCCTCCAGACTCCAGTTTAGAATTGTGCCCAGGGAGACTGGATGCACTCTGAGGAGCTCTACTGAGTTTCTCTGAAAAGACTTATGTTAGGTTTTTTATTTTCAGGGAGAACTGCTGGCAACAGTCTCCCTGCTTCGTGGGACTTAGGGGAGAGAAGTCAGACCTACTTCTGTGAGTTTCAAGGCTCTGCTTCTTTGGCTACAGGACACCATTAGCTCCTGAGGGTTTGATCACTAGGTACGCCTAGGGGCTCATTCCCAGAGCCGGCCGTCACCCCCCTTGCAGAGCCAGAAGTCAGGTGAGTAGAAGAAGAAAAGAAGACTTCAGTGACGGCTTATGAGGTACCGCACAGCGATCGCACGCTGCTCGCTATGCTCCCACACACAACAGCACTACAGGCTGCAGGGCGCGGGGGGGCGCCCTGGGCAGCATATAAACCTCAAAATAAGACTGGCAAGAGGGGACATAGGTGCCTAGGCACTGTCCTAACCCCCGCCAGTATAAAGATTTAGTTAAAAAAGCGGGTCTGAAGTGCGCCATTGAGGGGGCGGGGCTTAGTCCTCAGCTCACACAGCTCAGCGCCATTTTCTATGCAGACACGCTGGTCCTTCCTCACACTTCTGAATAAACATCAAGGTGCAAAACGGGGGGGGGGGGGGGGGGGGGGGGGAGGACACAGAAATATTGGTGCATTATATTTAATATAAAAGCGCGGCAGGTCTGGGGCATTCCTTAGTGTTTCAGAACCGGAGGTTAGGCGCTGGATTGTGGGCTGGCAATCGTCCTCTGTGTCTCTCTGACAGACTTTACTGTGGGTTTGTCCCCTATATGCCCGGTGTGTCGGTGGGTTTTGGTACACGTGTGTCGGCATTTCTGAGGCTGAGTGCTCCTCCCACAAACGGCTGTGGGAGTGACCCTGTCGGCACCGCCGGCTCCTGATGGTACTTGGTACATGTGTGTCGACACGTCGGTGGCTGAATGTTTTTCCCAAGCGGAAACGATATTAGGGAAACAGATATGTGGGGGTGGCCATGTAGGCACCACCAATATCTGACTGGGTAAAAATTTACATATCAGAAAGGGTATATATATATATATATATATATATAGAGTAAGGTTGCATAACTCTGTGTCCCAAACACAGACGTAGGAATATCTATGGAGAATGTCATGTTCATAGCTATTTTCCCTCAGACCCCTCGGGGTCGCAAAAATGTTATTTTGCCCAGTTACTACTCCCTGATATCGACACGAATACTGTTTGCTATGTCGACCATAATGTTTCCTGATTAGATCCGCAAAAAAAAAAAGAGCATTTAGTACATGAGTAGTGCACATTAAAGACGTCACTGAGGACTCTGGCTGTTCCTGACAGAGGGGTCTATGTGTGGATATGTGTATGTGTATATATATGTGTATATATAATTGTGTATGTGTGTGTATACATATATATATATATATATATATATAAAAAGTTATAATGAAAGCTGAGGTATTGTTCCTCCTTCTCATGTGCTGAGAGCTCTGTGTGAGAAAGTCTGGTTCAGCCCTGACAAGATGGTTTCAAATCCTCATGAGGATTCTGATTGTTTATTCTTTTCCCGCCGCGGACAGAATAAAGTGGGAGTCGCCCCCTGTTCTGCACGGGGCCCTGTCACAAATCCAGCGGATCGTATGCAGGAATCTACGTTATATTCTTGTTATGTGTCCAGGACTACGTTAGTTAGTCCTGCCATTACATGCGCATGGGGGAGTAGCAGTATTCAAATATGGTCGGGTACCTTGTCATCCAATGTAGATACCCTGGGGAATACTCCTTATGTTGGGTCATATCAAGGACATGGCAGCATACTTTCGTGGGACTGCAAGGGATATAGGACTCTTGGGTTCACGGGTCCTATTCCATGGCGGTCTCGGCTAGGATGGCGTTGTGGATTCACCAATGCAATGCTGATGCTGACTCCGAGAAGAAGGGGAGTCTATTCCTTATGAAGGTGACGGCCTAGTTAATTTGATCTCGACAGCTGTTGCTGGTAAGTCCGCCTTCTTGCCCTATGTTCCCTCACTAGGGATGATGACACACCATTGTCGGATGCAGTCATTTCGGCCCAATAGATACAGATTCCTCTTTCTTTGCAGGTAGAGGAAGGAGAAAAGGGAAGAGGTCCACAACCTCTTCAAGATCACAGGAGAAGAGATCATCCTCTGTTTTCTGCCACATCCACCGCATGACGCTGGGACTCTCTTGCGGGAGCCCACACTGGTGGGACCACGTCTAAAACTCTTCAGTCAGTCCTGGAACGGATCTGGACCCGGGGGCTTTTACGAATAGTGTCCCAAGGGTTCATACTGGAGTTTCCAGAAGTTTCTCCTCACCAATTTTTCGAATTACCGATTCTCCTCCGGACGGGGAGGTAGTATGCGACACAATACTAGGGCTGTATCAGGATCAGGTCATTGGCCTGGTTTCCCCTGTCACAACAGGGAGAAGGCTTTTATTCAAGCCTCTTCGTGGTCCCGAAGCCAGACGGCTCGGTCAGACCAATCCTAAATCTGAAATCCCTCAATTTCTACTTAAAGAAATTCAAATCCAAGATGGAATATCTCAGGGCAGTGATTTCCAATTTGGAAAAAGGAGTTTTTTTTCATGGTCACAGTAGACATAACGGAGGCCTAATTACATTTTCTCCTCATTAGGCTTACCTGAGGTTTGCAATTCAGGGTCGTCATTACCAATTTCAGATGTTGCCGTTTGGTCTGTCCACGGCTCTAAGGATTTTCACCAGGGTGAGGGCGGTAATGATGGTTCTCCGTCGCTAGTAAGGAGTTACATTTATCCCGTACTGGGACGGTCTCCTGATAACGGCGAGGTCAAGGAACCAGTTGGTGCAAAACATTGCACTCTCCCTGACAGTTCTTCAACAACATGGTTGGCTCCTGAACTTGCCGGAAGAACTACAGAGAGTTTTTTTCTTCCAGGGGAAAAGGCTCTGGAGATCCAGAGTCTGGTCAAACAAATTCCGAGACCAGCAGGAGTGTCAATTCATCAATGCATTCGGTTGCTGGAAAAGATGGTTGAGGCCTACGATTCCACTCAGTTTGGCAGGTTCCATGCCAGGGTGTTCCAGTAGGACCTGTTGGACAAGTGGTCCGGTTCCCACCTACACATACACCGGAGAATAATCCTGTCTTCCAAGACCAGAATCTCACTCCTGTGGTGGCTGCGCAGTTCTCACCTCCTAGAGGGGCGCAGGTTCGAGATCCAGGACTGGATCCTAGCGACCACGGATGCAAGCCTCCGAGGCGGAGGGGCAGTCACACAGGGGGGAAAACTTCCAAGGAAGATGGTCAAGTTAGGGGGTGGTATTCATGTGACCGACGGTCGGGAGACCGACGGTCACATGACCTCCTGCAGCTTCCCGACACCCACTATCCCGATGGTCGGCATGCCGACCAACAGGGACTATTTCAACTCGTGGGTGTCCACGACACCCATAGAGTGGGAATAGAACCCGTGGCGACCGTAGGTCGCCACCGAGCCCGCAAGGGGCTTGCTGCACTCGCC